>NC_071099.1:23440893-23787714 GCF_027358695.1 Spea bombifrons | reverse complement strand
GCAGCTTTACCAGCCAAACAAAGCACAAGACGCCCCCCCCCCGGCATAAAGCCGCGAAGCCACAGCTCCCAAAAACATTTTCCGGGTATGGCCAGGAACCGTCCCGTACGCCACGTCCCAGCACACAATCGCACCCAACAACCAACACGAAAAGCTTCAGATATGACAGAGAGAGAGGTGGCTCTAGGGTTGGCACCCTTGGAGAGGTGCCCCAAGGCCAAGGAAAAAATACCCCCCCGAGCCCAATAGACCAGCTAAAAGGAGAGGATGAAGCCTAGATCTCCTATTCGGAAATATAAATGGCAGGGAGATGGGGCATTCCCTGAATAATAATAATAAATAATAATAATAACAACAACAACAACAGCCAGGCAGTGTGCCGATGCCCGCAGACACGTACAAATAATATGTGATAATCAGAGCTTATTACACGTATAACTCGTTGTTATAACGGCTGCCATAGTTTACATTAAAGTGGATAAATATTCTATATGATTATTAATAGCTACGGTTTTAGGCTCTCCAATGGAAAGCATTATTCTGCACAACCTCCGGCTCCATTTGTAAAGCAGGTTAATAGATGTAGAGACAAAAGTGGCAGCCGATCGTGGCGAGATCACCGCGTGTTCTAAACATGGGTCACGTAAGAGCCAAGACGATACTAAAATTGAACACGCCTAAGGATCAATGCAAGGTAATGCGCGTGACAGCCGGAACCCACAGCGTACCTGAGAGGTGGACATGCGAGACGTATCTTGCCGGCCCGTTAAATCCGACGAGGAGACGTTGACCGGAGCACCACGATGCAGCCTCATACTCACTTTCCGTTCGCGCTCCATCCCTGACATGGGACGGGGAGAGGTGTTAGCTAGCAAAAACACAAAGGTTTTTGTATGCGGTTTCTCTTCCTGCATCCTCGAGGATCAGAGACTTAAATAAATTTACCCCAAGACTAAAGGGGAAAAGAAATATTTCTACTGAGGGCAGCGACGCAGAGGACCGCAGAGCCCGGGCTTACCTGTGTGAGAGGTGGGAGTGAGCGGCGTCGGTGGGGTGACTTCTGGGGCGCCCCTCAGCCTGCCGGAAGCAGTAGAAGGCAGGCCCCGGGCACCAGGATTTCGGGAGTGTCTCAGGCGTTCCTCTCGCTCTCTCCTTTCACGCTCGGCGTCTTCGGCTGCCCGGCTCGCACCCTTAAACAGACCACAACTTTACTGTCCCAATTCCCAAGCATTAGAACCCAAAAGGCTTACACCCTAAAGTATTTCGGAGAACGCCGGGACAGGTACCACTCCTTCCGACCCGATCGTTTCCGGTCGGACCCCAGAATATCCCACAATATATACAAATTTAACGAAAGGGACGCCAATTATTTTCGACGGCGCAGGATACTCACAAACTTCAGCATGTTCCAGTCGAACACATAGTCGTAAGAGAAGCCCTGGCGGTGGAAGAGATTCCTGAAGAGCTGCCTCAGGTACGAGTAATCCGGCTTGTCGTCGAAGCGCAGGGACCGGCAGAAGTTCAGGTAGGTGGCAAACTCGGCTGCGAGAGATGGAAACGCGTTAGGGATCCAGACGTCGGTCCGTGCAATAGAACCACACGGCGATATTACCGACGCGGAAACACGTTCCTATCGGCTAACTAGGCATAAAGACGGACTCAGCCACGTCTTCTACCCACCCGACATACTGGTTTAACGTCACAACCTGGAGGGTTACATTCAGACCCTAAAGGTTCCAGGGCTGTGCTCTGCTTACATCATATTTATCTTCCCCAAAGATGACATCAGCATTGAACTCAAGGGAGGACTTACATGGATAGCCTTTACAGAGGACCTCGATCGGCGTGGACATCTTCTTTTCGCTGATGCGTTCGTACTTTTGCCGTTTGGTGGCAGCTTTCAGCCCTTGCCACGGGAGGGAGCCCAAGTTGAAGTACATGAGCACGTACCCCAGAGACTCCAGGTCATCCCTGCGCGATTGTTCTAGAAGGACACAAAACGGTCATAAAAACAAGAGTCAGAAGCCAAGCGAACCAGATTTCCAGACGCGCCGCCGGCGGCTCATTTTTAGCATACTGCTCGAGGTCAGAGCCCTCCGTCTGCAGGCCTACCTATCCCGAGATGCGTGTTGATGGAGGCGTAGCGGGCGGTCCCCGTTAAGTTCTTGTTTTCGCGGTACGGGATGTGCTGGTGCGTCCGGGCGTCTCGATACTTCTTGGCGAGTCCAAAGTCGATAATGTACACGAGATTCCCTTTCTTGCCGAGGCCCATCAGGAAGTTATCGGGCTTCACGTCGCGATGGATGAAGTTTTTGGAATGAATGTACTCGATGCGGCTAATCTGTTCCAAAGGAGAGAAGAAAGCGAGGGGTTAAGGGGCGCAACTGCATGCAGGAGGTAACCGCGTGGAAGCTTCAGCGGGGAAGTGAAAGTTATAACCGAATCAAAGAGGCACGATGAGACCTGTAGTTAAACCCATGGCCGCTACAACAAACAAAAGGTATTACAAAATAATAATCCTCGGGGTTTATTCTGTAAAGGAGAGCTGTTGGGAGAGCTTTGGTCTGACATGGTTAATGGCAGGGAAGGTCCTGCGTAATTGACCCATACATTATACAGGGCCAGCCAGGCTCTTCCTGCAGCTGAAGCTCACCTTGGTTGGCCCTTCATAGTGTATGGGTAAGTGAAGCAGCTGAAACGCAACCTTGGCCTTTAGTGAATAAACCCCCTGGTCTGACACTGTTTTTCCAGCTTTGGTGCTGTTGCCTGGCAACCAGAAGACTAGGTTACAGCTTGAATTCTCCCCCCCCCCCCATCCCTCTCGTATTACAAGGAAGTCATAAGGTGGGTCACCAGGAAACGGAGCGAACACAAAAAAAACCTGCTAAGACAAGGTGAAAACCTCGCGCTTCGCAAAACTGAATTTACTACAGGGAGCAGGGGGTTAAAACCTTGGTGCCAACTGAGCATGATGTCATAGTGATGTAAACGCCACGGCGCTAAGGTTTTCTGAACGCTACGGCTACAAGTAGTCACCATTTGGTCAGCAAGGAGGAGCACAGTCTTCAAGCTAAATTTCCTGGAGCAGAAGTTGAAGAGGTCCTCGAGACTCGGTCCCAGTAACTCCATGACCATGACGTTATAGTCTCCCTCCGCACCGCACCACTTTATAGTCGGGATCCCCACTGGAAAGAAAGCAGAGCCGTCAGTAAACCAACGGGGGGGGTGATCCCCTGTGTACCGGTGGGCCGGGGTGCGGACCCTCACCTCCTCCCTGCATCATCTTGTAGATCTTGCTCTCTATGTGGAGCTGAGGATGCTTCGTTTTCACGCATTCCAACTTGATGGCGACTTCTTCCGCGGCAGCGATGTCGGTACCTGCCGGGAAATAAATGGTTAATTTTACACACCCACAGGAAGTTAATACGCTGTATTCTTCATCTACGTGTGATGTCATGATCTCTAGGCTGCTGAGGATTATGGGAGTTGTATTTCATTAGGCCGGGGACTGTAAAGTTATTATTAAAAAATAATAACTAAAAAAAAAGCTTCCAATTCCGGGGGTCGCTTCCATGCTATGTCCACCCTGGACCTCACCGATCTAAATAAATGGAATAAAGCGGGGAGGAATAAATCGAGGGGTCGGGAGAAGTTGGCGGAACCAAGAACGTCCTTGATATACAGGCGACAGGTCGACATTAGAAAGGCAGGGGGGCTTCATTGACCGGCACAACCTTACGCAACGGACAGCACTGACTCAACGGCTACGACTCATTGAGTCAGCGTCTTCCTATCACCAGTCCGAGGTGAGCGCTGACTACTAAAGAACCTCGCGGGTCGAGGTCCGCGTTGTATCGAGCAGAGCCTCCTAATCAGGCCAAGTTTTTGGGTCTTGGCCAAGGTCGCTCCTCGCTTAGGTCCCCTCTGTATAGACCCTGAGTAAAGGAACCAACGCGTCCGATCCCTGGCCCCCGCCAGTCTAGATCAGCGTCCCGGGGTACAATCACTCTTGGCCCCCCGGGAAAGTGTATTTAATAAATCGTTTATTCCAATGGAGAGGGGAAAAGGCACTTGGCCTGAAACACCAGGAAGTCGGGGAGCGGCTTCTGTCCCCGGGGGCCCAGAACGAGTGGGGTGAAATAAATGACATCAACTCTAGGCTATATAACGCCTCATTCAGGGGTAACGAGACCACCGATTAAAATCAACCCCACTATGGGGTTTTATGCCCCCAAAGCCCCCTCCATCATGAGTGATAAGGATTGGGGGGGCCCTATGTCCGGGGCCTGGTCGGATATTTGGGGTTCTGATTTGGGCCCCAGGGGTTCAGGAGCTTTAGGACCGATCCTCGCCAGGCCCCTGGGTAATAAATGGGGTTTGGACTATCCTCCTGGGTAATATGGGGGGGTCCCTTGGCCTGAACCCCCCGGGTAATTTGGGCTCTCAGTTCCTGGTTTCACCGAGAGATGCCCCCCTTCGTTTACCGAAGATGAGGTAACTCGAGCTATAGCCCCTCATGTACCATAGAGACCCCGGGGACCCCCTACCCGGCTCCCGGGCCCAGTCACCCCCAAAGGCCCGCAGCCCCCCAGCGTCTTACCCAGGTAAATGTCCCCAAAAGAGCCGCTGCCGATCTTCCGGCCCAGCCGGTAGCGATTTCCGACCCTCAGCTCCATATCCCCGGTCTCTGGTCTCTCCTGCTCTCCTTAATCAGCCTCTAACCCCGGGCGCACTTTTCACCATCGGTTCCCGGGAGCCATACGACCCAAAAGCCCGCAAGACAGATCTGGGGGGTGAGCGCGAAGCCTGGCCTCGCTGTCTCCGCTTCCTTCGCAGTCCGTTGCCGTTTCTAGCTGGCGGATTAAAACGGATTCCAGCCGACTATCCGCCGCTCCCGGTAAACAAGCTACAGAAGGGCTGTCAGCCACTGCCCGTGACGTCACTCCACCTAGCAACAAGCTACAATACGATGGGCGGACTCACTGAGCGCCGAAGTCTGCTGCCCCCCTGTGGTCTCCTTCATGTACTGCACCAAAACATACCTCCCAAGTGCCACTGTTGAATTTGACCAGTCCCTATCTGGGCTCCAAATTCCCATGCCCCTCTTTTCTCTCTTCATGCCCCCTCTTCCCTTCCCAAATGTCCCTCTTTTCTAGGAGCTCAGAGGCAGGAGCGCAGTGGAGCCACGTAATGTGGCCTCATGGCAAAAATGTGGGCACTTGTACAGTGTGCTAGCAGAAAGAAAGGATCCAGGCGAGTGTAAGGGTGTGAGTGTGTATTTTAGTTACTGGGGGGGTTGTAAGGGCCCCACTCAGCTTTACCTGCCACCCCCATCCCGGGCTAGAAGGTACCAGCCCTCCCCTGATTCTAGGTAGTCTTTCTGCGGGTGTTTGTGTTCCTCATTTCCCTGAGGTGCTCCTGATGTTCAAGGATCACAAAATGAACCCAGGGACCAGACAATGCAGCTCATCACAGGACTGCCATATAATATACATAAATATCGCCCCCCCTGCGTCTCGTGAATTAGGAAGGTCCTAAGGATCCTTCAGGCCACCCATGAGCAGGAGGCAGATCCAGAGCTCGCTGAGTTCCAGAATGAGAACCCTTTTGGCATTTCGATGGAGGCAGAAACCTCAGCCCCGGCAGCTGACGGGAGAGGCCTCTCAGTCCGCAGTCCATTTCGATTAACGTTGGCGTTAGGCCTAGAAGTTTAACACCATCGGTGCTGACGTTAAACGCCCTGTTATCGATCTCACGCAAATATTAGATATTTGATTAAAAAAGATCCATAATCCGTGGTTACCGCGTCCGCTCTGAAGTTCCAAGACAGCAGGCTCCTATATATTTGCTTTGGTCAGGGATACTTCACGCACCCTCGGGTTCTCCGTGGGTTAACAAAGTCCTAATGTACCAATTTAAATTCTGCCGAGACGCGGAGGAGTGGCCATCGATGGTAGGACAAGGACCAGCTTCTCGTCAACATCAGAGACCCCTTTGTCAGGGACCCGAGAAGCGCAATGTCCGATTTCACCGGGACAGACGTTTATCAGGAATCGTTCGATCCCAAAGCCTACCTGGAGGATTATTTCCGCTTCGGGGAGGGCAGCTTGGGAGACGGGTTCTTGAAATTTGCCCTCAAACAGTATTCAGATGTCTTCTCGTCGGGTGAGCCTTTAAGATGGTCATGGAACAAGAGTTCTCACGGTGGGAAGAGTATATGTTGTGTATATTGTGTATGTTTACGTATAACAGAACACATTGGGTAGGGAGGTGAGCGCATGGGCTTTGCCGGTCCTTGAAGACCACATTTGACCTGAAATGTCCCGGTGGGTCAACAGTGGCATAGAATGATTTAATTGAGTTGCTTTGGGCTTAATTGCGATTGCGTGGTTCTCAAGAACGCCTATTTGGCGGGCCAAGAACAAACACGAGGGGCCTTCTGTGGGGAACAACGAGCTGCCTTCCTTTGTGATCTTCCTGCGGAAAGAAGAGATTATTCGTACGCGACACAAAAGAGGAAGCTTCGGACGCGAGAAACGGGAAGCAAAGTCTCAGCTGAGCAGCCTCTGATAGTTCCTTGAATGCTAAAGCAGGCAGACACTCAGTTGGTTCATGGAGGCTCTTCCGACGAGCTTAGGCTTGTCCGATACGTTAAAACGCAATACAATGCAGTGAATAGAAAACCCCACGGATGACACAACGGAATGATTCAACAGTAATTGGGGTGTAAAAGAACACAATGTGGCAATAAAAGCATCCGCTGCGTAAATTAGAAAGTCAAGAAGGAACAAGTAGAAAGAGAAGATACCATAATATTCCACCAACTCCGCATACTTTAGAACCCATGAGTATTCCGCAGGTTAATAGATAGAAAAATACAATATACGGTATATAAATATTTGAGTTGGAGGGAGGCAGGGTAAGGAAGGTTCCACTGGGTCATGCTTATGGGTGGAGAATGTTAGATGTCCACCTAAAGTTGACCCAGGACCTATATGTCTCCTCCATGCTGCTTCCTTCGCGGACTCTATCAGTACTGATGGCGGAGAAACCTGCATCCATAGCATGGTTTGAATCACAGTTGACCTAAAATGCCTTCATTTGTGTCAATAGGTGCAAGGAAACCCCAAAAGTCGCATTAATGTCTCCTTCTGGAATGGTTTCTAGGTTAGGCTGAAGAACTGACTATTTGTTAACGAAGTGGAGCTATAGAGGGCTTCATCCATCTCACAAGTTGGATAACGGTACTTTAGAGAAGATGGAAAGTTTGTCTTCTAAATTTGTTAATTCTACCTTCTTACAGGTAACGTAAAAGGCGGAACCTTGATTGACGTTGGGAGCGGACCCACCATCCACCAGATGCTGTCGGCGTGTGAGCATTTCGAAGAGATAATAGCCACGGATTACACAGACAAGAACCTGGAGGAGCTAGAGAAGTGGTTGAAGAATAAACCGGGTGCATTTGACTGGAGCCCGGTTCTGAAATACGTGTGCGAGCTGGAGGGAGACAGGTCTATGTAACATGATAGATTTTATATATTAAACATACAGTAATATAGTAATATTATGCAGTAAAAGTTGTAAAGTAACCAATAGCGGAGTGTTTGCAGCGAATTCCACACGTTTACTGTTCTTACCGTACAGAGTTTCTTCTTTTCTCAGAGAGAAGTGGATGGAGAAGCAGGAGAGACTGCGGCGTGCCGTGAAGCAGGTTCTGAAGTGTGATGTCATGAAGTCTAACCCTCTCGAGCCGGTGACGCTTCCTCAAGCTGACTGCTTGCTGAGCTCCGAATGCTTGGAGGGGGCGTGCAAGGATCAGGCGGCGTACCGCTCCGCTTTGAAGAACATCAGCACTTTGCTGAGACCCGGCGGTCATCTGGTGCTCTGTGGGGTCCTAAACACCAACTACTACATGGTCGGGAAGGTTAAGTTCTTCTCCTTGTGTTTAGATGAAGCTTTCCTCAGGGATGCTCTGCAGGCTGAGGGTTATGTGATTGAGCACATGACGATAGCACAGAGGGAGGAAAAATCCATGCAAGAAATGTGCGATTATGAAAGATCGTACCTTATCGTGGCTCGCAAGCAGGGCTGATCGCACATTACTGCAGTTCCATGCATGAGTTGTCTTTTTCACACGGAACTCTTAAAAATAATTCATTTTTCCCTATAAAATGTTTCCAAATCATCTAATAAACGGTTGCTTTAGGACCGATGTAGGGAGTTGTAACCATCTGATGCATCTTTGCTTAATAACAAGCCTGTTTTGATTATTTTAAACACGTGTTGTATTCTAACAAAGAAAAATAATACTTTATCGATACCTGCTTTTGCGTAACTATCGTTTCTGTGTAAGAAATCCCGACTCCGCAAACGAGTCTTTACGGACTGTAGGATAATTGCTGCATACAGTATAGATATCAGTTCACTAAGTGCCATTTGCTTGACTGTTAATAAACAAGGGGTTAAACCTCATCTAACCAGAAAAAAAGAGAATTAGGGACAGGCCACCTAAGAGGTGAAAGGCACCTTATCAGATATGAGCGTGGATCAAGATTTTATCTCCAAAAACTCCCAATCCGGAACTTTTCCAAAAGAGCCCTGTTCCCCTTTCCTATGTTGCGCTTACATGGCGTGGCCCAGGTACTCAGGGACCAATGAGACCATCAGGGTAGAGGGGTGCCCATAGGCAGACAGACCTCATTCTATTAACCTATGATTACCCCATGAATACCAATTACCTGGCGCACGGAGATCTTCGCCAAGACGTTTTTCTTTTTACCACCAGAGTTGATCGTGAACCTACGGGCAGGAACCTCATAACCGACTGTAGATCAGCGGCCGGAGAGTTTGACTGTAAATGGTTAAATGGTTAATACCGGTATAAATATAGCAGAGCAACCGGGCTGTGATTGTAAGACGTCCAAAGAAAGATGCATTTCTAGGACACAATATAAAATAACAAACAAGATCTAATGTTCATCTTATATTTTTTAATCTCTCAATCGGAATCAAGGGTAAAATACACGACGGTCATTACCTATATCTGAATGACCATGAGACAGGTTCTTTAACGTAACGTCCATTTCCCTGAACAAAAACTCTGTGGAAAAGCAAAAAAAAAGAGAAAAAAAGAGGGGGAAAAAAGCACCTTGCGCTCCAGAAACATGAATTATCGTTCCTGGTGACATGAAGCCATCTTGGATATTTTTCATATACCTTGGGAGTTTTTCCATTCCAAAAAAGTAATGCTTTTTACTTATTTATTTTTTTACGCGAGTCCATTATGTTTTATCTCTACACGGCCATTATTGTTACTGTATCTAGTGTGTTGAGGAAGAACGAAAACTCTATCTACGATGCCTGCCCTCATAGTCTCTCCTCAGTCGAGTCGTTCTCAACGGCCATCGAGCGCTTTGTCTCGGAGGATGACGGACTCGTCAAACTTGATCATGAGGGTAGTGCCCTTGTGCCAGTGCGCCGTCACCTTGGCGGGAAAGCCGCTGCACGTCAGCAGAGACTCCACGATGCCGGCTGTGAAAGACGCGCAGTTCAGGGTGCTGTTCTCCTTGGGGACGGAGATATACGCGTTGATGAGGGGATCCTTTTCGATGATGTAATAGGTTTTGTCATCGTCGTTTGCCTGCTCCAGCTTGTCCGCCTCCTTGCCGAAGAGCGCTTTCCAGGCGTTCACTTTTATGAAAAGCAGGGCGCTGATCACTTTGGTCTCCCGCTTGCCGTTCTTTTCCCGCATGACCAATGGGTCGAGGATCCGACATCCGACTTGCTGGCCGAGCTCCGACAGCTTGGCCTGAAGCTCGGACACCGAGTACACCCGGTTCTGGCAGTACTGCACTATTTCCGAGAACAGGAGGGCGAACGCGCTGAGGCTGACCTCGGTCTTGGGCCGGGCTAACGATCTTTCCAAAATGGTCGACTTTCCGCGGCTGAAACGGGAATCCATGACCTAAAAGAAACAGAAAGATTTGAAAGGACACCCTAAATGGCTCGCGAAATAGTCAATGACATACCGAAAGCGTAAACACAACACGTAAAACCCATTTCTATTTCCGGGGATCTCCACGGCAACCCTCGTGATCTTTTATAAGGCAGGCTAAGCATTATGGGAGTTGTAGTTTGAAAAATGGCTTAATAAATAAATAAATGGTGCTTAATAAAGATGAATAATAAAAATGATGATGACTTGATATGCTGCGCTACAGATCATGCAGGTGCTATACAAATAACTACTCATAATATAGGTGCATTACAGATCATACAAAGCCTAATGGCGGCAATGAGGTAGATATGGGGTGCAATAGAATATACTGGGGTGTGGTAGTTGTCTTGGTAACACAAAGAAGGCGGCCCCCCCGTAACCCCTGCGTGGCAAGTAATAAGCATGAATGGCCAGCAGGTGCCAACAGCGCCATTATCTGCTAATTGCGAACGACAGACTCATTAACGAATTCATTAATGACAGCCACCCACCTCTGTGTACCTCAGAGAAACCGGAACGCAGGTAATGACGTCACTACGCACCGCCCGTCAAGCTCCAGTGCGCGTCGCAAGTAACGGCGTCACCCGAGTTCCCAGCAGCCTCTGCGGGGAAGTGGAACGAGGCTTAGAACGCAAACAAGCCGTAGCTGCCATTTTGTTTGTGCGTTTCACCAGGAAGCAATGGAGTATTTTATTTTATTATTTTAACAGCATTATTAAAGGTTTTAATTAGAAGGAAGGTGTTTATTTTTCTAAAAAAAAATATTAATCTGTCTAAATGTTTTATAATTTCACACAATTCCCATGGGTTTTAAAAGTGTTTTTCAGCTTAAATGCGTGTGTGTGTGTGTGTGTGTGTATATAATGTATATATCACATAACAGAACCAATAGGGTAAATTGCAATTTTAAAAAAATAAATAAATATTATTATTATTAATTATTATTAAGGCTCTTGTCTTTTTACCCAGGAGATGCCCCCCCCGGGACCCTCATAAACATAGGGTTACTTCTCAAAGTTTTTTGTTTAGCCCTTTTTTGCTATAAACACCTTAAAGGTCATAGTCCTGACAGTGTAAAAATATTCACTCATTTATTTTTTTTAATACCATCGTTAAATAATATACAGGAGACACAGAATTAGAGGAAAATTACATATTTAAGCATAGGTGCCAACTAACCTGATTCTGTTTGACAGCAGAACATGACGCAACAAAACACCATGGAGGAGAAGGGCAGCAGATGCTGCAGAGCTGACACTCTTATGTCAGCTAAACGCATTCTTCTTTGGTTTAATGATTGCGGTCATCTTTTAAACGTCTCAAAACGTTTATTATAAAATATATAATATATTTTTTTTAAACAAGTACAACAAAATATCGCATTTTAAATCTCACTCCCCTTTATTTACTAATAATAAAACCCAATAAAAAAAAGTGCAGTTGCCAAAAACTCACCTTTTTAGATTTTTTTTAATCAATAATAAAAAAAAAGCGATTTCATATTAATATGTACAGACAGTGTCGTGTCTAAAAATCCTCAAAAACATTAAATTAGATGTGTTTACATAAAAATACCCACATTTTACATCGCAAATTCACAATGAAATCAGAATATCTGAAGACGATTCGGAGGAAATATCTTTACATATTTATTTTGTGTAAAAAAAAAAAATTAAATTTATTGAATTACATAAAGTTACATTTTTGTCATGTGTTCACATTCATGCTATAACAATTCTTTATTTACATGAGAAAGACCGAACCAATCCCTATTATTAATAAGCACACCCAGAAAATAGGATTGACTTTGTACATATATCATTTTATATTTCAAATACATACAATACCAATGTAAAAATGATATCTATTTCTATTTTTATTCTTTTCTTTTTTGTTTTTTTATTCTTTAAAAAGCACTTAATATAATTTTTGCCATAATGAGAAACTGCTGGTCTATTCAAATATCAAAATTAAATAATTAATCACAGTATTTAAAATAATTAAAAAGGGTCGCTGCCAGGAATATTTAGCACCATGTATATAGGACAGGATTAATTAAATTACATCAAACACAGGCAAAAATAACAATAAAAAAATATTAAACAGCCCCCCCCAAAAAAATAATAAAAAATAAAAAATCAATACAATATTTGTAAAATATTTGTACATTAAATCTGTTATGCCCTCTGGATAATTTTTAATGCCAGATAACGTATTGCATGTTTTTTTTTCCTTCTTCAATGAGTCTTTGGAGTCTAAAATTAATAATTAAAATAATAGAAATTATTTGTGCTAAAAGCAAGAGGTGTAAACGGCAAATCATTTTCGTATTATATGTAATGTTAATGTTATAAAATCACCCTGTGGCTTAGTTGCCCTTGGCCTGGTGAGATTTGGAGGTGGTTATGACGTTCCTATAACCAGAGAAGATCCGGTGCATGTAGATACTAAACTAAACCTTTAAAAACAAAAAAAAAACTATATATATATATAAATTTCTTTTTTAGTATAATTTTTTTTATTTTATTTATTTTTTTTTTAAAAAAATTCTTGTAAAGCACGTTTGTTGTGTAACATCTGGAAAATATTTCAGAACGGAAGCAATGCATGTTTAATGTGAAAAAAAATTAGTATAATGTATATATATATATATATATATATATATATATATATATCACAGAAAAAAAGGAAAATAATTAAAATAAAACTTTATCGCCACAGGTTCCAAACGGTTAATTTTACTAATAATACAATTTTAAATTGTGCATTAAATGGCTCTCCTCAAAATACACAAAACACGCATATATATATATAATACACAAAAGCCTACGCTGTTCCTGAGAATGAAGTGCACACGTCAGATAAAATCCAGAGAAGGACACGTGAGGTGTGATATTAAATTTAACTTTTGGGTAGCTGATAACATTTTATAAAACTCACACATACAACTTTATCACAATACTCACTTTTTCTTCTGTGATTTATACGACTGAACTAAAATTACTAAATCTTTAACATTTTTTTTTTGAGAAGAAGCAGATATATGATTAATATTAAAATATGTACATTAAATAACCCCCCCCTTATAATGTTTCTTTACAAAAATATAGTACAACACGATTAAAATTCCTCTTTTCTAGTGGTTTATGAAGTTTGTTAATCAAAACAATGGTAATATTTTAAGATTTTTTTTGTCCTTCCTTTATCTAGAAAATACTCTCTTAATACGCAATTATGTAGTTAAATCTATTATTTTTAAGTTTAGCTATACAAATAACCTCTAAAACCAAGAATGAATGCTAAAAGCCCACACGGAATATTTTAAACACTGTAAAGAGTAAGAAGAGTGATTGCCCCTTGGCTAATTTAAATTATTTTGCATATAAGTATGCGTATTTTGCATATATGTGTCAGTCTGTTTTTTTTTTTATTGCTCTGACCTGTTTCCTTAAATCGGGGCCAAGCATGTAGTTCTTGGATTAATAATAATGAAGCTGCATATACACACACACGTATGTGTGTGTTACATGTATTGTGTTTTGTAAAGAAAAAAAAAATAATAATCATGGTTATGACATCACAAGCCGGCGATTGGGAAAATTAGGAATTATAGTTGTTTGATAAATTAGATACAAAAAATAATTAATATTTTTTTTGGGGGGGATTTTGACCAAGGTTTCATTTCTGGATAGGATGTGAAAATTGGGTGAGTCTAACAAAAATGCAAAGAAAATCTAAAAAAATAATAAAAAAAAATAAAATAAAATAATAATAATAAAAAATAAAAAAAAAAATAAAAAAAATAATAATAATAATAAAAAAAAAAAAATCGGGCTGTAGTACCAAGAGTACCAAAAAAAAAGTTAAAATAAATTCTAAACACCATTTATAATGAATTCAACCATAAAGTTTGACTACATACTTAGATAAATATTTGTCACAGAATTTAAAAATAATTCAACAGGCCAACTGAATTCTTGGAGAAATTATAATAAAGTAAACTTCACCATAATTTGTTACTCAGAAAGCCAATATTACTGTTTATAAGTCCATGAACCGATGTATTTAAGTCTGCAGAATGGTGTTTTCATTTCCTTTTACTCCAATCAATTGTTTCTAGAAGGAATCTCACCCAAAAAGAAAAAAAAAAACTTTTTGTTTGAATCAAATACACAGTTACGCTCATGTGACACAAAATTCACTATAATTTACAGTAAAATCTCAAAGCACAAAAAAATAAAAAATACCAAACCTGTCTCCCCCGAGCATCACAGAAACTTTCAATTCTTTGATTATAGATAAAAAAAAATATGTAAAAATTTACAATTTGTTTTGCATGAAATATATTTATAATAAAACTGAAAAAAATAAAAATCTTTTGAGGTTTCAGCTGCCGTGAATCAGTGCAAATTACTTTTGCATCAGGTGCAAGCAACCTGTTTATTGAGGTTCTTACACGTGAATTGTCAGGTAGTTAAAACTAAAAAAATAATAGTAATAAAAAAGGCCTAACAAAAAAAAAATGGAAAAAAATATTTATGAGTGCTTTGGGGTCTAATAGTGCTTAAGCATCTATTGCAATATATATATATATTTATATATATAATATTTTGAGCTTGTTTTCTTTATGTCACATATGACATGAGCATATATCCTGGATCAGTAAATAGGTACTGATGAACTACAACCCCCACAATCCCCTGCTACACCAATTAATATATAATTTTTGTAAATAGATCTTGTGCTTTCTTAAGGTAAAGTATAAATCTTTATGTCCGCTAACACAATGAATGACACGCAGCATCCAAATCTTAAGTAAAAATATGGTGGAATACTTTAATTATTTGCGGTATCCCTTTAACTCACCGTAACTGCTAAGAAAACGCTGCAACCGAGGCGGGATGCGGGACATGATCTATGCGGAACATGCAAGGAACAGACCGCAAGTTAACAATCTGTAGAATTATTTGAAAATAAAAATTGTAAATCCTGGTTACCATGACAACATCCCAGTTAGGGATGCTGGTATCATCCTCTAGGGGCACCTAGATTGCACTCCTTTATCTTATAGCTAACCACGGTTGGACAGAAGACAAGATGGACCAAATGGTTATCTGCCATGGAATTCTAGGTTTCATTGGACACTTTTAAGGGGAGGTTATCATATTTTGGGACCTTTTTCATGGTTCTCTTATAAGCAACATCTAGAACAGAAGTAGACATCCTGGACACACTTAAGGTCCAGAGCGCAAGTCTCGCTACTCTAGTATTATAAAAGGTCCAAGACTATCTGGCCGCCACCAGTCCTGATCGGTAAAAGCCAACACTTACACACAGCCAGCTTCAGAACAGATTGCTAAACGTCTGTCCCCACCCCAAAAAAAAATGCCTTGTGTGGTTATGTAGCGGATATCAAGAAAGAAAAAAAATATAGCTGCCCAATTTTTCTAAATAAATCAGCCGTAGGGATCTTTGCCCAATCCTGAGAAGACAAGTTGGTATTAAGAAAATTAAGAATTTTAGATCTACCTGATGTACTGATGGGGGGCCGACTCATCCCAAAACAGTAAGTGGCCTTTGATTACCAATTATGATTAAAATTGTAGTAAAACGTATTTTCTTGTTAAAATTATTTTAAATTATTAAATGATGGGGCGATGGGATATTCTCAAGAATTTATAAAATATGATATCTGGGAGAATTATATTCTGAATAAAATTCTTAAATGTAATCTTATATGGTAGATGCTGTTCCACCTCCAACTTTTGGAAACAAATGTTTGTTGTTTTTTTTTTTTAGTTGTTTTAGAGGAGCATAACTTTAGCAAAAATCATAAAATATTAGCACAAAAAATATATATATACTTTTTTTCAAATTAAAAAACTTTTCCTGGTTAACAAAACAAAAAAAGTTACCCAGTGTGTACCAAGTCTGCGTAGCTTTCCAAAAAAAAAACAAAACATTTTTTCTTACCAAATATATCTAGCCCTGCTATGTCCCCCCCAAAAAAAACTAAGATTTTTTTTTCCACTGCCCACAATTCACAATAATTTGTAAAATTTCAAAATATTAAATTTGTTTTCTCAAAAACTTCAAATACAACACAAAAATTGTTAATATTATATAATAAATTGAAAAAAATCTGTTTTTTTTTTTTTCTTCACCAAAATATTTTTCTTTTTACCCTTTAACAGAGCGTCCCTGCACGTAAGTCCAATTATAAATTCTGGTTTTCAAATAATTTTGTATGAAAACATTCTTGTCTTTAAATTATTTATAGGATAGTTACGGTGACATCATGGCTCTTGTTTGATGTAATAGCTGCCAGAACCGTTACTCTCCTGATCGGAAGCCTGAAGAAACGTGTATTCTTCACTGTCCAGTAAATCTTCTTTCAGCTGTAACGTTGTCACTATAAAACAAAACAAAAAATTACACACTGCTGAACACGATCTATAATACAAAAATCATAGTTTTTATAGTGGAAATTAAAACATACATTTAGAAATCTGAATAAAACCACAAATAAAGATATATTTAATATATATTAATATAGAAATATATAATAATTCTGAATAAAACTACAAATAAATATATATTTAATATACAAATTATTTAATATATAATATATAATAATTCCGAATAAAACCACAAATATTTAATTATCATTTAATATATAATATATTATTTAATATATAATATATAATTCTGAATAAAACCACAAATATTTAATTATCATTTAATATATATTTTATATATAATATATAATAATTCTGAATAAAACTACAAATATTTAATTATCATTAAATATATAATATATTATTTAATATATAATATATAATAATTGAATGCCCTTCATTTCTCTGTTCTTGTCCTCTCTGTTTCATAGCACCCTGCCTTTCT
The DNA here is from genome assembly GCF_027358695.1 of Spea bombifrons. Lineage (NCBI taxonomy): Eukaryota > Metazoa > Chordata > Amphibia > Anura > Pelobatidae > Spea > Spea bombifrons. Next base: position 23,770,814 of record NC_071099.1, on the reverse strand, counting down.
TGATTTATGTAATTTTAAAAGGGATACCTGCAGCCATCTTTTTATCAATCCCCATCCTTCTCTCTCCATCCCAACGAGTGTTTAATGCTTCTATATCTCATTGCTATTTTTATTGATCGCTGCCTTTCTCTCCCAATCTCAGGTTTTGTTAAGGACCTTGTCCTTGTCCTTTGTCCGTGTCCTTCTCACCCTGTACGACAGGACATTTATTGATCTGTTCTTTCTTTACATCCTAATAGTTTAATAGATCACCCCCTTCTCTCCTCATACCCTACTTCTTTTTCCATTATGGATCTCATGCCCATCAAGATTATATGAGTGGCGCCCTACCGTTGCCCACAAATCTATTATTATGTCATAATCCTGAGCTCATGATAAGACACAGATGTTTTGTCTCAATGTATATGCCTGCCATTCCCTGCACCCCAAAAAATGCCCATTATTGCTGGAACGTATGAGTATCGCTTCTTTTTTTCTCCCCAACTCAATGTTGTATTGATCATTGCCCTTCTCTCCCCGTACCCCAATCATTTATTATCCATAGATCGCCCTTCTCTACTTAAACATCAATGTTGTATTGACATTGCCCTTCTCTCCCTATACCTGTGTTTTTTTTTAATAGATCATTGCCCTTCTCTCCCCATACCTCAGTGTTTTTTATGGATGATTGCCCTTCTCTCCTCATACCTCAGTCTTTTTATAGATCATTGCCCTTCTCTCCCCATACCTCAGTTTTTTTATGGATGATTGCCCTTCTCTCCTCATACCTCAGTCTTTTTATAGATCATTGCCCTTCTCTCCCCATACCTCAGTTTTTTTATGGATGATTGCCCTTCTCTCCTCATACCTCAGTCTTTTTATAGATCATTGCCCTTCTCTCCCCATACCTCAGTTTTTTTTTTGTTGATGATTGCCCTTCTTTTCACACACAGTTTTTTTTTATGGATCAGCGCCCTCTTTCCCCAAACCTCAGTGTTTTATTGATCATCCTTGCTTAATATGATAATTGTATTTATCAAACAGGGACTATGCAACAGTCTCTCGCCCCCCTGTTTCCATGTGTTGCCCCTCTTTCTTCTCTGTCCTAACAGCCATTGTCTCCAAGACCTCTAGGACTTCATATCCAAGAATTTGCCAGGAAATCCCCAATGCGTTCACACAAGACGTTCTGGGCCTCTGCTGACCGTATGGTCAGGACCCAGCATTTCTTCTGGACTTTTATTTCATGTCTGTAACAATGTTGATGTAGAAGTTCACCTTATAGTTAAAATAAACTTTCCGGCACCCAAATACGCTTGATTTTTTTCAACCTAGAGACCCTCTGGCGATGATAGGAGGTCCACGTATGCTGGAACGGGGCTTCCACGACCCAGATAGGGCTAAAAGTCAGGTATCGCTAGACTGAATGATACTCTAATACAATAAAATAAATGTTCTCATCTCCCCCATGGGGGTATGCTCAGCACTGTGCACAAAGGGGTGAAAATCAAGACCGTCCAGCCCAAAATGGGCCAATTGGCCATCTGGTCAAGACCCATGCCTGCCTCCTCAACTGTGACTTACATTTCCATAGTTTTGTAAATGCTTTGAGAAGGCTCACACAAAAGCCCGTATTTTATTGCATATAAGAAGAAAAATATTTACAAAAATTGCCAAAAGAAAAAACAGTAAATGTTTAAACAATTAAACAAAATCAAACACACAGGGGCCGTGTGTAGCGGGGCTTTCAGAGAGGCGGCATGGCTTTAGGGCATGCTACCCGGGAGGCTTCCTGAAATCTGGAATTTTATTCAATAAAAAAAGAAATAAAATAAGGGTGGATTAGAAGTAACAGAAGCCTCATGGTAGACGGAAATATATAATATATATATTTTACACCCTGCAGGTTTAACGTTATTTCACAGCAATTAAAAGCATTTACCATGTGATGTATAAAAGCATAAAACAAACCCACTTTATTATCATATATAAATATATAGGAATAATTACACAAAAATGTTCGTTTTTTTTCAAGTTGTTAAAGAATTTCACCTCAATTCATTAGCCTTTTGTTAATACCAAACAGCCGTGTTTTTTCCATCTTCTTTCATTATTTTAGAGCCCCCAATTTTTTTAAAATTTGTTATCACTTTTATTTACATGCACTTTATATTTATTTACGGCCAAAGCAATAGATCAATCGAGAGGTTAAAACCAGTGTTAGCGTAATGTTCTGTGTTGTAGGTCTCATTCAATAAAGTATCTTTATGCCCTTTCACTTATTAATAACTTAAATCAAGCTGCGTCGAATGAACAATTCCAGCGTGTTTAAAGGACACAAACGGGAACGTGATTTTGCCAATCAGGGATTCTCGATATTAGGGGCGGGGCATGGATAGAAGTGGGAAGGGCTAGCACTGAGCAACACCCACTCAGACAGAAGCCCTTTAAAGAATCTTATCTTGTCTTGTTCCTTCTATTAATGTCTCTTATGTCATAGCGAAGGTGCGAGTCAGGCCGACACATCCCAGTCCCCCTGGTATTTTAATGCCCCCTTTACCTATAACACTTTATAGATAAGAAATGCCCGTCCTTGGCAGCCGGCGAGTCATCCTCAGGTGCCAGAAAGGCGTTGACGTTTGTGAAGAACACAGCGAAACAATATGGCAGACGGAGGCCACAACCGCAATGATATCGTAAAGGTTCCACCTACTAGAATAAACCATAGCAGCAGAAAGGAGCTCTATAGTGCCAATATTATTTTGCTGTGTTTAAAATGCAATGAAATTGTTCCTTGTGGTAAGAGTATGTGGACTCTTCACACCGGGGTTACCGGGCTGAAAGTTTGTGAAAGGGACTAGGAACGGTCACGTTATCAATTGACCTTTTAAATGTAAACTTGGATCAGCAAACACGATGTGAGTGATAAAGGGCCATTGGAACACAGGAGTGATGGGAGGGATAAAGGGCCATTGGGACACAGGAGTGATGAGAGTGATGAGAGTGATAAAGGGCCATGGGGACACAGGAGTGATGAGAGTGATAAAGGGCCATTGGGACACAGGAGTGATGGGAGTGATAAAGGGCTCTGTACTCCAATACAGATATACCATTAAAATTCATCCATTTCCAGCATTAACCCCGTCTGCGCTGGATTTATGATCCACTTCATGTTATCTCAATGGACAAAATGTGCTTTTTTTAAATAAAAAAAAATTCTAAGTGATCCCAAACTTTTGAACGGTAGTGTATATTTTCTTGAAAGAAAACCAAATAAAACATTAAATTTGAATAAATTGTGTCAATAAGGCTCTGTAAGGAGCCATTCATATTTTGGGATGAAAAGGCGGCCTTACATTCAATACAAAGAGCAACTAAACCCAAATAAAAAGTTCCTCGACCTACTTTTTTTGTGTCCCTTGTACTGCTGCGACTTGGATTTCTTCTTCTGTTTGGACACATTGGACTGGTTGTCTTTCGTTGCTGCAAAGGCAACGTGGGATTTAGTGGCTTTCTTACATTCTCAAATCCAACATTTTTTGTTGTTTTAAACAAAACCCCCCAAAACTTGGAATCCTTGTATGGGAGCAGATCCCCATCATGCTGTGCAACTTACTCTGCGGCGCTGGGGGCTGTAACTGGTAACCCGTTAACTGGCACCATCCGACGGGATAGAGGTCTGCGGATTCACAGTCCACCCACTGATCGTACTCGTCCTCCCAGCCGTCAAAATGAATCCTTAGGAGGCGGTGAATAATGCGCGTTACGGTGGCCACACACACTAGCCGGGGCTCCATGAGGTCCACGGCTTCCAGCTTCATTCCCACACGAAAGCCGTGATTGGGAACTTCCTGGAAGATTGGGATATTGTGAGAAAAATAATAAAAATATAAAAGCCAATTTAAAAATATAAAATAAAAAAGGATATAATATAATAATCTATAATATATATATATAATCCTAATGTCTTGTTGAATATTTTTGTGCTTTAAATTAATAAACTAGGCTTTTGCAAAAGAAAATTAGTACTAGCAACAACTCGTATAGGATATCTATTAAAATTAAACACTCATTTACAAGGATTTCCAGTGAAACCGACATTTAATGAAATATTCTGAATATTTAAACAGTTTTAATATTTTTTTTACATGAACGGTAAATTGAATAGATGTTTTAGTAACACCCACCCTCTCAACGTACGGTTCAAGGATTTCCGCACGATTCTTAAAACGCAGACTTTTTATAAAAATAGAGCAACACTCTTGGACGCCCCCTAACACACTCCCCCCGTATGATTACCTTGTTAAAAAACTTTACCGGGGCAGCCACGGATCCCGTTTCCCTGAGGTAGTCAAACCATTTGAAAGGTAGTTTTGTGTAGCCTGGAAAGTACATATTTGTCATTTCTATGTCATATATAAAAAGTTTCCAAAAAACCTTTTTTTTTTTTCTTTTCAAATCGTCATTATGTTCACCATAAAAAAGTTTTAACGTTTGGTTCGGGACAATCCGAATGTAGATTTGGAGCGGAGGACAAACAGAAATTGCACTACTAATAAAAACAACAAATATGAAAATGTTACCATTAAAATAATATGATTTACTTTGATTTAAAAATCACTAAGATGTTGGAACCCCAATAGTTTTCATGGCCTAACATCAGACGTTCAGATCTGAGATAAATCTGAATATCTCTCCCAAGTACCTCGAGGCGGCGTCAATTCAATTTTGTTAATTTCACAGAAACCAACAGGGAATATGGAAGGAGAGGACGCGTGGTAACAGAACCAGTCAGAGCCGTCCGCTGCTTCCGAGCCGTCGATGCCAATCATTAGGTATCCCTCCGCGAGCACCTATAGAAATTTAATGCACAAAAACAACACGTGATGAATTCCGTAACGTCGGATAAAATATTAGCATGTAACCATAGAAAGCCTGCGGGCACGTTATATGTAACTTGTCTTAAACATGCATCATGTGATTAAATTTAATGATTTTTGGCATTATTATTAACAATAACGGCAAGAACATTATAATGTTGATAACGCACGCCGGCGCCCTCAAGTGTCCAGCTACTGCAACTACAAACCTCCTAGAAGATGCACCCATCGGAGGGTATTTACCTTTCTGATGGTCGCTACACATATTGCCGATAAATTTAAAGGGTCGATTGCTTCCAGCTTCATGCCATCTTTAAACCACTCGGCACCCTGGTCAACCTCTTTAATCTGGTGGAGAACATCGCAACGGTTATATGAAGTATTCATTCATAGGATGTGACCCTTTATGGCCCAACACAATAATACACAAAGATCTGCACTCAATAATAAGTAAAAATAACTCAAATAAATCCATTTTCCTACCTTTGCAAATAAATGAGGAGGCGCATCATAGCTGGATTCCTGCTTCTTCAAAATATCTAAAAATATAGACAAGAGCGCCAATGATAAAACCATCCGAACCGATGCATGCTTACGGGGGAATGATTATTTGCGGATCTCTGCAGAGCGTTTCACATGAGATATTCTGCAAGGAAGCAGAGACTGTTCCTATAAGAATCTTACTATACATACCTGTTCTTTTGAATCGATGCCCTATGCTCCGAGACCACCCGATCTGATGAATGAGGGGACTGTACATATGACACCAGAAGTCATCTGTCTTGTCTTCGCTTTCCTCGTAGACTAATCGCAACCTGCCCCCGATCACGCTGTCCACTATGGCCACCCGCGTCCGGCAGAGGTGCGTCTTGTCCACCACCTCGACCCTCATGGAAGCTTTGATAGGATACTGCATGCTTTCCGATACCTAACGAATCCGAACACAAATCCCCAAAGTAAGACAAATCTGTCATAACCGTAGAAACAAACAAAAAAAACAACCAATCGTACGTAAATTGCTCAAATAGTACATTTACCTTTTGAGAGAAGTCAGGAGGCAGCGTCTTGGCTCCGGTGAGTCTTTTCACTAAAAAGGCTTTCCAATTTGTGTATCGGTGTTGTATCGCTGATGGGAAAAGAAAGACAATCATATCTCAGACTGCGTTTACCTAGTATACCGAGTACCTTACCCAACGCATGATCCAAAAGACTAAGCAGCTCACGACGTAACACAATAACACGCAGTTGTGGTATTCCGTATTAACGGTCTCTTGTCCGGATAACCGGGAGAAGGCTATTAGCAACGTGCAGAAGAGAGACTCTTCCTAATACTATGCGATTGTAAGCTCCTGCGAGCAAGATTGTTATGTTATATACTACTTGTTACGTCCTGTCTACCCGTTGTACAGCTCTACAGAATTGGATTGCGCTATATAAAACAATAAATAATAACAACAGTGACTTTCACCAAGAGCCCCATTGAAATAACCGTTTATCGTCGATGGGGATAATTAATTGAAGTTTTTCTGAATATTTAGTACGGATAACGATAAATGATTTGTGTGTCGCAAGAAAAAGGAGGCCGTGGCTGGGTAGAAATGTGTGTAAAACGGCACCGGCTGGAGGGTTGATTTAAGCGTCTTACTCTGCGGAGGAACTAACGGCTTCCCGCTGCTTGCACACCAGCCGACCGGATGGACGTCAGGAGCGCAGATGTTACACCAGAAGTCCAGGCTGGAATCGTTTTCGAAGCCCTCGTATCTCAGCAAAGCGTTGTACCCTGTCCAAAATGTGAGAGAACGTTACGGATACGCGGAACGGTAACGGGATCAGCAAGTGTCAAACCGGTAGGAGAAATACCCTCTTCAGTGACTCGTTCATTAACAAAAATGTACAAAGAACAAGAGGTCGCCCTCTGGGATGGGAAGAGCGGAGATTTCATAGACGACAAAGGAAGGGATTCTTTACAGTGAGGGCAGTAAAGGTACGGAATCCGCTGCCAAGGGAGGTGGTTATCAGATACATTAGATGCCTTCAAGAGGGGTCTGGATATTTTTTTAGAAAGACATGACATACAGGGCTATAAACAGAAATAATAGTTTAGAGCTTCTTGATCCAAGGAGAAATCTGATCGTCTTTTGGAGTCGAGAATAATTTTTTCCCCTGATGGCAGAATTCGAAGCAGCTTAATTAGGGCTTTTTTTTGGATCAAGAATAGGAAAGTTGGGTAGGAAAGTTGGGTAGAAGGGTTGAACTTGATGGACTTAGGCCTTTTTTCAACCTATGTACTATGTAATAATCCCACTTCTCACACCAGTTTCCAGTGAAGAGAAACAGTCAGCACGCTCCTGAAAACGTAATACACCAACGATGATATAATCACCGACCTGCTAACTTCACGATCGCGGCAATCCAGAACACTTTCTGGGGCAGATTGTGGTCTGTGTTTGGAACTTCGACTCTTACACCTTCTGAGATATCTCCCCAGCAGTTTCCCATGGGTGCCTGGCAGAAAAAAAAAAAACAGCGGATTTATAAGCAGAAGGGTTAAAGGAGCCTAGAATGGCTGAACGTGTTAATAAGTCAATCTTTCAAGACGCGTTAGAACGCAGGGAGTCTGTCGATGCCTACTTACGTGTCTGAAACAAGTGACAGGAGCAGCGATCAGGTTATTGCTCGTGATGTAGTTGCCCCAATTAAATCCTTCTGCTGTGACGGCTGCAAAAATAATAAATGAAAACCGGATGACGACGACTCGACGACTCGAGCATGAACCAATACTTATCGATCTTAAACAAATTAATACTTTTAAAAAGGCAACAAAAACAATTTACGTAATTATTACGGAAATTCAAACTACTTTATTATCACTCCCATCACTCCTGTGCTCCAATGGCACGTTGTGTTAGCTGATTCAAGTTTAAAAGGCCAATCGATGGTTAGAAGCCCTTTTGCAATTATGTGACAGCCAGAAATGTCATTGGTTTCCATGGAAACAGTGGAGTGAGCCCAAACGTTTAAATGGTAGCGTACGTCTACAAATATTTCATCTCCTCCCCGCGCTCCGTTTCCCGTAACATCCGATCGCGCAAAAGTAAAACCACTACTCTTCCCAGGACGCCTCTTACCCATTTTGTTCGCCGGTTGGTTCTTCAGCGTCGCTTGGTACTGAGCATAAGCTGCTAACTTGGCAACCAGCGGCTGTTTTTGGAGAACTTTTGCTTTTTTCGTAGGAGGTTTACCCTGCAATTAAAGAGGAAAAACAAGGGAATTAGACAAGAAATAAACACTCAAAATGGTTTTTTTTAATGTAATAATCACTAATGCTGTACTTTATATCCCTGAAGAGTTTGGTTTTAGGGAAAATAAATATATATATTTTATTAATTTCCTTCCCCAGTAGCTCACCTCTCTCTCCTGACTCTGATCGCTAAACTAAACGTCTATGTCGAGGGCCGATGCGTTTTACGCTGGAAATCTACACTTACAACCTAGTACCTGAAGCCTTGCCAGAATGCTTGCCTTCTTGGAATTGGAGGAGTAACTCCGGGAGCAGGAAACGCTGCAGAATCGCTTCGTCTTGGAGTAAAACGCGTCCCGGACTCCGACCATGCCGCACATCTCGCAGGTAGCTGGGCGCCAAAATAATACGTGAATATACACACGGTTACATACAACACAACCACAAGGTCCGCAACAGACGCAAGCCGAAGCCCTGGGTGAGCACAAGTGAGTTAAGCCAGTATTACCCAGTCACCTGTGCTCAAGCAGGGATACCCAGAAACTAGTTTTGAAACCTTCTAGATACTTAATGTCACCGCACGGGTAACACTCACCCATTCCGGATTTCCCGTCTGGATACGTGTAAACTTGCCCATTGTTTTTGATGATGGGGAGGCTCGACTGCAGCGGGGTAACTTCCTCCTCGCTTTCGTCGGAACTTGAGCTGCTACTCGTGTCCTCGCTGCAGCTGTCATACCCGTCGAACATTCCGAACGAATCCCGTCTCTTCCTTTCACGTGAAGAATGGTCAGACTGGAATCAAAAGATGGAGAAAAACACAGATCAGGAAGATTTTTTCGGCCGACGACATTAATTGAAACAGAGGCGTTATTAACCATTTGCACGCCACAAAACCACAAGCGGACAATGCACGGTATGGGGGGGTCTTAGAAGGACTCTTCCTAATTAGCAAAGGCACTTTTTTCAAACCAAATTCTAACTGCTGAAGACACTACGGACCCGCCGGACGCACAGAAAGCAAACGCACGAGGAACCCGCTTGCACGTCGGGGTTAAGCGGTGTCACGCTGGCGCTCCTCCTGACAGATCGGGTCAAATAATTCCAATTAACGCAGATTAACAAGCACCGGGGGCTACGATTTTAAGCCGCAAATGGGTATTTTTGGTACAGCAAGGCGCTCGCCTTTCTATCAACTATTAACCCTTAGAGTGCAAGAATTTGAAACAAGCATATTAATTCCCACTTTAAACATCCCATGTATAGTATACATTTGCATGCATGCATACGCTGTAACGACGCATGCACATACTGCATTAAGACCTCATGCATGCACTCATATATGTATAGGACATATATGTTTATACAGTATACATGCAGCCTGACTGCTGGGGTAGCTGTACCCACGTGACTGGGCTGCAGTAGGCTTACAGAAGGGTATTAGCATGCAGTCACATGCCCAGGGCCAGTTACCCCACACACGGGCTCCTGCCCCCTTGGCATGCCAGGGCTGGGGGGCAGCTGGCAGGAACCCCTGCCAGGCCTCACTGCACAACAGGAATAACAACAAAGAGAGGAGAGCAGCCATGGGCAGCCCTCACCGCCTACCAGCTCCTTGGGCTGTTCCATCAGACCCTCATGGATGCTCCGGTGCACGGCGCTATCCCGGGGCCACAGCGCGGACACACGGCCGGTAAAGGGAGCCTGGAGCAGGGGGGAAAACAATGAAACTCCTTCCACAACATCAACAAAACCTGAGCCTGGCAGCTGCGCCTGCGCGCCACGGGGCCGCCGATTGGCCGCGCGCTCAGGGAACGCCCCCTTCCGGCGGAAGACTGGCCGTACGAAGTGACGTCTTGGGTGATGGAGGGCAGGAAGTGTGGGATACGGAGCTAGCGGTGCTGGGGAAGCAAGGGGAGTAACTACTGTCGGGTTTTACACCGGGGGCTAAAGGGTTTCGGGAAGACCCGGGATTTGGCAAAGCCACACACGGCGCTTCGAGCTTTATTTGGGATCGGGGTTTCCGGTTTGGAGGTTAAAGGTCACAGGAAGCTCCACGTGCGTTAGTGTGAGTATAAGTGCTGCATGCAGTAGGTAGAGTCACACGTGTTTTAAGTAAGGTATATGAGGGGGAAACAGTGGGGGAATTATTCACGAAACTGTGGCATGGAGCAGGTCATCTCACTGGCTTCACTACCGCTTAGATTGTAAGCTCTACAAGGCAGGGACCTCCTTTTCTAATGCACTCGAATGTCTGTAGACTGCTGCACTTGTATAACTTATTATACTGTCACTTTTATCATGCTGTGACACACTAAGTACATCTTTAACGGCGTAATAAATAAAAATATTCACACACATTACACTGTGAAGTGGTAGTCCTACCCAGATCTTCCATCAGCTGTATAATGCTCAGGGACCGGTTCCGCCATTCTTGAAAGAGAGGGATATTTTGCTGTGTTGGTCAGATTCCCGGTCATAGTTGCCAACTGTCAGGCCGCTGTTGGCTGCCGCGTTGGGCAAACGCAAAATGTATAGGAGATTTTTAACCCATTCCATGCATGCATCTGTTCTCTTTCCCTTTATTTTCTGTGTCTGAAATAAATAAATAAATAATGAAACAATTGCGTGTTTATCTTAATGCAGAGTCTTTTCCTCTTCGTTCAAATAGTTGACGTCACGCGCGCATGGACCCCGATGCGTTATACTGCATGCAGATTGGTGTATGAAATCTCTTTTTAGGGGTGTTAGAAAATGAAATTTCTACTTAATGTCCCTCCCCCTGGCACACTTGTTCTACAGCAGGAAGCATACTTAAGTATGCTTCCGACCCAACGTACCGCCATTAAAGTCATTGGCAGTACATCTAGCACGCTAGTCTTATAGTCACGCGTGGGAAGTGTGCTTGCGGTTCTTTTTATTGACTCAGGGGAACCTGGAACACTTAAGACAACCCGCAGTGTGATCGCTGCCATTAAAGCTCTTGTTCTCTGCTTCGTTTACCAGGAAGATGTCTTCTAAGGCGATTGCCCGTTCTCAGCAACGCAGGAAAAGAAAAATGAAAACCGTCGCCGTGGACGACGAGGTTCTGATGCAGGAGGAGCAGCTGAGGGCGAAGCATTTGAAGAAACTGGCAGAGAAACCGGATACTGAAAAATGTTTGGAAGAATTGGTTTTTGGAGGAGAAGACGAGTTTGTGGAGAATCTTATCGTTGGCACAAAAGTAAATCCTTGTCTACTTTGTAGCTAACTCAGCGCTCTGGCCTTGGTTCATGCGACAGTTGAGGTTCCTCAAAGTTATGGCGGTCAGGAAGTAGTCTGCGTCTGCTTGAGATCTCGTCTGGGCTGAACTGTTTTTTTTGATCGAAAGATCGTAGAACGGTAGCGCGGGGTGGCAGGGAAGTTGTCAGCGATTCTCCGTGGCTTCACCTCAGTGCAAAAATAAGGCATCAGCCGGGTTAAAGGGGCACTCGAGTGTCCCAGGGAGCCCCCTAAATAATCAATGCATCATAGGTGTTGTCCAAGGTCTGATTGGCTGCTCCTGTCAGTGGCAGGCGATCGGTGCCATTAAACTTACTGAGGACGAGGTTCTGTAGAATGCCTCCATTTATTTGCAAAGGGGACACCACTGAAATTTAAAAGGACCATAGAGTAATTCAGAAAGGCATATATTGGGTCCAGGGCAAGGTTGCTAGTAATTATAAATATTTAAGTGTTTAAAAAAACAAACAAAAACATCTTGTTTAAAAAATAGCCGAGTATATTGTATCATAAGAGCAATATATGTCAGCAGAATATATGACAGCAGCGCCGGATACAAGACGAAGGAGCAGCCCATGCAGTCCGTTCACTCGCTTACGGTTTCTCCTGTTTGTAGGAAACAGAGGAGGCTCTTGGGATCCAGCCCAGCAGTGATTCCGATGATGACCATCCTAAAAGCGACTCGCTGGCAGCAAGGAAGCCCGTTTGGGAGGATGACGACGATCTACTTGAAGAAAGGTTTGTGTTCCTTCCTTTTCTCTCTTCTCTCTTTCTTCTCTCTCTCTTTCTTCTCTTCTCTCTCTCTTTCTTCTCTCTCTCTCTTCTCTCTCCCTTTTTTCTCTCTCTCTTCTCTCTTGCTTCTCTCTTCTCTCTCTCGACTTTAACCCCGACACTAATATTTTTCATTATTATTATTTCTCTTTATTTAACTCCCACTTTTTCTTATTCTTTTCTAGTATCGAAATGACTCACCGCTATCGCCGAGACATCAGGAAAAGTAGAGAGGAGAAGACGCTCGGCAAAGAAAAACTTCAAATCAGACTGCAGGAAGAGTAAGTGTCAACCTCCTGTTCTCAGGATCTGCAGGATTATTCCTCCCCAATGAAGTCTTCTGTCTCCTATAGTTAAATGGCTGAAATCCTTGTTCTATCGCTCAGCTACCCTGAGATAAGATGAGTCCCTTTAAACATTATTATCAAACAAAGTTGAAGATGTACAGATAGACTAATCTGCATAAACACTTTTTCCTCCCCTGATAGATTCCAGAAAGCAATGGGGGGAGTCCCATCGTGGGCTGCCAGAGACCATAAAAAGAGAGACTCAGATGAAGGTACGTTTGAATGGAATGATGAGATTTTAACGTGTTTTGTTTTCCTATTTTTCCGTATGACGCTAAACGGTGAGCCTCGTTAATTTCTCTTGCAGACGATGAGGATGAGAGCAGCGATGAAGAAAACGAGGATAATTTGTTGAGCAAGACGGGCAATTTACTGACAAAATCAAGCTCCCTACCTAAGGGTATCTTGGCGGTAAGACCACTGTCATGGAAATGTCCGATCTACTCCGGTGTTTAATATGAATTATGACCTCAAAACGCTTATAATCCAGCTCTTCTATATCATCGGTCTTGGAGTAACCAAGAGGCTGAGATCTAGCTGTCGAAAGACAGTAACGCGCATGGCCAGGCATAATGCATCATATTTGGCTACCCCAAGCCTTGGCAGAACTTATAACAACATCAAACGTGGGGCAAATTATCTACCACTTTTACCTGCCAGGTTGGGGGGGGGTGTGTGTGTGATATCACCCTGCCATACAATTACCACCATATTTCTCTATCTATGAACATTTACTAACAGTCACCATGCTTTTCTTCAGGTGAAGAGGTGCTTGAATGCCAATCACGAAAGGCTATCGAAAGTCCCGCTCTCGACCGTGCAGTTCCACCCGCTGGCGCAAGTCGTAATGACGGCGGGAGTTGACTGCACAATATCTCTGTTCCAGGTAAGCATAGCGCTTGCCGGCAATTGCTTGCATGCTTTACAACACTACCAACAGGAACCTATTAGATCGCGCAACCCGGATAGCGGGGTAATACTTAACAGCCTTTCCATTCTAATCCCTCTAGGTGGACGGAAAGTTAAATCCAAAGATTCAAAGCATTTATCTGGAAAGCTTTCCAATTTTTAAGGCACAGTTCAGTGCAGACGGCGAGCAAGTAGTAGCCACAGGCATGCGTCACAAGTTGTTTTATGTGTACGACATGATGGGTGGAAACATTATCCCGATTCCCAGCATAAGAGGTAAGGGAAACTCCTCCTGTTTTTTTTGTTTTGTTTTTTTTTTTCTAACCCCATTCAGTACCCTATAGACGTACAGTTACGTCATGTGTGTTCCGCAGCGGCACGGACATCTGTTCAGGCCTCATATTTACAGCCCAGACTCCTCAATGCAGAAAAAATAAGAGATGCCAGAAATAGTATCTGCGTTCTAATAAATTATGATTATTTTTTACGTCTCAGGTTTGAACGACAAGCGTTTCCAGCAGTTTGAAGTGTCTCCCGACGGGTCGTATCTGCTCCTTAACGGATCGGCTGGATTCTTACACTTGCTTTCTATGAAGGTAGCTTCTTGTGACCGTAATATTTATTTTTATGACGGGTTCGCTATTCATACCCAGCAAAGTGTCTCTGTCTAAATTTATGTAGCGAAAATTGGAAAACATTCCATAAAAAAAAAAAAAAAACAGCTGAAAAAGAAAAAAAAATGGATTTAAAAAGCAGATCCAAGTCTTGAGTTTTATCAGAGGGCTCAAGGATCCTACTGAATTTATTTGTAGGTTTTAACTTTTAAAATTAGAAATTATTCTCATCGCTGTAGCAGCCGGTGGAATTTTCCCGCTGATTGGACCGTTCCATTGGTTGCCATAGCGATAACATCAGTTTCCCGACTTTGCACAAGAATCATTTTTCGTACGTAACCTCCATTGTGTAAAACGTGTACGTATTCTTCATGCGTATTGAGACTATTTGTGCTAATTGTATTCCTTCATAAATGTGGTTTTTGGGGTTTTTTTTAGACAAAAGAGCTGATTGGAAGTATGAAGATGAACGGCAAGTCCGTCAAAGCAGCATTTACTCCGGACTGCAGTAAAATAATCTCAAATTCAGGTATTTTATACGTAATTTAAACTAATTGTATACACATAACCCAGAATGGTACATAGAAGAGGGATAACCCCCCCCCCAAACACCCCATTCTATAATTGGGGGCATTTGCTTTTTTTTAGATGACGGCTGTGTGTACATTTGGGATGTGAATAGCAGGAAATGTCTGAACAAGTTTGTGGACGATGGAAGCATACGAGGGACGACCATTGCTCTGTCCGGAGACGGGCGCTACCTGGCGTGCGGGTAAGTGCACCGATAACCCAAAGTTACAAGATCCTACCTGTAAATGGTTGGGGTTGTTTTTTTACCATCATACGGTGCACAGACGGGGTTAATGTTGTAAATGACTATTGTAGCTGGAAACGACTGATTTTTTTAATGGAATCTCTTCATAGAAGTACAGAGGCCCTTTATCACTCCCATCACTCCTGTGTGCCAATGGCCCTTTATCACCCCCATCACTCCCGTGTTCCAATGGCCCTTTATCACCCCCATCACTCCCGTGTTCCAATGGCCCTTTATCACTCCCATCACTCCCGTGTGCCAATGGCCCTTTATCACCCCCATCACTCCCGTGTTCCAATGGCCCTTTATCACTCCCATTACTCCTGTGTTCCAATGGCCCTTTATCACTCCCATCACTCCTGTGTTCCAATGGCCCTTTATCACTCCCATCACTCCTGTGTTCCAATGGCACGTTGTGTTCGCTGATCCAAGTTTAAGTTTAAAAGGCTGATTGATGGTTAGAAAACCCCTTTGTAATTATGTTACAGCCAGAAATTTTCTAGTTTTCCATGAAAACAGCTGAGTGACCCCAAACTTTTGAGCAGTAGTGTATATCAACGTCTAGTCCCTGCAGTGGTCCCCGTGGTCCGTGTTTCTGTTAATCCACTTGTATGCCAGTGCATACAATGGCCGAGGGGTCTTCTCCGAGACGCGTTCCTGTTTTTATTTTTATTGTATTTTAGGTCAAACACCGGAGTTGTGAATATATATAATTCCGAAGACTGTCTACAGACTACAGCTCCCAAACCACTGAAGACGGTAATGAATTTAGTGACCTCGGCTTCGACGATGGTCTTCAACTCAAAAACCGAAATCCTCGCCGTGGCGTCCAACAAGATGGACGACGCCGTAAAATTGGTAAAAAAAAAACACCCCCCTATTAACACAATGAATTCTCTTAGTTTCATTGGATACTCCCCAAATTAAGATATTGCTCCCCCCTTTTTGTTAAGTTGCTGAGTCTTGCTGATTGGCTCAGGCAGCTTTTGTAAGGGTGGGGGGAAGGAGAAAGTAGAGAACTTCAGGAAAGGAAATCGATGAGATTTCAGTTTCCCTTTAAACAAATATACACTATTTTTAAATGATTTCCCCATAAAGGGTTAAAAAAAACAAGCTAGGCGACGCTTTAGGTAATTTTGCTAAATATGTTTAGTTTTGTTAAACGGAAACTAAAGGACCTGCCGTGTCCAGACGAAGAGTCACCTAACGTTTGACTCAAGTGGCTTTTACTGAATGCCCAACGTTCTAATCCTCGTATTTATCCACGGATGCTAAGTATGCGTAAGCGGTGCTTAAAGACTTGCGTTATTATTCGATGCGTTTTAAGCCTTGGGGTTTTTTTTCCCCCCACCCACAGATTCATATCCCATCGTGGAGCGTGTTCTCTAACTTCCCGCAGCAAAGCAAACGGAAGAGAATCCACCTGACCCGCTCCATGGACTTCTCCCCGCGCAGCGGCTTCTTCTCCATCGCAAACAACAGAGGGGAAGCGTTATTATACAGGTAGGCGTTCTAAACGACGTCAAAAGAAACGAGTTATATGTTTTTCAGACCGTTTAATTTTAAAATAAATGAAATCAGTTACTTCCCGGTTAGTGCAATAAAGACGAGCACAAAGGTGGTCTTCTTAAGAAATGCTACAAGCAAAGATCTTGTTCTTGGCTATTTCCGTTGTATGGGGCTGTATATATTCCCTATGGCATGTTAATATAACATGTTGGGGGCGGGGAAGGGGTATTTGGCGATGGGTTTGTAATATCCTTGATAATATAATATAAATAACTATTTTATTTCTCTTTTTATGTTGAAGGTTAAAGCATTATACGGATTTCTAAACCGTGACAATCAAATGTAAGTTCCATGTCAGTGGTATCTGTCTGTCTACCTGTCCTCTCTTCCAATATATTGTATTTGTATGCCCCCCCCCCCGTCTCCTGAGACCCGACCTGGTTTCACGGAAAGTCCGTTGACGGCTGGAACCGTCGTCAGAACACGAAGGGACTTTTCCCTGAGCCATATCCCTGCTAACCTTCCATTCCCTCTGCACTAATAGACCCGTTTCTTCTACGTCAAAGACCCACATTCGATACATCTTAACATATTTTAACTTATTCTCCCCCAGTCGTACGTTCCATTGCCCGTTCCAACTGGACGAAGAAGCCGCTTCTGCACCGAGGCCGCCTGACGTCTCTCCTTTTGTAAATGTTATCATTTTTTTTAATTATGATTTTTCATCAGTTCTCTGGTTAAGTCTAAAAATAAATATATTGTAACATTTTATTGTCTGGTGTTTATTGGACGCTGGAGCGATTTTAGGCCAACTTGCTCCCTCCCGAGTTAACTGCGTCAAGTTGGAGCCCATTTTTAAGTCTGCAGCCAACTCGACGTAAGTCGGAACTTCTGTGCGTAGACGAGTTGCTCTGCTTTTCACAACGTGCCAGTGGAGTCATCTTCTGTGTGGTCAACCAGAACGACGGTCAACTTGGCCGTTGAGTTAATGAACAGACAAATCGAATCTCCTGCCGGCTTGACGCATCTCAAACTTTTTGGAATCGTTTCCAACCATTCATCGCGCAACTTAACATTCTGGGGCGGAATCTCATGACACGGTCTAGACGCTAACCTAAAACACCTTCTTCTACAATGGCACCTTAGGAGGTTAGCGGGTATGGCGTAAGCAATTGACTTAACAAAACTTGGAGAGTGACCTGGGGTCTAAATCCAAGTCATCGTTTGGGTTTTTATCTTCTGCTTAGACGATTCTTACTTCGGTTATGCAATAAGCGTCACAGTAGGCTTATAGCGACACCCCGGCCATCGTATGCACTTTAATGCATATCATAGCCAACTGGTCTTCTTCTTCATTTGCCGTTTTCCTTGCCCTCCTAGCTCCTAAAAATGTTCTACTTGACAAAGTGCCTGCCGAGTGCTCAATTGCAACATTCTGCTTTAAAATCTATTAAATAGACCTAATATTGGACTAGCTTTTTTTCACGCAGTTCTTATTATCTTATTATCTTATCTAATAATGGCTAATAAGAATAAAAAGGGGGGGCTGTTCTGTAACTGTGCTGATTTCAGATCACCGCATGGTGGAGCTGTTGGTTTATGTATTTCTCGGGTTTCCTTTTGAAACGCGAAGCTCTCTGTTTCATCTCGGGCTTCTGAAATATATATGAATTATCTATATTTTTATAAGGGACCCATTCCCCCTCCCCCCTCTCTATATTCCAATTAAGTGCAGCGCTCGTGGTGATTAAAATATATGGAGATCTACACCAAATGCAATTTTTTTTGCCGTTAATTAGAATTAATGGTGCTGAATTTCCTATAAAACAGATAAATTAAGAGACAAAAAGCTAAGTACAATTATTCCAACCCTTTGCCCCCCCCGCCGTTTACAATCAAATAACATCTAAGTAAACCGCGGGGTTAAAAGTGCCGAGTATCCGCCGGATCGCATCCACAGACCAGGGATCGGCGGTCTACCTCTTGCGAAATATCCCCCAACAACTACTTCTAGATAGTAAGCTCCTTTGAACAGGGCCCTCCACACTGCTTATGTACCGTTTAGCTGTTGTACTGCGCTGCAGAACATGATGGCGCTATATAAACCAATTAAATAATAATTGCATCAAATGGCTTTATAGATTTAACTGTATTAATAAACCCCGTTATTCTTCCTCTAAAAGGACCCCCCCACCACAAAATTGAGCATTTCTTACAGGACGAAGCGTGGCCCCTTTATTATGTATTGTTAGCGTAACTCAGTATTTAGTGAGTCGGGCCCGACTTTGTTCCGTAACATTACATCTGGATTTATATCGGTAGACCTGCAGCAGCGACCCCCATCAAAAATGCTTTTTAAATGGGCTTTTTCTAGGGGAAAAAAGACATTTTCACAATTCTCTTTAAGAGCTTTTCAAAAGCGAAATACTTGGGAGTAGATTTTTCACTTTCATCACCCGCATGTCTGATATAAAACATTGATAGGAGGAGGACTATCTATATTAGGACTATATAGGACTATATTACTGTAAACAGCGCTGGGGGTTATATTACTGTATACAGCGCTGGGGGTTATATTACTGTATACAGCACTGGAGGTTATATTACTGTATACAGCGCTGGGGGTTATATTACTGTATACAGCGCTAGGGGGTTATATTACTGTATACAGCGCTGGGGGTTATATTACTGTATACAGCACTGGGGGGTTATATTACTGTATACAGCGCTGGGGGTTATATTACTGTATACAGCGCTGGGGGTTATATTACTGTATACAGCACTGGGGGTTATATTACTGTATACAGCACTGGGGGTTATATTACTGTACACAGCGCTGGGGGGTATATTACTGTATACAGCGCTAGGGGGTTATATTACTGTATACAGCGCTGGGGGTTATATTACTGTATACAGCACTGGGGGGTTATATTACTGTATACAGCGCTGGGGGTTATATTACTGTATACAGCGCTGGGGGTTATATTACTGTATACAGCACTGGGGGTTATATTACTGTATACAGCACTGGGGGTTATATTACTGTATACAGCACTGGAGGTTATATTACTGTATACAGCGCTGGGGGTTATATTACTGTATACAGCGCTAGGGGGGTTATATTACTGTATACAGCGCTGGGGGTTATATTACTGTATACAGCGCTGGGGGGTTATATTACTGTATACAGCGCTGGGGGTTATATTACTGTATACAGCGCTGGGGGTTATATTACTGTATACAGCGCTGGGGTTATATTACTGTATACAGCTCTGGAGGTTATATTACTGTATACAGCGCTGGGGGTTATATTACTGTATACAGCGCTGGGGGTTATATTACTGTATACAGCGCTGGGGGTTATATTACTGTATACAGCGCTGGGGGTTATATTACTGTATACAGCGCTGGGGGTTATATTACTGTATACAGCGCTGGGGGTTATATTACTGTATACAGCGCTGGGGGTATGCTGTGTGGGTAATTTCCTGTATAACGGGGCGTGTGGTATGGCCCATACAGTCGTCTACCTCTGCATTGTGTCCAATCTCCCTGTGCTGTTATCAGTGTAGTCGAGGCATGAATTTTAAATGAATTAAACAAAAACAAACAATCAAAGGGATCTTAGCAGTAGGGCTGCAACTAACGATTATTTTCATAATCGATTAGTTGGCCGATTATTTTTTCGATTAATCGAATAAAAAAAAAAGAATGTAAATTTTTCATTTATTTAAAATAATTTAATAAACAAATGATGTTAAATACAAACAGCAGAATAAAAAAAACTTTGATAAAATGCATTTCTTGTCTTTATTTCCCAACCTGCCCACACAATTGATGCGCATTTGAGCCCAGGCTTGCCACACTGCATCCCCGACATGCCACGCTGCCTCCCACATATACCACTCCACGCTGCCTCCCACATATACCACTCCACGCTGCCTCCCACATCTGCCACTCCATGCTGCCTCCCACATATGCCACTCCATGCTGCCTCCCACATATACCACTCCACGCTGCCTCCCATATATACCACGCTGCCTCCCACATATACCACTCCACGCTGCCTCCCATATGTACCACGCTGCCTCCCACATATACCACTCCATGCTGCCTCCCACATATACCACTCCACGCTGCCTCCCATATATACCACGCTGCCTCCCACATATACCACTCCACGCTGCCTCCCATATGTACCACGCTGCCTCCCACATATACCACTCCATGCTGCCTCCCACATATACCACTCCACGCTGCCTCCCATATATACCACGCTGCCTCCCACATATACCACTCCACGCTGCCTCCCATATGTACCACGCTGCCTCCCACATATACCACACCACGCTGCCTCCCACATATACCACTCCACGCTGCCTCCCACATATGCCACTCCATGCTGCCTCCCATATATACCACGCTGCCTCCCATATATACCACGCTGCCTCCCACATATACCACTCCACGCTGCCTCCCACATATGTCACTGTGCCTGATATGCCTTATACCCCCTGATACACCACTCCATCCTCCCCAGACATGCCACGCTGCCCTCCCCACATATGCCACTCCACTCTACCCCCAGATATGCCACTGTGGCCCCAGATATGCCTTATACACCCGGATACACCACTCCGTCCTCCCCAGACATGCCACGCTGCCCTCCCCACATATGCCTTATATACCGTATATGCCTTATACCCCCAGATATGTCACTCCGTCCTCCCCAGATATGCCTTATACCCCCCAGATATCTCATAGTCCCCTCATAGAGTCACAGACCCGTTCACAGCACACGGACACCATACTATAATAAATAAGCACTGGGTTAATCTTCACTGCCCCCAGGATTTAGATTCCCTTTAGTCTGCCCCCCTTTATCTCTAACACCCCATTAACCATAACTGTCCCTAAATTAACCCTAAACACTCCATTGACCATAACTGCCCCTAAATTAACTCCACCTCCCCTGACTTTCAGTAGCCCAAATATAAATGTTATACTTGCAGTTAGATGAGTGTCACAGCCATGTGGTTCTGGCCTTCTGGGAGAAGGAAGGGGCGGGGCCAGTTGTCACGGTGATTACAGGGAGGGACTGGTAAGTAGGAGCTGCTGCTGTGAGTCAGACTAAACTATTATATAATGAGGGGTGTTTTTCAGAGCGTTTGCCCTCATTTTATAATCAATAAAAATCGATTCAACTAATCGATAATGAAATTCGTTGGCAACGATTTTCATTATCGATTAGTTGTTGCAGCCCTAATTAGCAGTTCTTGGTATTTGTCAAATCACTATATTGAGAAACTATAATTAGCATATTGGAAAATTTGAAGACTATCCTGGGCATACCCCGTGTCATCACCTTACACGAAGGGTCCACAAACATCCATACATCTACCGTCTAATACAACGCCTTCTGCCGGCATTCCGGAATGGTACAAAAGGAACCCCATTTGGTATAACGGGGCAAGATGTTCCTGACTAGTTCTATGTATCATGTTTAAGAAGAACCACAGAACTCCAAAATTCTGATTGGGTTTATGGTCACATGCTCCATGGTCTCCTGCCCAATCATCTAGAGGTTCATCATCTGGTGAGCGCCTGTCCGGACTTCACATTGTCCATAGCTTTGATTTGGGATAATGGAACCAACTCCATTGTTGTCCAACTCTTGGGTCCATGGGTTGACTGAGGTCAACCAAGGTCAGCCAGGGCTCCTTTATGGTTCCCACTGACCACAAACATGACGCCCTTGACCATCCTTCACAAATAAATTGACTCTGTAGTTTATCCAAGATTTTAATAACATTTATTCAGATGCTGAAGGTAAACAAACACAAGAAATGACGTTATGTTATAGAAAAAAAGATGAAAACGTCTTATATCGTTCGATTTTGTCTCAACAAAAATACCAATAAACTTAATATGATTAAGATATAGATGTCGTGTTTTCAAGTCAATTTTTTTTTTAGAATATTATATATATATATATATATTTTTTAACAGAATTGACCGAATCACATAAAATATTTTAGTTGTTTCAAAGGCAATAAATCCGCATATTAAGAGTTCAGACAATCGTAAATGAAATAGCAAAAAAAAGTAAAAAAAAAAAAAAAATAATAATAATAAAATCTGGAAGTATTCCAGTTAACAAACAAAAGGCGATGGAATGAATGTTTTCGGATGATTTAGAAAATCTGTATTTGGGTGCGAAACAAATGATGTCTTTATATTCTTTAATAATATATATATTTTTATATATATATAATCCATATTTCGCTCAACATCTTTTTTTTTCATGGAATAAACAGTAGGACAACCTAGAAATAATTATTTTTTTTTTTCTTTCTTTTTTTTTTTTCTTCTTTTTCTGTATTCCGGCATGTTTGCGCGATGGACCTCTTAGAGAGGGACTCCACCATGGGAAGTCGTTTGCGAGATAATGATTCCGATCGGAAAGTGTTCAAAGCAATTCGTAGAAATGATGCCGTATGTACAAAGGCCGAAAAAAAAAAGTCTTCCATACTCGATAATCGGTAAAGTCCGCGAGGATTTGTGAATCGGCGCCTCCTCGCGTCTTTTTCGGGACGCCGTTACCGAGTCGCCGTTCCCCAGGACCTTTGCCTTATTTAATGTTCTTTGCAGCTCGTTAATATATATTTTTGTTTTCACGTGATGGCCACCGTGTATGAAAAACGTATCCAAAAAGTGAATGAAGAGCGGTACGTTCTATGGTACGGAGATCCAGAGGAACCATGTTGCGGTGAATTTTTAATTTTTTTTAAACTTTTTCGAGTTTTTTTCATTTTAGAAGCCATTCGTTCACTGTATGGAAATAAACACAAGATTTACCAATGATTTGACTATATTTGAAGACATTACATGACTCCCAAGTGTCCCACTTTACAAGGGACAGTCCCTCTTTCCTCTCCCGCTGTCCCTCTTCTCTAGAAGACTACATACCACCCAAGTGTCCATGTCACGTTTAAAGTCCTCTTTGGTCTCCAAACCCCTGATGCCTCTCTCCTCCCCTGATGCCTCTCTCTCCTCCCCTGATGCCCCTCTCTCCTCCCCCTGATGCCCCTCTCTCCTCCGCTGATGCCCCTCTTTTCCAGGAGCTCAGAATGTTTGCTGGGTATGAGGGGATCGCAGGGTTCTACAGCCCTAAAAGCCCCGATAATGTGTATAGAAACAGCAGGAAACAACTTTGTAAATGAAACCCATTCTTCTTCTTCTAAATGCCTCACTCAGTTGCATAAGTTGCTATCAATAGGTCACCACGTCAAATAAAAGTCTTCATAAAGCCCCACCCCATCTGTACTCTAACCACACCCCTTAGAACAAAAGTGGCCATATATGGTCATTGAAAACATTGGGAGGTGGGGCCTGACATTGAAATTGAATTGTGATACGGGCAGAACTCACTTTGATATTCCCTTTAGAGTACAAACTCCCAAGAAACAGGTTTCTCAACCCCGTTGTATCGCATGAAATAAATTAGACGTTCGATGTCTGCGAACATACTTAAAACCTACGAGCCATGACACACACGTGTAATTAGAATTCTATCATCTAAAAAGATCTGTTTGTGTCTGGCGATGATGATTATAAGCATCGATACAACGTTATGATGGCCGATTAACTTCAAGGCCGGGGATCACCCTAGAAGAGACCCACCTTTATACTGAAGCTTCTGCGCTCTGTTATTCGGACAGTCTTTTCCCTGTAAGCTGAAGTTGATATTCGTCCGGATGCAGCGGTTATTTAGAGGCTGGACCGGTCTAAAATTGTCGCTCATGCTGGAGAATATCTGAGACGGCTGATTTTGACTTAGTAGCCTTAAAGAATGCATCTGCCGGAAGGAAAAGAGACAGTCGGTAACCGACACGCAGCGAAACATAGACATTTTAAATGTAACGTTCCGTTTATTTGAACGTTAACGACATTCCGATTCTGAAATTATTATTTCATACTTTGTATGGCGAATGGAAAAAAATAAAAATAAATAAATCAATTCATGGAAATATATATAAATAAAATATAAAATGATGTATAATAAATATATAATTTTAATCTGCAAACACAATTTGAATATATTAATATTTGTTTTGTTTCCAAATAATATTATGGATTTGTGTCCTGTTTTTTTTTTATTATTTTTTTATTTTTTTCCATTTTTTTCTTATTATCTGCAGGGGCCTGGTAATGTTTTTCCTAAAATGGGACTAAGGCAAACAAGATTAGATCTTTATTCCTCCCCATCCCAGATTGAATCGCTTCCCCCCTTAATTAATTAATTTGCGTACTTGAAAATATGTATATTTTTCAGATTTTTTTTAAATCATTTATTTCTATATATTTTAAATGAAAACAGTTGCTTTTAGGGAAGTATCTGATGAGATAAGATTCCTATTAGAGAAACATATCAGGAATTCAGAATGTTCAAAGGGAGCCTTCAATATGGCGTTGATAGGAAATTGCCCGAAGGGGGTGCGAATATATCAGATAGATTTGAGCCGCTGCTTATACGCAGAAATATATACGGTATGGGTATTTTTTTTAGCATATATATATATTCAGATACTACTAGCTGGGTTCTTATCTTCAGCTGAAATACGCTCACGGCATTTCACGCTGGATAACGGACATGGGTTTGCAACAAAGTTATTATGAGGAAGAAGATACATTATAATGACTTCATGGTTGACTACATCTCCCATGATAGTCGGCCACTACTCTGGAATACTTAGTACTACTATACGTCATGCATGTATTATGTGGGCCTTCACGTATATATAATATATTTCAACCAGAGCAGCTTCACAGGAGAAGAAGCGTTAGGACAAGCGGTCATGAGTCTGCAACCAGATGGTCAAAGGCTTACATTCCAACTGAGCCTCCGACCCTCTAGTTGTAGACCACTTGTCCTAACGCTTGGTTTTTAGAACACCCAAGGGTTAAAAATTACACAGAAAAATATTAAAAACCCCTGTAATAATAGTCAAAAAACCAACAAATAATGACAACATCCTGAAAGTCTTTAAATATGGTGACCTTGAAGCCTCATTAACCTTCCTCAAGCAGGAGTACTTCACGACGAGCGTCTTGGCCTTTCTAAGTGCTTTAGAAAGTACCCTCCGAAAGAAACAGAGTTAGTCTTTCAGATGCTCTAGAAAGATTTATTACGCTTGCCGAATAATTATTACGGTTCCTCCCCAAACCTTCCATTCGATACGCGCCATATAATCAGAATACTGTAACATTCCACAGGAAGTAATTGAACTCTCGCTAGAAAGAGTCACATTCCAGGACATCGGCTCCCATGGCGCTTGGCAGGTTTTATAGCTAAGGTAGTTTAGTTGTTGCAGATGGCTACGCGGCTTTTATCAGAAGCCGGCCAAGCATCTTCTTAAGCACAGCTACCAACTGTTCTAAAGCAGTTGGGACAGTCATTACAGCACATGCTGGCTGTTCCCACCGATGTCCCAACGAGAAGATGTCCTGAAACGCATGGGGAACAGGCAGAGGCGTAACTAGAAACCATAGGGCCCTGGTGGGAAAATTGCCCTGGGGCCCACCCAACTTCTACAGCTGGTTTGTGCCATCATTGCCCCCAAACAACTTGTCTGTGCCTTCTTTGCCCCCCCTCTTCCAACATACACTCTGGCACACATATGTAAAAACACTTACACAAATTACACACGCACACAAGTACACATTAATTCTAACACACACTTAATCTAACCTCACTAACACATTCATGCTCACACACACCTACACATCCATGCTCACACACGCAATTACACATCCATGCTCACATACATACATACATACATACATGGTATAATCTGCCCCCCATTTGCACTCTATTACCCTCCCTCTTTAATTAATTAGAGTTCAATAAAGACAGGTAAGATGATAGGAAGAAGCACTTTTGATCTACCACTCTGCGTGACAGCCGTGCATGCGCAGACGAGACAATTCCTGTAAAAAAAACCATCCAAACAGGAAGTGCCCAACGATCAGGACTGTCCAGCAAAAAACAGGACACTTGGGAGGTATGTTTGCCTGTACAAAGTCATGCACTTATCTACAAAGTGTAGATATTTTATGGCACCGCAAATTTTCATGCAAATTTGTAACTTCTTCTTCTGAGAGAATGGTAAATTAATATTTTTCAAGTGTGCAAATTCTCCAAAAAACCCCGAAATCTTGAAATATCCGCAGGCACGTTAAATTTTTACTATGGAACGAGAATGATTTTGAAGTGGCAGTTTGTGTCGAGTACCTTGCGTCTTAATATTATTGTTATTTTTTTTTTCCGGTGCATCGATATAAAGAAAAACAACAAAAAAAAAGACAAACAGCGGAGGGTTTCGAGCGCTCCGCGGGGAAAATAGCCAATAAATTATTAAGGAACGATCCGAGAAACGTCAACGGGGGTGATTGTTGTTTACTGTCGGATGATATAAGTGCCCAGAGAGCAGAACAGTAAACCATTACGTCCTGCGACTGTATGCAGAACTAGCTAATAAAAAAACAAAACACGCCAAAAACAAGCAAGACGATACGCAGGCCGCATAATATAACAAAAATCTACATTTTAAAATATAAATATTTTAAAAGTGTTTGGTTTCCGAGCAATTGATTTAGATGCTTCAAGATGGATGTTGGGTACCGATCGTCTTCTCTCCTGGAGTTGCACTGTGGCTTTGCATTCTTATTGGATGCTGTGATACCATGGTAACCTCGCAGCCAATCAGAGCTTCCAGGGAAACTATCGCATTCTAGATCACGCTTGATTCCTACCATCTTGCTTGAGTCCCATCACATGGTTTAAATGGCTGCCTCGTTCCTAAGAAATTTGGAAATACCGGGGCTGGATAAAATATCTAGCGCTAGCGGTTCATGCGCAGTCTACTAAAGGAGAGTCCAAGAAGATCCAGCCCTCCTGCAAGACTTCCGGCCCGGGAGGGAAGGAAGGGCCAGAAAACAAAGGAGACCTGGTGCCCACCATGGCCTTCTGACACTTTTACTTTATTTCCTCCCCCCCCCCAAGGCTGGGCACTTGAAGCTCGACGTTCCATTAAAAAAACAAAATGGCGGGAGAGTCCAGGAAGTGGATTGCAACTTCCTGTTTGGTCTGACAGTAGGATTCTAATGCAGTCTGCACTGAGGGATCATGGGAAAACATGAACATTTGCATGAAATATCCCACCTCTGCCTTTGGTGATTGTAGAGGTAGAAAATATGAAGAAAAAAAACAGTAAGAAAGTAAAAATGGAACGTTATGGAAAACATTAATACATTTAATTAGGGTTTTAAAGTAGATGGGATGGAATGATAAACCACAAAATAAAACAGGGGATTTTATTTTAAAATGAACCATTTTCCCTGCATTTGGGTAATATTTCTGTAATGGCGGCTGCGGTTTTCTAGAAGGTA
The DNA here is from genome assembly GCF_027358695.1 of Spea bombifrons. Classification (NCBI taxonomy): domain Eukaryota; kingdom Metazoa; phylum Chordata; class Amphibia; order Anura; family Pelobatidae; genus Spea; species Spea bombifrons. Next base: position 23,743,039 of record NC_071099.1, on the reverse strand, counting down.
CCTGCATCCTGGTGATATAGATGGGTTTGTTCATTATGATCCAGCTGGCTGTCTCGTAGCACGGCGGCACGGTCATCGAGCCGTCGTATGTAATGAAACTGGACGTCTCAGGATACAGCTCTTCTATATTAAGCCCCTGTAGTAAATATGCATCATCTAAGGATATATTACGAAAAAGTCTGGTTAAGGAGACATACGTGATTAGCATATGGTCACGCAACATACATGTAATCCATTCATTATCGGGAGAAGACAACGTTTCATTTAAAGAACGTCCCATAGAGCTCAAGATAATTAGCCTAATCATTTAACCTCCTCTAAGAAATCCCAAGCTGTTCATACCTTCCATGTGTCCTAGTTATGTTTGACCAGTCCCTCTATGGGCCCCAAATCCTATGTGCCCCCCCGATGCCCCTCTTTTCAATGAGCTCAGAATGTTGGCTGGGTATGAGGGGATCGCAGGGTTCTACAGCCCCAAAAGCCCCGATAATGTGTATAAAAACAACAGGGAATGGGTTAATAAATTTAATTGTCGTATCATATACATATCTTCTGGAGTGGGATGGGGGGGGCATACGATCAGGAATTTTACTGTCCCCTAACTGGAACAAAACCAGTTTGAAGGGCTTGAGTCACACATGAGCTGATCACGCCCCACTATGGCTCCATCAGGAGGTCAACTCTCTAAATTTGTTCATCGTTCTATAATTTTTCTAGAACTTTCCGCAAAAACTTACTTTTAAAGGTTATTCTTGTTATCGGATCTCTGCTAAGCATGCGATTTAGGAAGGGATTGGATGAATCGGTCACCTGGAGGAAAAAATAGAAATAACCTAAAACACCAGTAATTCGAACATTATATATCCACGCATGAAAACAGAACCTTGTAGCCGTAATGTTCCGTTATGTTTAATAATTCAGCTGACATCACACGTCTATGACGTAATAAACTAGTTTATTAATTTACCGACCTTCGTGCTAAAATAAAATTAACGACACATGCCAAAAACGACTGACCTTTATAAATATGGAAATGACCACTATTCCGTTTGGACTTTTGGCTGCTTCTGATACATTTGTATACAACTCATGATTGTAATGAATGAGTTGCACCTAGAAGAAAACATCACATATGTATTAAATTCAATAGAACTTTACATATTTATCCATAAATAATTGAATATGACGATTTTGTCGGCCTTTGTAGGTTGGTAAAATCATTCCTCTAGCGCCATTTTTTTTTTTGTAAACATGCAATTCCAGTTCTTACCACTAGGGCTCAATACTAGCATTTAATAATTTGCCCCTAGTATACGTAACTTGCCCGGATCGACGATAGCACGGGACAATCTCTTGAGTCCCAGCAACACTTTGTAAAGCCAAAAACTGGCTTAAGACTGATCTGAGAGGAGAAGTCCAAAGGTAGCTACACTGTAACCATAATATGACACAATTTATAATACCTCGAATAATTGTTAAAAAAAACATGGAAAAAAATATCTGAAAAAATTACCCTGGAACTTGACAGTCTCTGGATTATATACAACCCTTTCCAAGGATGGTTCTTGTTACATGTGTCCTTATGACATGAAATATTATAATTTGGTAGGCTACATAACACACATTAGCCACCACATAGCTACCTTGACTGTCACATTTCCTCCTTTTTATTTAAGTAATGGCCGAAAGTCAATTTCTCTACAAAAAATGATTTCACGTAATGTTTGAGGGTCACGGTCATCTAACTGTTGGGCGTCGTTATTCGGTTGGTAAAACAGATAACTAAATAAAAGCTCACCAACATTGCAGGAAAATCACTGAATTTCATCTTCCTGTCCAGTTATTATCTTTTTAATTTTTTACTTTAAAAAAAATAAAAATACTTATTTTTTTTTCTAAAATAACGAGATAAATAATATTTTTAATTTTAATCAGAGAGTTTCACAATGCATTCATGAAAAAAAAATTAGCAAGCGCCGGGCCTTATAAAACTTTCAATTGAGTTTCAAAATGAAACAGTATAATTATGGTTAAAATTGGACAGTGACATCTAGTTTCATTAAGAAGGCAAATTTATATTCCAAAAGTTGAAAGAGAATGGCTTTATTATATTTATTTTTTATTTTTACTTTAATTTTATAATACACAGAACAAGGACAGATAGTAAAGAGTCAGGTCAAGGTCATACCCAAGACCGAACCAAGAAATAATTCTAGACCACCCATTGCCTTGAAGCAGAAAGACATGGGAGTGTTAAAAATACATGGACCCCAATATAATGCAAGAAATACCCTAAAATAACTTACAAAGGTGAACCTCAGCAACCCCCACTCAAAAGACTTAACCACCATAGAAACTCTATATCGAGAAGACCACCAGTTGGCCAATATTGGACACACGATGTTGGACTTTACTGGATTAACGTTAAAGGACAGCTTCACAGCTAACCATAAAACTTGTCAATTAAATATATCGGCATTTTGAACCCTAGGAGAGATGGATAAAACCCCAATGATGGTTTTATGTCATACTATGGAAAATGTTTATCTCATGTTGTTCATACCCTTTTATCTGCATTTTTCCTAATCTCATCTAGCTATGAGCCCACGCTCCCTAAGGATTATCAGTCGTAATTCCAATTGCATGATCACATGGTAAGGTGGTATGAAAATCCCTTCCAATATTATGTCACGAGACGAAGCCAACCCAACCTGGGCCCCATCTTGTGGGCCGTTATTATACGAACAGAAGACGTCCAAATCCCATACTGCAGAACGTGAACTTCTGTAACGAGGATCTTGGTCTTACCTCTCCAGAAAAAGCTTGTCCATTAAGTAGATGTTCAGATCCTTGACCGTCTTCGCTTCCAAAATGTAACCTTATCTCTTCTAAACGATGACTGTAGGTAAGAGGCCCGCCGGACACATTTACTAAATGTTCCTTGTCTAGCTTTAGCGATACGTGTCTTCCTGTGTTGTACATCGTTCCACCCACCTAGGAGAAAAACAGCAGCCATGATATTATCTGGGATGTTGACTTCATTAAGTAAGAAATGATGCATTCTACAGGAATGAAGTAAGTAAAGACTCAAACTTTAATCACTCATAGGCCTCGTCTTAAGTTCAGGAGCCATATGCCTATCCTATGCTTGTTTATATTCCTTCCCAGCTTTACCGAAGAGTTATTTCCAGGATCTGAGCTTTGAGATGGGTTTCCATTTTGGCGAGAGGTGCTTTGTGACCTCGAGTGTCAGTGTATTTTAGGAGCAAGGGACAATTAATAGGAACATTTCGAGATGCGGAAAGGCTCTTAATGTGAATTGTGTTGAAAGAAAAATAAACCGGAGAGGAAAGCAAAAGGTCTACTCTAAAAGCATGGCAATAAAACAGTCGAAATGTAAAAAAAATGATCAGTCCGTCTAATGGAGCCAAAAGAAAGAGGAAGAATGGGAGGAATAACCAGGGGCTGAATGGAGGCCAAGCCTGAGAGCTTAGAAGCGAGAAGTTATGGTGACATTAAAATTGTCAATGAATTCAGAACTTTAGTGGTTTGAGGAAACTTGAAATTGAAGGTATGGGAGACTGACCTTATACAAAAGCAAGACATAGAGTTGCATACGGCTCCTTGAAGCCATTTTGTCTCCTGTAACCTGCCTCACGGCTCCCTTAATACCCAGCCAGCATGTACCTGGGTGCAAATGCTGGCTACGGATAATAGGACTTGAAGCTCGACAAATTCTGAAGGCCAACTTGTCGACTGTTGGTGGCCTATTCTACTCCAAGTCATAGAAGTCCCTTTTTGATCATGATAACTACCAGGAGAATATCACACAAAACGCGGAATAATTACTTTTCTTCTGCGTTAAAAATCAAACCTGTTCCCTGCCTCTAACAGACATTAAGTTGATTCCCTTGTGACCTCCCTCTACCCTTCCCTGCTACAACAATTGCCGTGATTTGCAACTAATTTCCATTATCATTTATTACCGTCTTCCTAATCCATTCATTACATTTTTTTGATAGTCAATTGGTCCTTGAAAGTGGCTGTTTTCTCCCCAAGGTTAATTGGGTGTATTCAGAACCTCCGAAGATCAAAAAAAATCTGATCTAAACTCCAAATCTTTGAGTGATTATGTACAGATTTTCGTTATAATACCTTAAGTGGCTTGGTTTAAAAAAAAAAAAAAGAAAAGAAAAGTTTTCTTATATCAAATTCATCCTCCGACACGCAGTCTATGGATAAGAAGGTTTTAAGAGTAACTTATTTGTATCACTAGTTCAGTCTGGAAAACAATTCCCATCAGTATTAATATGCCCCCCCCATTTCTATAGCTCCAACTCTTCTTAATGAGACGCTAAGTCCAAGATTTATGGGACTCAGGGCAAGTTCACTGAATGAGCCCTCAAGCCCAACTCTAACTTGGTGAAGGCCTATGCATCTCCATATACAGTGAGGTATCCTGGTCTAGGCCAACTACCAAACCGGGGCCGATCATGCCCCTCCCCAGTGTCCTGCTGCACGATGAGACCTTTGATCTCGCAAACCAGCCTGTTATGGCTATCGAGGCATTAAAGTAGCTGTGAGGCTTTAAGATATGAGCCGTCGGCATATGACATCATATCCCGATGTCACGGAGGCTCACAGAGCCTTTTATTGTGTCAGAGACGTCGATTCAAGCTGTCAGATCCAACTGGATGAGCAACTGGATGTTGAGACATTTTTGGGTTGTGTAGAGAGCTGCGGAGTCTGAAATTGCGGAGTCCACGCAATTGTTGCATTGTCCCAAAGAGAACATGACTTGGCAGTTGAGTTTTCTCGATTTATTGAGCGTTTATGCAGTTCTTGGTCAGCAGATCCCGTCCTAAGACACTGTTTTGGTTGAGTTGAAGCACAATCTTCAACTTGACTTCCAACACAACTCAACTTGACTTGATTCGACTTGAACTCCAGTTGCGTTGAGTGTCAAGTTTCCCTGTCGTGAATACAAGACTTACTCAATCTCAGTTCAGGTGGCCTGAGGAACCCAACTCAACTGTTCACCCAAAAACCACAGACTCCATGGAGAAATTACTGATTTTTACAGAGCTCACCCATCTATATATTGCTCCAGTTAAACATTTCCACTCGATTACTGCAAATATATATTAGAAATTTATTTTTTAAATTACTTTGCAATTTTATTTTGGCCTTAAAGTGAAATTGAAGCACTTTTGATTTTTAGTACTTATAAATATTATTTTACAAATCATTAGAAAATCATGTGTAGCGCTATCATTCATGTTACTGAGCGACCCCCCAGGAGCAAACCTTTTTGTACGCGGCGCGGACTGCGCTAATGCACCTTTAGGAGGAAAAAAAAAGACTAAATGCATTCTTTTCCATATTTTCTTTTTTAATGGCTTCATTATAAGAGAAATAATTTGATTTTTAATACTCGTATTTAACATGTTTAATCGTACAAAGACCCTGTCCTCGCCTTAAGAGACCCAAAAATTTGGTAGCAGAAATCTGCACTTCTAAAATCCACTTTTAACACATTATATATTTCATTTTAACAGGAAGAAAATGGCAAATCTCTAAATTATACATAAAAATACCTTTGTAAAAAAAAAAAAAAAACCTCTTGTTTTCGCTGATAGTTCCATTATCTATGGCAGTGGGTATAGAAAGAAATGAAAGGTTAATATATTTTTTAATACCAAGTTTCTGTGCCCCCTAACTCTCTGTGGGGTATCTATTGTCTGTGGGTTCCTACAATAAGTGGCCATCAAAACCGGAGGCTGGCTATTAACTCTTACAATAGAAAGCCTTCCGGACTGACAGCGTTCCATGGAACAATCCAGTACCCAGACCATAAAAAGGTACATTAAAACCCTAAAAACAAGGCTATTTAGGAGATTACTGTGAACCTGACCTTTGAAGCTGTCGGTAAAATACTCTCTGCTACTTCAATGTAATTGTTTAGTTACCTTTGTTAATAGGACAGAAAAAAAATGGACAGGTTTGGACCTTTATCTACAGATCTGGAGCCGCCATTGTCGTCAGTCATGTGATATTTTGGGAGACTTTCCCCAGATCAAACACCACACTGAGCTGATGCTTTATGGCAATGCTAATGAAGTCCGTTCCCCCATAGACTTTCATTAGTCAGAGGTCCATTAGCATTTTAGATGTCGGTGGCAATGTTCCTTGTGCTAGCTCCTTCTGGTCATCCACCAGCCGAACTACCATCTACTGTACTGGTGAAAGCATGCCATCAATCCCGTGCCACCGAAACAACGACGTCTGTACACGTCGTTACCTTGTTGCAGTCACCTAGTTAAACTTGTTAGAGGATTAGTAAAGTGTAAAGAAATATATCATCTCATCAGAGTGAGACGAAGTCCTGTTCTTAGATCATCAAGAATGGTGGGTTCTTCAAGAGCATTCCCTGAGTTACAGTTGTTGAATGTAAAACCTGTTCCCTTTCTTAACTACTCTGGAAGAAGAAACCGCGAAGAGAGTCGAGGTGATCACCTATACAATCTCCGCTCGCCAACAGACCAGTGGATTTGTTTAGCCCACCGCGTTTTGTTATATCACGAAGGCAGAAGAACTGCGCTCCAGCAGAATGCCCACCCTCTCCCCGTCTGTTTACTGGCTTCGCGACAAGGGCAGACCGAATGGCTGAACAGACGGATAATGAATTTTCATTTCCAGAGACGGCTTGATTCAATGTTCATGGGGAAAAAAAAGAACAGGAGCTAAGCAAATATTTTGGCCTATGGACAACCTTTTAATGGTCTATCACACATGAGCGTATACTCATCATTCCGTTGTGTACAATTCTAAATTGTATCTTTTAATTAAGATTAACATTAGTTGTGTAGCCTAGCCCAATGCTAACTACAGAACAGAGAAAGTTAGTATGGGAATACTTTGAATAAAATACATTGTGTTGATTAACCGTGTATTATTGATTTTTGTGTCAAAAATTAGGAAGGGCCATCCAAATCTGTCTTGAAGAAGCAACCCACCTAGCCTGACAGTGAGATCAAATGTTTCAACACAATATACCGTGTCAATCACTGAAATGTTAGTGACAGCCAAGAGGTTGTGCTGCTAAATTGGTGGGTTTATAGCTCGGACTCGGGTTATTTCCTTAGTTCCTGGATGAGTGACCTAGAATTTGGGGTAAGGATAGGACAAGTATCCTCAGAAATCCAGTTGAGAGATTTTTCTAACCCACTGTAATTGGCCTTTCGTCAGCCAACACGCGAAGAAAGGCGGACAGAGGGAGTACAGTTATCTCCTAGAAGAAGCCAAGAGTCCTAAATTATCTCCTAGAAGAAGCCAAGAGTCCTAGATCTGATGAGGAACATTGTCCTTTGTGATCTGGAACAAGATCCTGCTTCAAGCTTACTGTCCAGTTTAGAAAGTCCATCGTAGCTTCTGTGTCATAATTGGTCATTTAGGTCCAGAGAGTGTGGGGCAAGCTGAGTGCGAGCGAGCAGCATTCCCTCTGAGGCCAACCGTCCATAAGAACCCATTTAGGAATATCTTCATTTAACAATTGTGTTTGCGTTGGAACAATAGGCGTTCTACACATTCTTTAACTAGATTGGTACATTAGAGGCCAAGTCTTGCATCTGGTTCCATATTGACGTGACAAACAAGGCAGAACTGCAAGATGGCGCTTGGGGATATAGTTTGGTATATTCCTGGTGGACTAGATAAGCTTGGCTTTTCTTCTGCTTACTTGAGTGGACCCATAACTGCTGACATTCCCTCCACTCAGTTTTTGAGTGGAAAACCAGAAAAAAAACTGTGTAAGAACATTCAAGATCCATCGATCCCCAATGACTTTGGATATCTGTTTCCAGAAGCACAATGAAACCTCAAACTGCTTGCCACGTGGACACTTTCACATCACAGAATGAATCCTACCCTCATCTCAAGCCCAGCAAAGGAACGCAAATTACATGTAAATTACAATAAATCTCAAATTGTTATAAAATGTAAACCCAACTTCATGCCGACCGTATTTAAAAATAAATATATTGGAAATGCTTGCCTGTTAAAAATGAAAACACAATTATTAATTACGTAAATTCAGGACATACATCAGATTCATGATTAAGAAATTACAATTTGACATTAATTACCAAACTCATGTAATTGCAAAATGAGTACAATAGCCGATGCATACGCAGCAAATATTTTATATTTGTAGCCGCTCTCCGCAAATCCGTCCCATTCATCTGGATCGCTTTGTTTTAGAAAACATTAATCTGCACAGATGGCATTCATGGTAATCTCTTATTCTCCGTTACTATGTTACCAGATAGCGGGCTTTGTTGTTTTTTTTAAAAGAAACGGTTTATAGAAAAAAATATTATTTCTCATAATTTAAAATCATTTTGTAATTATTCATTTGAATTGATGTAAAGTGTTTAGATTTTTTTTTTAAATTCAATTCTCTGAGCTATAGTTATAAAAATATAAGGAAAAATAAGAATAAAAAGCAATGAGGTCCCCCTGTAATCACAATGGGATAACTGATTAAAAATAATATCTAACAAAAAAAATGTAAAAAAAAAAAAAAGAAAAAAAGAAAAAAAGAAAAAATTCTATTTGCATAGTATGGACCCAAAAAGAATACTTTTTTTTGAGGAAATGCATACATGGAAAAAGTTCTTGAAAAGGTTCAAAAATGATTTTTTAATGTTTTATGTTTACTTTATTTTGGGTTTTAGTTTCTTTCATATTCACGCAGATATTCTATTTTCCTATTTCAAAGACAACAAGCAGATGCCATCACGTGTAAACGCTTCGTGGCCGATGGAATCCTTTACTTTAAGAAGATTCTTACCTTCCGTCCACCCGTGTTAATGCGCAGTGGGGTTAAGAATGGGTCGAAGATCATATGGCTAGTTTCTATGTTGACAGGAGACTGCCTCTTCCCGACGGCGCACAGATTCCAGGCTGAATTTACCAATCCCCAGAAGGAAGGCACTGCGTAGGGAATAAATAATATCATTGGCATTTCAAAGATTCTTTTTTTGAGGTTTAAAGCTATATTGGTTGGCTGTGAAATGTAAGTTTATGTTTTAAACATAAGAAGTGTGGTTTGGTCATGATGTCGATGGACAGTGGTGGGTGGCATATGATTGTTACAATGTTATCTCTGCTGTCAGAGATGTCTTCTCTCCTCCATCTCCTGCTGCTCAAGACTATCGCTTTCACTGAACCAGAATCTGTTCACCTTCCTATTTCCTCCTTTCTGGAAAAAGCCCTTCTTTCTCTTCTTAAACCTTCCCTTCTCCATCTTGCACCAGAACCTGACCTCCACAATAGCCTTCATTCTGTACTCTGCATGGACCTTCAAGGAACAAACTCAAAACCTTCTTTCTCACCCTAACCCTACACTGACCTCTTTTGTTCATCAACACAACCACCAAACGCTCTTAGTTTGAGTGATTTAGAGTAGTCCTTTATGAGGAATACATTATGAGAAAGTGAATAAAACTTGGTGGAACAAGTTAGGTGGCCCAAGTAGCTGAGGGACATGGGTGAAACAAGATGAAGATAGGAGCAGCTACCTACCACCCAAGAGAAATATTCTTCATTCGTCTGTAAGGCATAATCATGACGGCCAATGACTTGGTCGTTAGAGTCTAATGATAATCTAAAAGCTCTGGATTGATAGTTGGTTGCTTGGCCCGGAGATGAGTCTGATCATTCCCAAGTTATCCACTCAATAAGCTCTTGCATTTACCACCAAACTGGAAACTGATTCAGCGTGTGCCGTCTTTCTCTTTAATTTCTAGTTATTTGCAAACAAATTACCTTTAATGAACTAGAACGCTAACCATAGTGATTATAGCTTTCTGATGTCTCAATGAATCAAACCAAGCCAAGGCTAGGCAGAAGACAACCTAACAAAACCCAGTAACTGGATAATTACATAATAGGCCTCTAATTAGTAGCACATGGCATGATAATTGCTAATCATAGGTAATGGACATGGGCAAATGCAAGAAAACAATTAGCAATATAAATGAACACATGCTTTATTAACCCCTCAAGGACCAATGATGCTCTGTGTTGCCACCACAATCTGGACCTCAGAGATCCATTGTCAACATGTTATTAACTTACTGAACATTTATCTTTACAGAGAGGCTTTGCGATATAAACAGGGTTACAGAGCATGGGATGGTACTTTTTCCCATTATACTTGTTTTAAGTCCCATAATTTTAGGCTCTATATAGTATATATGTTCCATGATGAAAGCTGCTGGAGCACCTATCTCTGGGCTCATCATAGAGTCAATGAACGAATCGTGTCATTAGGAGGGCCTGGTTAGTTCACAACTGCGCATGAACACATAAACTACGGACATGCACAAGACCGCCCCCCGGTGGCCACAGACCTTGGCATTGAACTCACCAGCTGGAGCAAACCCATCCAAGCCAATGGCATGGAAGCCATCATCAATGGGAACGAGCTCAGGACAGGTACCCAAGTATTCACGCCTAGACACATGGCCTATTGGACTACCATAGCCGTGGAACATCAAGGTTCCTTGGGTAGAACAGAACTGTGATTCTGTTCCCAAGAGCTTACAATCTGTCATAACGTGGACAGCGAAAGCATGAACGGATTTTCAAGGGACCTATTTAGCATTAAATTCAGCCAATTTACATTTCTTTTAAATTCATTTTTGGGTTACTCCTCTTGCCAATGAGCTCCTGCAACAAATTGCTTGCATTTTCCTCGGCGAAGGTAAGCGATTTAATTTCCCGCAGCCTTCTCAGTCGCTCACAGAGTGATCTGTCTTTGTGGCACAGTCGGTGACACATTAATTGAATGCTTCTCGACTCTCCAGCCCGGTCTAATTGTTACAATTTTGAATAACTTGATGAAGCGGTTATTAAAATTTTAGAACCCAGACGGAAAGCTCGAAGTCATTTATTCAAAACCAATAAAATTTGTGAGGCTTCCGTTAAAAACATTAGGAAAAAAGATTTTATACCTAACCAAAAACTTCGATCCTGGTCCAAAATGATCTCATAATTTATTTAATTTTTTTTTTAACAAAAATAAACTTAACGTTATCAAAAAGAACAAGAAAACGCAGATATTTTTTTTTTGTGACCTCTCTTTTTTAACTCATTATTTGGGACATTTTTGTAAAAAAACAAACTAAAAAAATGGTGAATATTTTTATATATTTTTTAAAGTATAGTAACGTTCAGAATATTTTAGGCTAATGACAGAAGATACACTTTCCATTAACGGCATAAGGCTTAAATGAAACCACGGCAGTCTAATCTTCCCAACGCAAAGGATGTTTAACCATCGGCTGGGGAAATGATGTCACAAATGACATTTGACGACTTAAAAAAAAATGTCTACCATCTTCAGCTTTCATCTTTGCCTCCTCACTTATTCTCTGAGATATTTATCACTTTTATCAAATAAAATAATTCTACAGGGAGATTTTTCATATAAAAAATATACATACACCAAAAAAATTGGAACAAAAAAAATAAAATAAATTAAATAAAAAAACAATAAATATAAGACTCTTTTTTAGGCATTTTTTAAAGCATAAAATATATATTTTTTCTATAACAAAATTTACATTTTCAGTAAAGTTCCATTTTTTAAAAAAACATTTTTTAATATTCCATATTATTTTAATATTTAATGACATTTTAATTGTATTTTTTTAATGTAACCATAACATAAATATTATTACACATAAAAAGCTTGTTACCTGGAACAAAACTGCCCTGGACGACTTCTTTATATGCCCACCAGCCTTCATGAATTTTTGGTGAATTCTGCTGTGCTGAAAACAAAAATATACAAAAAAGTTTTTTGTTTTTTTTAAACTGATATTTCCAATATTTATAGATATTTCTAGGCAAACTGGCAAACTGGCTGGCTGACTTTTGGCTGAGCGAGACCCCCCAGTTCCCCTGTGCCAGTAGACGTCTCTACAACTAGTGGTATAATATTCACAATAAAACAATTGTGTATTTTTTTTTATTTTAGTTGTTTTATTCATCAGTTTTTTTCCCCAAAGATCATGAATCTGAAATGTTAGTTATGTTTTTGTTTTTCATTCCAAATACTTTTTTTATTGTTTTAACGGCAAGATGCTGCCGGTCCCTTGAAAAAGGTTTTTTTTTTTTTTTTAATTTAAAAACAGCTCCGATTCACACATTTTCTTAAAGAGTATCTACCATCTTTCCATCAAGTCACCACCTAAAGTACAAATCAAAATTAATCCGCCGAGGCTTACGACTAAATCAAAACAGATGTGCTAGATTGTACGAACGCCTCCTCTTAGTTTCCTCCTGATTTATTTTTTTGGGCTCTTGCCTGCTCAGAAGAGATCAAGAAGCTTATGGCGACAAGGACAATATAACGGGGAAATACTAAACACATACATGTAAAATCGGGACATGGAATCGCAGTGTTGATGACACCACAAAGGGTTGATGACTGGCCTTATATTATAGACATTTTTAACCCCTTAGCGCAGACAGTTTTTGTTTCTTGTATACATTGTGCAGCCAATACACTGTTTCTTGCTGCATGCTTACACCTGTTTGGTAGGCCTCATATTACACATTTGTATTACCGTATTTGCTCGATTATAAGACAACCCTGATTATAAGACGACCCCCCCAAAATCTGAATATTAACTTAGGAAAAAAAGAAAAAGCCTGAATATAAGACGACCCTAAAGGAAAAAAGTTTTACCAGTAAATGTTAATTCATGTAAACTATTTTTTTTAATAAAAGCTATGATTGAGAAAAATATTTTTTTTTTGTTTTTATTTCTTGTATTTTCCAACCTGTCCCCCAGTTACGCACATCTGCCCCCAGGCTTGCCACACCAATATGGCACTGTGGCCCATGATATGCCTTTTAACCCTCTATATGCCACTGTGCCCCATGGTATGCCTTTTGACCCCCTATGTGCCACTCTGCCTCCAGAAATGCCTTATACCCCTATATCCCATTCTGGCATTTAGGGGGTTAAAATGCATATTATGGGGCAGAGTGGCATATAGGGAGGTATAAGGCATTCCAGGAGGCAGAGTGGCATTAAGGGAGTTAAAAGGCATTATATAGAGCACTCTGCCTCCAGAAATGCCTTATACCCCTATATGCCACTCTGGCATTTAGGGGGTTAAAAGGCATATTATGGGGCAGAGTGGCATATAGGGAGGTATAAGGCAGGCAGAGTGCTCTATTAAATGCCCCCTTAACGCCACTCTGCCTCCTGAAATGCCTTATACCTCCCTATATGCCACTCTGCCCCATAATATGCCTTTTAACCCCCTAAGTGCCAGAGTGGCATATAGGGGTGTAAGGCATTCCAGAAATGCCCTACACACACACACACACACACACACACACACACACACACACACACACACACACACTTACTTACTTACTTACCGGTGCTTCCAATTTCCTGCTGTATTGCCGGGGCAGCGGGTTGACGTCTCATTCCGCGGCAACCGGAAGGAGGTGGAGTTGGCAGCGGGGGTTTGTATGCGTCCGTCGCAAATACCTTCCCCGGCTGTCAGAGATCAGGAACTCTGGAACTCTGACCTCTGACAGTCGGGGAAGTTATTTGCGACGGACGCATACAAACCCCCGCTGCCAACTTCACCTCCGGAAGCACCGGTAAGTGTGTGTGTGTGTGTGGGGGGGGGGGGCGACGACAGGAGGATCCAGGTCCCCTGCAGCGGTGCGGGGGATCTGGATCTTAGTCTCCTAATCAGACCTCTATTTGAGGTCTGATTAGAAGACGACCCCGATTATAAGACGAGGGGTATTTTTCAGAGCATTTGCTCTGAAAAAAACCTCGTCTTATAATCGAGCAAATACGGTATTTGAGCCTGTGACTAGCTTAGCGCACCGACACTTTTTCTTTTCCCTTAGATCAGGGTGTGAAAGAAGACACCACGTAGCATGAAGTGCGTCTACGTTGACTGCGATGAAGATAGAGGGGAAGAGAGAGTGTTCTTGCGATAAATAAAGGTTTAGTAAAGTTATTACTTTGGAACAAGTCACCCAAACTTTCCTTGGCCAACTAGGCTTTGGGCGACAGGTCCAGTTGGGTGGCTTCTCCTGTGCCATAAAATCTGGGCCATAAAATGGTGGTCAAGGGGCTTGTTCCAAGAGACGTCTCCTGTTCACTCAATGGAGACTTCTTATTTCTTTAAAGTAATTGAGCAGGAACGGTTTCCCCAAATAATTCAGTTTTGACAATTACTTACAGTAAAGAAATGAAGGCCGTCGCTTAGCTGTCAGATACGGGGGAAACAACTTTTTATAGACACAACGCCATCACTCACTTAGACGAATCAATAGCTTTCAAACAAACTCCTATCGTCTGACAGGTATTCACGTCGATTGAAGGCTCCCTTCTCAGTTCCGTCGGTAATTTCCAGTAAAGACACATCACACGAGACTGACGGCTCATGTCTATTTGTTTCGTTACGAATTCTACAGAGTCGGAAGGCTGCGGATTAAAAAATGGCGCTGGCGCTTTAAGGCTGGTGGATGCGCGAATGCAAGCCATGGGCATCCAGATGGCAGAGGCACACTGAAGGTAAAGGTAAGCGTGTGGCGCCGTGGGTCATGGGATTAGATGTAAAAAAAAAAAACGATTCGGAAGAAAAGTGGTTTTATCACCATGGCAACCAAACCAACCCATGGTAAAGATTACAATACGCACTATATATTAATATGATTAATCCTCTCCATTGCTATATAGCTATTTAATAAATAACAAATCCATTATAGCATATTTATTGTTATAGTGAAAAGAGTTAATAAAAAAATTTAAATAATCTCTTTAAAGATGTTTTTGGATGACAAAAAAAATCCAAAAGCAAATCAAATGTATTTTTTAGATAATTTTCCAGCTAAATCGAATGAGTTCCCCGTTCTACCCGACATTCAATTTCGACTTGGATTACGGTTCTCTTTTTTTCCCCCCCATTCATTCGCTCTCTCTTTCAGAGTCTCTTCTTTCATCCGTCTAACATTACTTCTCATTTCCCAGTTTGCCGGGAAATATTAAACTTTAATTCGCGAGAACGGTTTTCATTCTATACCATTATTTCCGCTCTACCTTCTTTAGTACCACTGCATACGGGATTTTAATTAAATCCCTTTTTAAGGGATAGCATTAATTTAATGTATGCCCCGGCGAGAGCTAGGTTAGGGTTTAGATAATTCCCATTATCCGTTGTCACTTTGTCAAATCTTCACCTGACAGTTAAAGTCACAGAGTCACACGTTGTAAGCCGTATCAATATCCCACGTCTCACGTTACAGCACATCAATCTTACATCATGGGCCGCATGGAAAGTCTTTAAGCCACCATTCTTCTATACATTTAAATGTCTACATGGACAGTTTGTTGTGTATGTGTATGAGCATGGATATGTGATTGTGTAAATCACACATCCATGTGTGTTTATAAATGTTGTATGTTGGAAGTAGGGGCAAAGAAGGCACAGACTAGTTGTGTGGGGTCAATGATGGCACAAACCAGCTATTGAAGTTGCGGTGGCCCTTGACAATTTTTCACACCAGGGCCCCGAGGTTTCCAGTTACGCCCCAGGCTTTGGTGATTGATGTAGTGGTGACAGCAACATGAGAAGGAGTATGAGAAGCTGGAGAAGTACCATGGCCTGAAAGGAGACCTAGAGAAGATGCGGAGAGTGAAGACCAAAGTAGTCGCAGTGGTCATAGGAGCCCTCGGGGCTGTGACTCCTAAGCTGGGAGAGCGGCTCCAACAGATTCCAGAAACAACGCCAGAACTCTGATACTCATAATGAAACAGAAGATACTGGTAGAGGACCTGAGACTGAGGAAGACACATACCACCCATAGGAGCAGGAAGATATATATATATATATATATACAAAATAAAATGGGAAAATACGCACAAAAACAACAAACAAAAAGAAATGTGCTCATCTTGCAGGGTACATGGTTTACATGTTGTGTTTGTGAACGTTCACTGGGTTTGTTTAATTGCAGCTTCAGTAAATCTATCTCATTGCTGGATTGTGAGCGATCGGATGTGCGGAGTTTCTCGGTGGGAAAATAAATCGCGCTGCCTCGACCAATTAATGAAATGTAGCGTTGAGACGCACGAGCTTGCCATGAACACCTGAGCTCGTAGGCACCATATGGAAAGATGTTCTTATGTACCGCACAACAGACAGAAAGGAGGAGATACTTAAAAGGGAACAGCGGAACTTGAAAATACGTTGCTGGAAACATTTGGGCCTCGAACAGGTAGCAAAGAGGTCTAATTACTAAAAATACACCCATGTATTTGCCAAAACCCATTAATTAGTGGAATCCAGATAAAATTCACATTCAAGTGCACTAATACCTAAAGCCACATTGCCAAATACATGTATCTGGATGCTCCTTCAGTCAGGACCACTAGATAAAATATCTACTGTAACTTGTGGTATCCTCATCAATGGCCATCAACATCTTGGGAAGAGGAGGACCTCGCCACCCCTTCAAATGCCCGTCACGATGGAGCTTCGTTATTTCTCAATCAATGCTGATGGCCGCCTGGCTGGGTCCTTTCATGGGACGTAGGTCCTGGTGAAGCTCTACAAGTGTCTTCACCTTGGACGTAAATCCGGAACCAGACTTTGTCCTCTCCTCGTCTATAACATTTGTAACAAAGGAAAGGGATATCTAATCTGGTCAAGCAGGGCAAAACCATTTTGTGTTTCACAAATAAAACACCCGGTATTCCAATAATTACAGTTCCCGGATATGCACCATTAGTCAACGGTTCTCCTTGGCGCAAGTGGGCAGAGACATTAAAGCGGAATATGTAAATTGATGCAAATGAGTTCAATGAGTAAACCAAGACAGATGTAGATCAAATGTTCTTCAAAGAAAAATTACTGTAAAAAAAAAATTCTCCTTTCAATAATTTATGCGATACGGTGTTGGAGAAGGGCTTGACTTTCATGTATTGAACATCTGAAAGGGAGATAAAATGTTGTCAACAAGAAAAGATAAAGAGAGTTGGTAACATTTGATGTTCTGGGGCACAGAATGGCAGCCATTTTTATGCCCCCCCCCGAGTCTCGGGGTCAGCTTCCCCTTTGGGGGCCCGCCTACGAGTTTTTGAGGATTTTTTTTCTCAAAAAAGTGGCCGATTAATCAAGTTGCTAAATGCATTATTCAATAAACCGTTGGAGCATAAGGGAAGTAGAAACATGCAAATGAGTTCAAGATGGATGCCCCCAATGAGACAAAAGCTTCTGAAGTTGACATGTTTTATCGTGACGTTCCATACAATTTAAAATGTATAATGTCTGCTAAAATATGGAATATTTTAATGGTGTGTGTGATTTACGGAATGTATTTTACCATTTTTTTTATGATTTGAAAAAAATAAAAAATCATTAATATACCGTATTGGCTCGGATATAGGCCGCCCCCGTATATAGGCCGCACCCTAAAAGTTTGGTACAACCGGAAGTTGTATACGCGTATTGCGTAGATGTCCCCCGCCGGCGCCCCGCAAGACACCCGGGAGTCTGCTCCGGTAAGTCTTGGGGGCAGAGGTAAAACGCATCGTGTGGACGGTCACCGGCTGCCGGTGACCATCCAGACGATGCGCTTAGACAACCTCCCCTGCAGGCACCCCCCCCGTGGAAAGTGCTGGCAGGGGAGGCTGTCTTAGCGTATCAGAGAGTAGGATGCAGGTCCCCTGCACCGCTGCGGGGGATCTGCATCCTAACCCCGCGCCCGGGACTGCATGTCCCGGGCGTCGGGCACTAGACCCCGAATATAGGCCGCACCCCCACTTTAAAGTCTTAAAGTGGGGGAAAAAAGTGCGGCCTATATTCGAGCCAATACGGTATTTGCTAATGTTATACCATTTTTGAATGGCTATATATCGGCTTTCAGAGCCAGTTAAAATAAATAAATAAATAAAATGACAGGAAATCATTAAATCTGCAAATTTATCTCATTTTTAAAGTGTATCTTTCAAGTGCCTGACACCTTTATAAAGCACAAGATAAGCCTAAGGATAACAAAGCTGTTAGCTTTTAACGCTATAATTGACACTTTATTAGAACGCATGAGAAATGTTTATGAAATGGTAATCTTTTTAGAGACGGTAATGCTTTTATTTTTTTTTTTTTCGGTATCAGTGAATCCATCTTTACGGCGATACAAAGCCACAATATCCAATGTTTTCCATTGTTTTTTGTTTATAGGGCCTTGTGTCTATCCCTCTAAATGATTTATCTCTTTGTAACAGTATCATTCTGGCAATATTCCCCTCTCCTCTCTGATATCGGACCCACTGTTGATCCATGCCCTCATTGTGTCCTCACCAAAACATGGAATCAATGTGGTCATAGTCACTTATCCACCAACGTTCTTATGCAGTTTTACGTTGAGTACTATGGAATCTACTGGTTCTCTATAAATTACCTAACCTAATAAAGTTGATACATTTTTAGGGCCAACATAGAAAAAGTAGATCTCTGAGGACCTGCAAGCTTCGATGCTTCGATCATCTTCTTCTGTATTGACCAATATATGGCATTACCTTCAACTGTCTTGTACTGATACAACTATCTAGAGGTTAGCTCAGTAGGGTTATGCCAAGCAGAGAACTTGGTTCTATGTAGGGTCAACCTAGGAGGTCTGATGGACATTATTGTCCTTCCCTGTAGACCAGCTAGAGATTTCTGTGTGCTCCGCAACATGCATCAGACCTTACTACACATGGAACGGCAGTGAGCACTCATGGAACCTAAGCCTCCACATCACACAACTTGGAACCCTTTGGCTTGGACAATGAGGCCCGGAACGTAGGTATCCCGGCCAGATTAGCTGCAGTTCTCTAACATATTTCAAGAGACCTTAAGTGGTTGACACAACTCATAAAAACTGCTGAACTGGGAACATTCGAAGTTGACCATTTCTGCTGCCGTCTTCACTACTGATGGCAACAAAACCACAGCATTTGTTGGAACTTCTGTATTGGGTTGGTGGACAAGCAAACCCATATAGTTTATACCCCTAAGGGTAGTACTAGGAAAACCCAAGCAGATAAAGCAAGTGCAACTCAACCTGGTGTGTTGGTTCTCAAGTCGCTTTGGGTTTTTGCTGACGCACCCAATCAGCGGGCTTTTGAAATTCACGTCTTTTCATGTACATTAATTAAGTATAACAAGCACAATCTAATTAATAGTTGTGTCAAGAAAAACGGCACCACTTCTAGCACTTATACTATCAAATGTTAGTAATATGTGCCCTTTCCCGGTTTCATTTTATTGACTCAAAGCTAATTTCTTTAGTGGGAGATACATTCAGGTTTACATAAATATCCTTCGATATTGGACGGGACAAGCTGCCAATATCCATTACCGCACTTGTAATACACAAGCAAACAGAAAGTGCACTCGGAAAATAAGTTAATATTGATTTACAAAAGTGATTTGCCATGTAATTGGTATTGTAATTAGTCATTTTTATGAGATCGGAACTCTGAACTAAAGATGACATCATATTAATCAATGGGGGGATTTAAAACCGACTATTTGGAAATGTTTCAGCAGTATGTACAATATAGGTATATAAATACATTTCTTACTTTAGAATACATTTTATATTTATATAATATATAATATATATATATAATATATATTATATATATAATATATATATATAATATATATATATATATATAATATATATTATATATATCATATATATATATATAATATTAATAATATATAATATATATATTATATATTATATATATTATTTATTATATATATTATATATATATAATATATATAATATATAATATATATTATTTCATATTCTTCTATCCAGAAGGGGGGAAAATAATAATGAAATATATCGAGAATATAAAAAAAATTAAGTATATTTTAAGATGGAGGCCATGATTAAGAATATTTTAATACTCGCTTCTATCCAAATCCCCTTTTTATTTAAGGTTTCTCCATGTGGAGAATGTATTTCTTTGGCATTTTAAATAGTCGGACCAACCCAAGGTATCTCTAGATGTATTGATCAGATCTATAGCTATACTGTATACATAATACATAAGGTTAGATACAGCTGACGCAATGAATTTTACAGGAAATATAGAATATTCCTCAAAGACTAATTTATTTAAACATTTATAAAACGATTTCAAGAAATAATAAAACTAAATAACTAAAATAAAAAAGTCAATGTAGATTCTTTTTTTACATTTTTTTTAAAAAATGTAACAGATTTCTAAATTTTGACATTTATCGGAAACATTGATTCCAATGCCATCTGGTCTCTAGTTATTTGAGGAGTGGTAAGGAGATAAAATAGGTAACTTTCGAGGACAGATCATGATTATTCATGATTTATTAGTCTGGTCACCTAGAGACTGGGTTTCCAGAGTTGGAGTCTCAAGACAAAAATGTAAAGATAGGAACAGGAAGTGATGTCACAATTACACTTAAAGAATATATATATATAAAAATAACTCATCACATTGGATTGAGCCTTTATAAGGTGTTAGGGTGTGTGTGTGTGTGGAAATGTGTATCTTTGTTTCTTGCCAAAAATAACGGGATTAAATAAAGTTCAAGACGGACGGAATTACAAAGGGTATGATTTAACAGTTCTGCTTTACATAAAGTGTAGTGGATACCTGGAACAGACTTTCAGTGCAGGAAAATACACTAAAGAATGATTAAACAAAAAGTAATAAAAAAATGCTAGACTAGATGGGCAGGTTGCATCTTCCATGCTCTTACAATCTATATTTTAATCAATGTAAATGTTTGAATTGAAAAAATACAGAAAAATGTTAAAATAATTAAAGAAATGCAGTGCCGTCTGAACGAGGCGTTCAATGATTATTGCTAGGCTACCATGTTTGAGTCGAGCTGAATGACTAGGCTTAGGATACCAACGTGTGGATATTATAATTCATTTCACGGCTGGCTGCACTTACATTCAGATCAACACTTTCCACCGGAGATGATTTTTTATACAAATATTGGAATGGTCGAAAGGCTTTCCTTGTTATCAAAGCAAAAAGGCCAGAACGAGCAACCTTTTTCAGATTATTGTAAAAAAAAAAAAACATTTGAGCAATGTTACGGATGAATACAAACTTTTACTGTTTTGGTCAATGTGGTTGGAGGATCATTTCAAAAATTCTTATTTTTTTTGCGTCCCAAATTCACAACCTTGTAATTATCTTAGTGGAATCTCCTCCTCGGCCCGCTAGACCTAGAAAAGTAGCCCAGCGCATCGCACAGAAGCATCGTAGCGGCAGAATTAACAAAAAGGGGCGCGCTCGTCAAATCGAGTGTCTCCAAATACCGTTATATGGCGACGGAAAAGAAAGTGCAAAAAAAAAAAAAAAAAGTTCTAGGGAGTTTCCAATTTTTACTTCAAAAGGAGGAAAAAAAATTCCTTCTTGACTACAAAGGGAATTTTCTTTTCTCCTTGATCAATATTCAGGCTGCATTTATACGACTTCATTACAACTCATGTAATCTCGGCGGAAAAGTATCTAGTCCTTGTTTGAAGATATTTAACTGTATCCATCAGTACGGCCATATTTCCCAGGGAACTCTATCTTGTTGTAAACCATCAGAAATCATCTTTCTTAATACTTTCATAAATGACATTATTTGAATTTAATATATATATTTATATATATATATATAAATATATAAAAATATAAATATATATATATATATATAGTATTAATATAATACTATATTATATATTAATACTATATATATATATATATAATACTATATTATATATTAAATGAAATATACTTACATATATTATACATAAAAATTGTTATTTAAATGAAATATATATTTATTTAATATAATATATATTTATTTAATATAATATATAATATCGTATTAGTTGCCTTATTAATAATATTTATATAAAGAGATAAATATCCAAACAACATAAAAGAGAAACCTATTGAACACCAAACCTACTAATACTACAAATGGGGCGGCTCTGGGTTTTTTGGGGGCCCTAACTAAGAAATACACCATTTATCGGCATAAATGTTTTTTTAAAGAAAACGATGACGTGATGAACAATCAGTCAAATGCTCTATTTTTTTTAAGGTTCATTAGGCTGACGGTTTGGCCGTAACGGCCTTGATGAAGGTTGCTATGGCAGAAACGTTGGTCTAATAAACCTTATCTTAATTAGAACGCGCATGGGGTAATTTAATGCAATATTTAATGTTATTGGATCATAGGGAGCAATACTAGAATGGCAGCATCTCGTTTTTTCAATTTTCTTTTTTCAATTTTCTTTTTATCAATTTTCTTTTTAGTCTTTTTCCTTTTTTTTTGTTGATGTGTATCTGCCTACACTTCTCTTTGTATATTTGCCGAGAATTCCATAGGTCTCTTCCCTATAGACCATCCCGGTCCGCTGTATAGTAGCGCCAACCCCAATGGCGCGCCACTTCTACAGAGAGCTATCGCCATCGTGCCAGCATCACGGAATGCCGCCCATGTATTATGCAAGCAGATTACACGCACGTAAACTGTTTTATGGCGGTGTTACATTTTGGAGGCGTATTTAATGTATCCTCTCGAGGCGTTATTAAAGAACGTTCAATATGCATGGAACGCGGCATCAGACAGCGCGGCGTTTCCCAATGTTTTATTGGTAGAGTCAATTTAAGGGAACTGGAAAGCTTAATGGATTAGTCAAAACAGGCCATTAATCTCCGCATCCTCGTTTTTAATCCGGCAATGACCAAAGTGATTGGAAATCATTTTCATCTCATGACCGGAGAAGCCTCTAAGCAGGGCTGTAATTTATAAGGAGTTAGTAAACCATGGTTGCGGTTATGGTTTAATGTCAAACCCCCCCCCAAGGAGAAATCTCTCCGCCGCCGTCTATTACCTTGAAAGGAGACATTTAGTAATACTCGTCAGAGGAAGTTCAACAAGAACGGCTAAATGTGCTGGAGTAACAAATCTATACAAATCTGGAGAGTTAAGACAACAAAATTGGATAGAAAAGATGTAAACTTACAAAATTAGCATTATTGTTTATAATATGTATTTGGAATCAATTTCATATATTCATTTATACAAATACACACATACGCGCGCACACACACACACACACACACACATTCAAACGTTTGGGGTCACTTAGGAATTGTCCTTGTTTTTGAAAGAAAAGCAAATTTTCTCCATTAAAATAACATGAAATGGATCAGAAATCCAGCGCAGACGGGGTTAATGTTGTAAATGACTATTATAGCTGGAAACAGCTGATTTTTAATGGAATCTCTTCATAGGCGTACAGAGGCCCTTTATTACCCCATCACACCTTTGTCACTCCCATCACTCCTGTGTTCCAATGGCCCTTTATCACTCCCATCACTCCTGTGTTCCAATGGCCCTTTATCACTCCCATCACTCCTGTGTTCCAACGGCCCTTTATCACTCCCATCACTCCTGTGTTCCAATGGCTCTTTATCCCTCCCATCACTCCTGTGTTCCAATGGCCCTTTATCACTCCCATCACTCCTGTGTTCCAATGGCTCTTTATCCCTCCCATCACTCCTGTGTTCCAATGGCCCTTTATCACTCCCATCACTTCTGTGTTCCAATGGCCCTTTATCACTCTCATCACTCCTGTGTTCCAATGGCCCTTTATCATTCCCATCACTCCTGTGTTCCAATGGCCCTGAGCTCCCAGAAAAGAGGGGCATCAGGGAACGAAAAAAGGGCATCAGGGATTTGGGGCAGAAAGAATCTTTAGCAAGATTCCCCTTTTGCCATCCAATGAGAAGTAAGATAACGTGTTGCGGCAGCGCATGCACATATGATCATGTGCCTTTTTATTTACTTTAAAAATGTTAATATTTGGAAGTCACCCTTGTTTTTCTTGGAATTTCTTTCTTTAATCCACATTCCGTCACATCCTATAGGTTAAGTGATGCGTCAAGTGATTATTTTTGTCTTCTTCTGTATGCAGCCTTAAAACAAATATTGTAAAATATGTTCATTTTCCTGGAAGAATTCCAGTAAAGAAAAAAAAAACAAAACATTTTTTAATCACCTGTAATCATGATTTCCTTCCTGGTAAAAAGGCAGAGATTCTGAGAATAAGAACATCATTTTTCACACTACACCCACCAGCTGTTACTTGGCGGAATAATTAAAGTCTTTTAATACCTTAAAGGAGCAGGAATACCTTTATAGAACAGATTTCATATATATATATATATATTTATATCCATTATCGGGGTATAAGAGGGGCATCAGCAGAGGAAAGAGGGACTAAGCCTCCTAAAGAGGGGCACTTCGGATGTGTGTATTGGGGTAAAAAATGATCCTAATTAAAAAATAGCTGGTTAGTGGGGTATGGAATAAAGACTCAAATACAGAGACCTCTACTGCATGGATAGTGAAATAATAAGGGGCAGCAGTGAGAGAGAGACATGGATGGTGGGAAAGGGGATGAGAAGAGGTATGTGTGTAGTGTTAGGGTGAGTGTGTGTGATATATGTATATTGTTACAGTGTATATGTGTGTATAACGTTAGAGTCAGTGTGTGTTAGTGTATGGTGTTGGATATGTGCGTATATGTGTAGGTTGTTTGAATGTGTGTGCAAGTGTATTAGAGCGTGGTATTAGCGTGTGTGAGTATAGTGTTGTGTGTGTTTTACTGTATGGTGTTAGCGTGTGTGAGAGTATAGTGTTGTGTGTGTTTTACTGTATGGTATAAGCGTGGGTATCTTTGTCAGCATATGGTGTTAAAGTTGGTGTTACTGTATGGTGTTAGCGTACGTGACCATCTTTCAGTGTGTGGTGTTAGAGTGTGTAAGTGTATGTTAGTGTTTAATGTTTAATGAGTGTGAGTGTATGGTTTCAGAATATCAGGGGTGAACCCGGGGTTAGTGGTGCAAGGGAGAGAGGGGAAGCAGGATAAAGTCTAATATATAAATATATGTGTGTGTTGTGTATGGTGTTAGAGTAAGTTTGCGTGTTAGTATGTGTGCGCGTTCAAAGACTTCTTTTTGTATAGCACAACCTACCAGCACCTGCTTTCGTGTCACATGACAGTTGACTGTCCCCGAAGAAGTGAATGAATGAGGCAAATTTTTACTTGATTAAATTACTATCTCTAGGGAAGAATTGGGCGTTCATCGGGACTGGGGATGATTTCATTTAGCAGTTTCTTACATAAGTGTTAGCGTGGGGGGGTTGGGACCAGGAATGAGATTAAAAGGGAATGAAGCAGAGTTTTTAAAGCTTTTTTTTTCTAATCTGTTAAATTTATATTCATTTCACGCATTAGTAGATCCAGGTGCCTAACCCTAGGATATTCCTGACTTTCTCATTACGGGCAACATTAACCTATGGAAGATCCTTGGCTCGCATCTCATTTATATGCATTTCAAACAGCTCGGCCACCTTTAACATATAATTAGATTTAATTCATTAAAGGGGGTGATCAAAATCCTCAAGGTGATATCAAAAGCCCACATTTTATCGTTATCCTTAAATATATGAAAAGTCATTTACAGGTTAAAATACGTAGATGGCATCGGCCTAAAAAAAAATGTCAACAAGGAAGGCTAAGATTTCGTTAATTTAACTTACTTAATACTACTAATGCTTTGTCTTCTTTTGGGATGCCCATCCCCCTCCCCCCCCGATTATCCAAATCCCCCCGCAGAGTCGCAATTAAACGAATTGACTGTCCAGTACTCATTAACGTCGGCAAAACCCAAGGCTTGGCACGTCGCCTGCGTCTAAACAATTCAAACACTGAAACGCAAAACACTACCCCCCCCTTTTTAGGTGGAGAAGAGAGAATTTTGGTAAAACTCCAGAAAAGTGGATTTCAAGCAGCATGAACCGGAACGCTGATATCCCATAAATGTATTTCACAAAGTTTAATGTACGTTGGTCAGTCAATCTACTTCCCTGTTACCCAATGTGTGTTCAATTTAGGTCCCCTAACGTGACGCCTGTTCCTTCAGGAAGGTTCCGTGGTTTGGATGTTTCCTTTTTACATTCCTGAAACAATGATTGTTGACGTAGCGCCAATTCTGATCGACCACCACATCGAGTGTATACGCTGCTTACTAATCAACTGGCACATCTATGTCTGGGGAAAAGGAAGCGGCATATTCAGTAACTACAAACCACAGGGCCCTGGAGCGAAAACTGCTCCTCCCCCCAACAGCTGGTATGTGCCATCATTGCCCCCAAGCAACTTGACTGTGCCTTCTTTGTCCCTTACCCCCTTTCCAACATACACTCTGGCACATACACAGACTTACTCATACTCACTAACACATACATTCACACACACAATTACACATCTCTGCTCATACACACATGTAGACATCCATGCTCACACACACACAATTAAACAACCATGCTCACACTCGGTACGAGGAGACAGAAACAAGGGGTGTATTTATCTTTAACTCTGCCCAAGGCCTAACCCAGGGGAGCGCCAACTGCTACCCCCCTCCGTGCCACTGAACTTACTGCTGAGCGACATAATGACATCATATCCTGGCACACTGCCTTTTAAGGACATACAGGGGCGGGCAGAAGTAAGCCATGGAGGCCAGGCAGTCCTATTAATGGGCTGGTTTGGGAGATCAGTGCTCTTTTACCCAGTCCATTGAGCGATGGCGCTACAGCCTGATCACCCAATAGGACGACTGGTTCCCTGTTATGCGGTCATAATACGCCACTGGATATTCTAGCGCACCAATACAGCTACAAAAGAACAAACGAAATAACCTCACAGTACATACTTTCTTCCAATACACGTTCAAAACCATTCATTAATCATAGGAAGGCATCATTAAATGTAAGGTCGGAGACCCCTGCATCTGCACTTGTTATATCCGCATAGACTTCTCGAAATCAGTGGTCCATTGTATCACGGCTCGTGAGAAAGTATCCAGTTCACACAGACGCTGTAAATTAAGTCACCGGGGCGTACGCAGATATGGCGTGTATCTCTATAGCTCAACTGTCGATCATCCACATATTACATTAAATGACTTTAAATAAGATGAAACGGGTCTTTGAACGTTTTGGGACTCCAGGCATAGACTCTATAAACCAGCACATCATCGGCCTTGGCCAAGATCAATGTGAACTAGGGCTTTGTCATTAAGGGGTTAAAATGTTCTTTGATGTTTTTAAGTTGATATTCAGTGGGTCCAGTATCCAATGATATCCAAAGAGACCCAGGTATCAGGGGACAGTCTTTATTTGGGACCTAGTAGTAGCCAATGAGAGGGCAGGGTACTTTCAGCATGGTAAGCCTGAAAAAAAGTCAGGGGTTGACTAACACAGGGGAAGTGGGGCAATTCCTCCCCAGTCTGGTCCTGATTCTCCAAAGAGGGAGTGTATGTGTTAGAGTGAGTGTGCGTGTTATTTATGGTGGACTTTGCGTAGCCCAAGCCAGAAGGTGCCAGCCCTACCGTGCAAAAGGCCTAGTTAATGAATATAGTATCCCAAACCATGCTTGACTGACAGCGCTCCCAACACTTCTTTTTACCAGAATTACCTTTTTTTGTTGCCCTTTTGGCCAAATATTCTGGGCTTTTCAAGGCCCAGAAAGTGTGAAAAAACCACTCACTGTTGGGCCATACCATTATAGATGCAAATATTTTAGGCAAAATGGTGGGTTCCTTGGGCTAACCAGTAGAGAAAAAAAATCTATCTTCCCAAATTTCTCAACTGGATTACAAATATTAAAAATTCTGAAGTTCTGATCTTATTACAGGCTCATCAGATCTGTGCAATGGGCCCAGCTAGAAACAAAATGTGCCATTGAGGTTGACCAGTGTTAAATTGGATTATACATGGGCCAGGGTTGTCACACAAATCAGCCTCTGGTACTTTCCTTGGGTCTTGTGAAGCCAGATTGTGAAACACGTGGCCCCCATAATGGAGGCATGATGCTCAACACTTGAGTTACTAAGTTACCTAAATTACTAAAATTCCATTGGCTTCCCCCAGAATTCATTCCCGCGTCACATACAAAGTGGAGTAAGAGGCTTATGGCGTGAAACGTTTTTATTGATGAGTATACGGTACGTTTAAATAACCAGCTAAGGACTCGTGGATCGTGTCCCTCGTTAGCGAAGAGCTGCTCTATGTGCCATTGTAAGGCTTCCTGCTCCCTGGAATTATAAGACTCGCTGCAAGTAAAAAACAAGCAAATATATTTTCTAAAAAAAAATAAATAATAATAACAATAAAATTATATATATATATATGCTGAAACATATATGAAACCTGAGTCCAGAGCACCGGCACACGGGCAGAATGCTAAACGCATAAAACCTTCGGGAATTCTGAACGGGCAACAGTAATAGAATGAGGATATTTTATCTTCATGTTCTATAGATCCATTGGGGGAGTGGAAGTATTGGATGTACACCCATAGAGCCATTTTGGTGCAAAGTGCTAAAAGGGAAGCAATCACCATAGCAACCATAGTTTTTGCCAGCAGGTTAGACCCCATTCAGACCATTTGGTCTCCTCTTTTTCCTGCTGTAAAGACTCAGACCTTAATCAGTCGTTGGTCTTGCCTTAGATTCAGGAGCTGTATGTCTATCCCATGCATGTTTAAATTCCCTCACCCTACCACTGGGAGGCTGTTCCATTTATCTACTACCCTTAAAAACTCCTTATATTTCATCTAAGCCTCCGACCCTCCAGTTTTGGGTGGAATACTTGAGCTGATGGCTTCGCTTTTCCTCCAACTTGCACCGGAACGTCTCTCCGTTCATAACCCACCATGGCCAAGACAAAGTCAAATGATTTGAAATGATATTGAAAAGGATTCTTGGTTACATATTCTTGGGTTGTGGTTTCCATCCGAAATGCAAGATATTAAAGCATCTCCCTCATCATCTGTCCCTACTCTCCTGAAGTCATTGAGATGCAATAGATTTTGGTTCAAACACAAGATTAAAACCCTAAAATCCGTAGGTTTTTCATACAGGCTGCCTTGCGTTACATATCCTTGATAAAAGTGCATTAAAATGATTGAAAACAGTGTTTTTTGATGATGTTCCATGGGTTTAAAGGAAGAAAATCTCCATCCATAATCCATTCCTTTTTAGAATCCCATACACAATTCACTGCAGTCAAATACCCCCTGGCACTGAGCGTCACTGTATGAAAAGGAACATCTCCAGATAGTACTTATCCTCCATTCTGGACCAGCTCCAAATCCTCAATATTCTATAATCCTGTCCTGGTTCCTAAACTTACACCCTTTGTATTGTGGGAGTTGTAGTTTAGGGACCTTCACTTAGGCTGGAGTCTAGCTGGGGGGGGGGGGGTAGATGCAGTCATTGACTGCAAGTCCAGCTGCTGAGGACTACGACTCCCATCATGGATGACCAAGCCTGGTGTGACTTCTGTGTCCAGAGCAGCCAGGACATGTGAAAATTCCCTATTACCGAACAAATTTCTTGGATTCACAAAAAAAAAGACGAATAACATAAATTCCAACGAATTAGACTTAACCCTTTATGTTAAAATAACCACATTCTTTAGGGAAATGGTTAATGGATCTAGAAGTATGAGTATTGCACACATCTCCTGTTCAGCATCATAGCTTGGTTGTAGTTCATTATATACAAATATTTAGTAATAACCCTGATGCAGCAACCAAACACAAAAACTGTTACAAAAAAAAACAAAAAACAGTGGATACATTTTAGAAAAAAAGAATAACAATTAAGAAGTTTCAGAAAGCAACACAAACCATTTCTATAACACATTCCCCTGCAATAGGTTCGTGGATGGTGAGACTGATTAACACTGACATTCTTTGCCTGAAAGAGTGCCACCCTACCAGCATCTGAAGGGTTAAAACAGACCAGTGTATAAAACAACAATTTTAATATATAGGAGCCTGGTTGTAGGTATAATGCAGATATTAATGATCGTCAAGGCAGACCAGGCTGCCACCCTCTTGGTTTATAATACAGCAGAATAAGTGTGTGTGTGTGTGTGTGTGTATTAAATATATGAAGTTATATTTGAGGCATATTAGCCCACTTTCATCAAAGCCCCTCCATAGCACATAAACCTTATAAATAACAAGCAACCACAGGCTCATCTGCTGATATGGACTCCAAACTCCCATGACCATAAGCCAGCCAAGTGGCAGTCCACAGCAGCTCAGTGCAGATATCAGTACAACAGGGTAAAATGAAGAAACAAGAAAAAAGGGGGCAACCATACCTGACATGCAGACAATGAAATTGGCTTGCAGGACCAATATAACCTCCCAAACAATTTCCATTCTAAAAATATCATTCCAGCTTCATTAACTCAGAGGAAGTAGAAAATATCACACTTTCCAGGGCTTCTGCCTGCTTCCCATACTGGTGGAAGGTATTTCCCAAATTTGCTTAAACATGTCCAAAAAAAGAAAAAAAAAATCCAGGAGGAAAAAAACAAATTGGTTAACTTGTATCCTTTTTCTCCATTAAAGGACAAACAGAGAAAATATCCAGTCGTAAAGATTCTTTAAGCCACAGAATATAGTGCAGGGTGATATAGAAACCTCCTAGCAGGTTATCCTTGTAGTCTGCTCCCAATAGATGCACAAAAAGAGATCAAACCCTATTTTATCCATTTAAGCTGATTCTTTCCAAAAAAAAAAGGGATATCCATAGATGGACTTTTCTGTTTCAAGAAAAACAAAGACAAATAAAAATAAGATAATTATAAGTCCCATAAAGCAGAGATAGAATAAAGACACCCCAAAATATGTAATAATGTGATGCTATGTGACTAGCTGCTGGGAGAAAGCGAAGATAATCCATAGGTGCATTGCAGTTCCACCGGTGGCCAGTAGGGGTCACTATAACACAAGGCAGCTTTATACCTGGTCCCCCATTTCTATAAGGTTCTTCCTATAGAATCCAGGTGCTCAGTTCAGATACTTCTCTATTTTCTATAAGAGCTATTAGGGCTTTCAATGAGATACTTGCCGTAAAATACAGATATAGCAGACCATTTATAGGGATGGTCAGATTAGTTTTTAATAGAAACCCAAATGAAGGTATTTTCATTTATTACTTAAGGATTAAAGGGGGAGAAAAAACAGGAGGGGATGGATTTCAAGGGGGTTATTAGTGGGGAGCCAGTCCTGTTTATTGCATGCAATGAGATGGGAATTTACCAAGGCTGTAGAGACATCCTAATGGACCCGGAGTATGAAGGATGGAGAAGGCTCTTACTCACCAGACCTGCTCCTGATTGCCCTGGCCAGCAGGCACTCCCCTCTGCTCCCAGTTGAAGGTGGTCTCCTGAAGCTGGCTGGTTAGTGGTGGTGGGGAGTGCTGTGGGGCAGGGGGAGGGGGTCTCACTTTTGAGATGAGTGTGTAGCTGGAGGCAGCTCCTCTTGTCCATGAGCAGCTCAGAGGGAATGTGGAGTGCGAGCTCCCTGCTCATGCGCGGCAGTCCTTACACTGGAGCTCTCCGGCTGGGGAGGGAGCGCCCGGCTGCAGGTGAGGAGAGCGATGGGGGCGCCACAGGTCACATTCCAGCACTCACCGGGCACACAGCCCCCCTGTAGCGCTAAACAGCGAGTACGACCTCAGTATAGCGCTGCATTCACTGTCACTTAATAGCGCACGGCACTCACATCCAAAAGCCACGCAATAGCGCACATTAACTGGCAAAAATAGCGCTAGGTAGACTGCTTTTAAATAGCGCTCCAAACCAATAGCGCTAAATGTACAGCATCTCGGTAGCGCTAAATACGCGGTCGCTTTTTAGCGCTCAGTAGTCAGTCAGTAGCGCTCTTTTGCTGATAAGTTATAGCACTGTGTACTGCGTACATTCATACCGATAATGTGCGGATAGCGCCTTATTTACAGACACCCGACAGCGCTGCGATCAGTGTCATATAATAGCTCTTCTACAAGCACTCCGAGCCAGACCATAAACTAGCACTCAATCCACTGTCAAGCGCTAAACTGGCGCTGAGTTCTGCCCGATGCCAGCCTCTATTCACTGCCGCAGCTCTGACAGCTACAATCAGCCCTCCTCCGAAGCTGCCCTTTACCACCCCCTCCGGGCACAGTCACCCTGAGCTGAAACTACCCCAAGTTACAGCCAGGCTAGAGCTCTACAATTACCTCCAGCCCCCAGAGCTGCACATCTTAACCCTTCAATCACCAGACCTGTGCCTTGTTGCACTGGATCTAAATGCATTGCCTCCTCTACAAACTTGTCATCCAAAGCAATTGCCCTCACTCCAAAATGCCACCTCCTCTGCATTCCTCCCCTGGGGCAGTTGCCCTGGCTTCAATTCCAGATCTGCCCCGCACAAAGTCCATCCTCCACCTGCTTTGTGTTGCTCTTCACCCTCTCTGGCCTGGAGCTCCCCATCAGTGTATTCACTGGACCTGCACTCCCCCCCCATCCACTGCATCACTGGGATTTCGCATGCAGACTAACTGGTATCTAATGGAAAAAAAGTCACCCCCCCCAAAGACCCAGTATGTCTTAAGATGACTTAAGACTTTATATTAAGTCTTACTCTACTCACAAAGTGTTAATGGAATGTTTCTAAACACCATTGTTACATTGTTACTATTTATACCATATACATTGTTTATTTATTTAATATGTAGCAAAATATTATTTTTTCCCCATTTTTTCCTTGTAATATAGGCCTCTATTCTTTGCTCAATAATGAAAAACCTCACCCTTGAAATTAAAATTTTTAATGTGCACAGAAACTCAATTTAATGTTCATTTTAACTTTTTTTTGTTGCAGATATGTTATCTACTCATTAACCGTTTAGTTTTTCATCCTCCAGACATTAAGTCATTTAGTTACAAGGATAATTACTCTAAAAAGGATGATATGTGGAAAAAAAGAGAGAGTAATTAGAAGCTGCTTCTTAAAACATACAGATTTTAGTCCCGTGACATCATAGAAAGATAGAATTTTCTGTTCAGCCCCATCTGGTCTGCCCGTTTCTCCCGCTGTAAAGACTCAAACCTCAATCAGTCGTTGGTTTTGTCTTAGATTTAGGAACCAAATGTCTATCCCATGCATGTTTCCATTCCTTTGCTGTATAACCCTCTACCACTGCTGCTAGGAGGCTGTTCCATGTATCTACCACCCTCCCGGTAAAGAACAGGGCCAGACAAGCTCTTCCTGCTGATGCTCACTGCTCTTGATAAAGAAGAGGAGCTGAAATCAGTCTTATACATATATAACAGGCTTTAATATATCAGCAGCAATGATTACAGCCATTAGAAGGAGTAGTACGTGCTTTCAAGCTTTACCCTGCAGAGGGGTCTGTTTAGCAGATGCTGCGTCTGGATGGATCACACGCCGCAGGTAATGATCTCAATCCACTCATTCTCTTCTTACAAACCCATTTACTATGTGGAGCTGCACCTACTGTTTGAAGATGGGATCCTTAAATTTAATTAAGTCTCCTTCCAACTGATGATTTGTTTAAAGCTCTAACAGTCATAGATAATGAAACAGTTTATTTGAACGTGTTGTAACGGCATCATCTTCTTCCTGACCCAAATCCTCTTTAGTTCTATACACTAAATAAACCCCATGCATTTGTGTTTATAGGTTAAAATAAGCAATATTTTGCAATTCCAAACTCACATCCGGGTCTATTCATTAAGAAGTCAAGTGGTCAAACAAGTAAAGGGTTAACCTGACTGTGCAGACTGCATTTCAGTCTCATGCAAAAATAACTCTAAAAAATTAACTGACCTGCGTGCCGTTTGTCATGGGTTGCTTGTGCCTAAAACTTAAAATTTTGTGAGTTACAGGCGAGGGAATGTGAGTTCAATGTGAATGCGCATGTCCTCATCTGTAACTCGCAAAATACCCCCCCAGACTATATTGAAATTTTTTTATAAATATTTTCTTTTTTTTAAAAATGGAGGTGCTAAACCAATGATGACTTTGACTTCCCCTTCCCTCACCCTGTGTGTTGTGAGGTGGATATGTTACTAATACCCTTCTAGTTGTATATGTCCCTTCATACACCTGTCTCCTGCATCACCTGCTAATGGGGATGAGGGGGTTAATATATATATATATATATATATATATATATTGTGACAAACCCTATAGCATGAGGGCTATACATGTCACTTTTAGGGGTCCTAAGCACAGTCCTCTAGAGCAGGAACAGCAGGAACAGCAGCTTTGAACAAAACAGCACTTTATTTTAACCACTTAAACCCCAAAAACCAAATCATAAAAATAAAATCTAGCCCCCAATTGGAACCCTCTCTAACTTAACTATGCTGGTCCAGACTGACCAGCCTAATCACCCACTAACTCAACCTCCCAGCCAGATCCAGCTACGCCAGGCTCTGGAAAACCTCCCCCAGACAGCACACAAAATGTCCAGGCAGGTATTGCCTCACTTGGCTCAGGGATTGTCTTCTTCAGGGCCTCTCCTTGCCCTGGGAGCTCAGGGAACTTCCTCTTCCCTAACAGTCTCCCTGAGTATCAGGCTCCAGGGGTTTTTAATGTCCAGCACCTGTGCCTGATGCCGACCCCATAGGAATCCCGGACCGGATCCTGTGGACTTCTTGCCTCCTGGAAAACCCGGCATGGAATTTCCACAAAATGGGGAAATGGAGCATTGGCCCACCCTGTTCTCCAATTGCTCCAACCCAGGGACCCATATTTACAATCTGGATAGCACCTGTACCCAAATGCCACACTAAGCATCTCCCTGGGGTTTACACTGTCACAATATATATATATATATTATATATGCCTTAGGGGGGCATGGACTCCCATATGTGCTTCGCTTTCACCCCTATACCATACCCAGTGGGAGAGTAGCTCCACTTGGGTTGTTTGGATATCATTAAATCAGAGGAGAACATAAAGGGGTCATCGCCACACTGTGCCACCCTCACCTTGAGATTGGGGTAAAAACACTGAGATTCAGCCAAACCTTGAAATTTTACAGGTATTTGCAATAGCCTTGGTAAGTAAACTAAGATATCTTGGAACTTCCAGGCTCTGGCTCCCCGGAGCCCTTCCTCGTTGGGTTGCCCGATAATGTTGATGGGTGGGGCTAGGATTATTTGTGGGAGGGACTGACAATGTTTTGGGTGGCGCGAGCCCCAAACACTTAATATTTCTATAGGCGGTGGAAGAGCGAAATGGACCCTTCCAAGTGTAATATTAAGTCTACGAACACCTGATGAAGAACTTGGTGGCCACCATGTCTAGCTGTTTCACCCAAAGTTGAGCTGGAAACACAATCTATCAATAAAGTTACAGGATTCAAAATGATTTTGACGTGTCCCATAACTTAGAACCTGTTTTATGCCTTGAAGGTTATGGTTTCGGTCATACTCTTTGTTATTTTTCAATTATTATTATTTTTTTTAACGTATATTTTTGCGTCTTAAAACTTTATGAGTGTTCCAAATAACCTAAAACACACAAAGGGAATAATCGATGTCATAACTGTAAAAATACAAACGGCTTTTACTGATGAAACCGGAACAATCCAATAGCCGTAAAAAGAAAACGAGCAAAAATGTCATCCGACTTTGGACGGAACTTTCTGAGGACTAAATAAAGAGAAAAAGGTTGTTTTTCTGTTTGAATGGAGGGGTATTGAAGCCTATGCATTCTAACTCGAGTTGTGAAAGACTTGGGGGCTGGGGGCAATTAGGGCACATGGTCCTACTGGACCCCACCACTCTAAAGTAGCTACCCCATCTCACGTGGACTCACACTCACCCTCACATATTTTACCTTGTCTGGCACCTGCCTTTCCACTTTCTTAGGGGGTCGTGTTGGGGCGACACTGCTTGATGAATCTGGGCCGGCCCAGGGGGCAATTGGCACATGCCCCTGTTATTCAGGCCACCATTAGACTGATAAAGGAAGTTAACCCATTCCCGGCCAAACCCAGCCTTTGTGTAAAAGGAGAACCATTTTATTATTATTATTATTATTATGATGTTATTTCTTGTGCTTTCTGGGAGCTGATAGGTTCTCCGAGCCTTTGATCATGTTATTAAGAGAAGGGAGGGTAATTAAGGAGAGGGCATGAATTATTTAGATATGTTATGCCACAATTTGCCATAATAGTAATAATAATAATAATAATAAATAATAATAAATTATAATTCACTTTAAAAAAAAACTTTTTTCCTGTATCTATGTCAACAGCCTATCAGTGCCTGCTTTTATGTCACATGACAATTAAGCATTCCCAAAATTATGATCGATGCTATATTTTGCTTGACTATGGAAGTATTTCGGGGGAGGGTCATGGCCGTTCAAAAGTATTAGAAATCATGTTTTTTAAAAAGTGTAAAATTTAACATAGAATAGAGCTCTGGAAATAAAATATTTAGTATAGGGCTACACCCCCGAGCCCCTTTATTATCTTGGCTGAGAGTGGATCTAATGTGGATGGACCCCAAACAAGCCAGTTTCTTCGTATGTGAAGAATACTCTTTGCGCATGCTGTCTTTGACATACTTGACTTCACCGGCTGAATACCCCGTCTGAAAAGCAAATTACCATTAGAAATAATTGCATTAATTTCATCTGGTGTACGATATAAATCATATCTGTAACTCCGTGGGAGCTCAGCCTTGCAGGTCTTCATGTATTTTTCAGATGATCAGGCAGGCTTGTCTGATAGACCTGCTGGGGAGCCGGAAGATTAAAAGGCGGGCGCGTAAAACGGTTCTCGATGACTTTCTGCTGGTAAAATATGTGTTTTCCCATTAAGGAGTCCACAGAAACCGAGGAATTCTACAGCGGTCACATCCGTGTTTATTTATCAAGTGCTGGTTACGTCGTAACACCACACACCGGGCAGGAAAAAAAAAGACATATAAATGTAACAGCCGTACCTAGGACTATGGGGGGAAAAAACGCTCCCACCTTCGCTGAAAGTTGTAAAAACCTTTGAAAAACATTAAAAAATCTCTTTGTTGCTTGCTCTCTATCAAGTATACACTATGTGAACAAAAGTATTGGGACACCTGAAGCCAACAGTGGCTTTGATGACATCACATTCTTAATATATATACATTAATATGTCGTTGGTCGTTGTGAGGTAAGGCGCTGATGTTGGACGAGACGCCCGTCTCACAATCTCCGTTCCAGTTCACACCAAAGGTGGTCGATGGGGCTCTGTGCGGCCGGTCAAGTTCTTCTTCTTCAAGCTCATCCAGCCATGTCATTGTGGCTTCATACTGGAGTAGGGTCTTCCCCAAACTGTTCCTACAAAGTCTGAAGCAGATGATTTTCCTTCACTGGATGTAAGGGACCCAACCCCTGATTACAGGAATTAAGAGGCGCGTCCCAATAATTTTTGTCCATATATTGGCTCACAAAGCAAGGTCCATGGTTGGATGGGTTTGTGGTGGAGGAACTTGACCGGTCGCGCAGAGCCCCGACCTCAACCACATCGAACGCTTCGGAATGACCTGGAATGGAGACCACAAACGCTCTACTGGATGAATGGGCAAAAATTCCCACTTTTAAAAAAACCTCGTGGAAAGCCTTCCCAGAAGTGTGGAAGCTGTTATGGCGTCACCTCTACTACTTCCACTACACCTTTAATTCTAAAGACAAAGCACCCTCCACTACATTACATTTATTCCCTATTCTTATATACATGGAATAAAATTAGATTCTTTGGTCTTAAACTCATATTATATAAATTTAGTTTTTTTTTTTATATATATTTTCTGTGTTTGACGATTTGTGTTATATTGAGAATCCCTCCACAAATATCTAGAGACGTTTCTTCATCAGACAAGATCATACACTACAGAAGCCATTATCAATCTTTTTTGACATTCCGGTATCTGGGGCCTGCGTAAACGCATGGCTCATAATTAAAGGAAACAGAATCTTTTCTTTACAAAAAAAAAATCAAAAACTACAAATAGAAGCGCAACGAAAAGAAGAAAAAAAACAAAAAACTTCAGATGTTCAACTGAGACCAGGGAGGACTACGTGGCTTTTAATCTAAAGAAAGCAAAAAGTTAACATTCTACCTTAACGTACAAAAGAAAACAAACTTTACACGAGCAAACTTATTCTTTTCCGGTTTGATGAAATTCATAAATTTGTCTCGATTTTATCCGGAAATTTGCAAAAATGATTTAAAAATGGTGCAATTCTTGAAAGAGCTGCTCAGAATTGAAAATGTGAGTTATTGTATCCATTAGAAGGACACATTCTTCTTCTAAAACATGGTTGTCCAGCCTGAAGCCCAACAGCCAAGGATGCCTCAGTTCTTCTGAATGTCTCACAATGAAGACATGAATGACCCAAACATGGAAGGTGTCTTCTTTCCTCCATTGCTAACAGGTCCACCACCATGGAAGGTGTCTTCTTTCCTCCATTGCTAACAGGTCCACCACCATGGAACGTGTCTTCTTTCCTCCATTGCTAAGAGGTCCACCACCGTCCTAGATGAAGCTCACATCGACCCACCCATCAATATTTATTTTTTGCACTTTAAAAACCATATTAGGTATTTCTTAGACTTAAACAAGTATTTGGCTGGACCTGCTTGATGACCAAAACATGGAATGTATCTTCCTTCCTTCCTTCCTCCATTCCTAACAGGCCCACCACCATCCTAGCTGTAGCTCACATCGACCAACTCATCAATCTTTTACTTTTTACACTTTGAAAACCATTAAATATTTCTTAGACTTAAAGAAGTGTCTGGCTGGACCTGCTTGATGACCCAAACATGAAAGATATCTTCTTCCTCCATTGCTAACAGGCCCCCTACTGGCTTAGCTGAAGCTCAATTTATCCACCCATCAATCCACCTTTTTTGTTTACACCCTTAAAACCATATTAGATATTTCTTAGAAGTGTTTGGCTGGACCCAAACATGGAAGGTGTCTTTCTTCCTTCCTCCATTGCAAACAGGCCCACCATTATCCTAGCTGAAGCTCCCTCCAACCCACCCATCGATGTTTTCTTTCTTACACTTTCAAACCCATACTAAACATTTCTTAGACTTCAAGAAGTGTTTGGCTGGACCTGCTTTATGACCCAAACATGAAAGATGTCTTCTTCCTCCATTGCTAACAGGCCCCCTACTGCCCTAGCTAAAGCTCACATTACCCACCCATCGATATTTTCTTTTTTCTTAGACTTAAAGAAGTGTTTGGCTGGACCTGCTTGATGACCCAAACATGGAAGGTGTCTTCCTTCCTTCCTCCATTGCAAATAGGCCCACCATCATCCTACCCACCCATCCATCTTTTCTTTCTTACACTTTCAAACCCATATTAAACATTTCTTAGACTTATAGAAGTGTTTTGGCTGGCAGTCTACTTTATTTAGCTACTTGGATCTTCCTACTGAACGCTTAAAATGTCTTTCTGGTTGAATCTCGCAGAAAAATCTTTCATCCAAACATAGCTTTAAGACAATTTTAAGATTTCCAAATGCTGCTGTGTGGCCCCTTTGGGTACGAGTCGCTCCCTGGCTGTATTGTGGATCCATATCAGATCGGTGTTAAGGTTATTGAGATTAACAAGTGTGCATTGTGTTCCATTTAGTCTGCCGATCGGAATACGGTATCTGCTTTTTATTATCCTTTTGGATTTCGGAACATATAAAGCGATAGGGTTATTAAATGCTATTTCTACTCCATTCCTTTATTTTTTTTCCTGCAGTTTGAAAGATAAGTAGCTTGTTAGAGATTTCTTATTACCGGAGTCAGAAGGCGAGGAATCAGAGCAATTAGAATGCTGAACGCTATCTTTTTCTACCCTGACTTTTCAAAATAAGTAAAATGTTAACTTAGTTTGAAAACTTTTTTTTTTTAATTAAAAATAAACTTTTTTTTTACATTAACTGGATACGGACATGGGTTTTGCCGGATCATTCCATTAACCCCTTCCATTAACCCCTTGAAGACTGCAGTTTTTTTGTAAATATTTAAATTCCGTGCTCGTGATTCGCTGCAAAGCGATCACGTGCACGCAATTGAGGGGGAGTGGCTGCTACGGACCGCTGGGGACACCCAGCGGTCAGTAGCAGCCGCCCCTCGCGCTCCCAGCGCCCATAGCGTACGTCCCGGACTTGAAGGGGTTAATATTACTATAAATCATTCTAAAGGGACAGTTTATTGCCCCGCCAAAGAAGAATGCATATTAAAGTACCTTAGGTAGAAGCTGCAGCAGCCATCTTCCTCGGTGGTCCGATGATTCTTGGAGCTTGAAGGGCAGCCAATCGGAGTCAGGAAATAACTCATATTGACATCAACAGGAGCCCTTTCCATCCATGCGCAAGGTCTTGTTGGAAACAAACAAAAAAAAAAATAAAAGCAATTGCCTTAGGTAGAAGCTGCTGCACTGGGGCTCTGTGGTCCAACGATTCTCATCAACGATTGGCTTTTTCAAGCAGCCAATCGGTGGCAGGAAGGTTTTGCAGAATCGGGGGACACCATGTCAATTTAAAGGGACTTTAGGACAAAAAATCCCTTTTTAAAAAAAAAGTATGGTGAAATTTAAATAATGAATAAGCTCCATTTTTTATTTTTACAATAAGAACTTTAAGTTTGCGCTTTGCTGCTCAGCTCAAAATAAAACAAACATTTCACCAGGTTTAGTTTTTTTCTTTAACATTAAAAATCCATCAACGACGAGGCCAGACTGCGGATTATAAGCGAGGCATGTTAATTGCTTTAATTATTAACGTACAAACCGTTAACAACTCTCTGAAAACATCTCCCTAACCCCGCAATCCTTTGCAAAGTGTGTTTCAGACTAATATTTATTATTTTTATCTAAATGGCAAAAAAAAAAAATAAGGCATTACGGCTGTTAGAAAAAAATCAAAATCCACGAGAAAAAAGAAAAATAAGTATTTTTTATTAATGTTTTATGTTTTTTTTTCTTGTATTTTCTCATGTAAAAGCATCGATAAATACATATAATAAGGAAAAAGCTTCCAGCTGAAGGGGCACCACTGAAATCAGATGTTTTCTATAGAATTTTAATGGTTTTCTTGAGACGCCTTTTAACGCTAGAAAGTAGAACGTTGGGGCTACATTCAACATAATAAGACTAAAACCTCGCGCAAAGGCAGCCTTGTGAGTAAAAGTAATATCCTGTGACTACGGAATAAACAGACAATTTCTCCGCCGTGAGATTACTGCAAAAAATCTTATAAAATAGGAATAATGGAAAAAAAACCCAGTAAAAATCATAGAAGCATAGAATCTGCCGGAAGATCAGCCCAATTTGGTACGTCTGGTCTGCCGGTTTTTCCTGTTGTAGCCATTTGCCTATTCCCTGCATGTTTAAACCCCCTCACTGTATTAGCCTCTACCACTTCTGCTGGGAGGCTGTTCCACTTATCCACTACCCTTTCAATGAAGAACGACTAATCGTATCCTATTGGCAGTAGTCATATTTCATATTGAAATAGAAGTCTACTGGAAGGGCACCTTGACCCGATTTCAAGATGACCTGACTCTTAATTTTAGTCAAGTTGAAAAGAGGTTCCGATCCAACAAAAGTGATCAAGTGTACAAGAAATCAAGCAAATTTGTAAAGAAAATTTGATGACCTTGTCAACAGAAAACTTGGTCAACCATCTCTATTCCCAAAGTGGTCAAACATGTCCAACAAAAGTGGTCAAACATGCCATGAAGTAGACTAAAAAAATCACTACCAACTTGATGACTTGTTCAACTGAGAACCTGATCAACCATATCTAGGTCCGAACAACTAAAGCGGCCAGACTGCCGAAAGCCACTACAGCAATCGATTGCCAACGGGGTGGGTATATGGTGATATCGGCCAGTGGCCCACTGGGCATTTGCTGGTGTGTCTGATGGATCAGTTCGCTGTTGTTGGCCAACACAAGTGGTCTAACATGCCATCTGTACTGATGTAGAGTCCATCTTAACAGTGCTTTAGTACAGTCGACCCATAGGTTGATGGGACACTCAAAATGTTGAACTCAACACAACCCAATAACATCTCAAACCTTCATGGGCAGACAACTTTGTTGAATGTCATCACGTTAGCTTGGTAAACAGACTTTAGAGAACGTGACTGCCCATGTCCCTCAACTCAACGGTACGTTAACAACGGAGAATTATATTTTGATAAACCGTGTAGACCAGGAGACAGCGCTGGCCATGCAGCCTCCAACCAAGAGAACTTTATCTCCAATAAATACATGGAGCCGCATTGTGTACAAGCATACAGAAGTCCTACTGATAACACGCTGCGTCTGAACTTCAACTCCAATTGCTTCTCGTTGATTTAATTTCTTTTCCTAGGAGTTTTTTATTTTTTTTTCTCTTCCCTCTTACTCACATAACGCATTTTTATTCGCGATGACATATCCGACACGAGCGACGAGTCCATGAAACCGAGCGAAGGAATGAAGTCGGAATGAATAAGTGATCTTGTTCGTGCATGCACACATTAACATTACAATAAAAAGTAAATTTACTGTTATGGGACGCCAGTTGTGTGATCTCTGATAGTAAGTACCTTGGGTTGCAAACTGTTATGATGAAATTTATTGTTCTAGAAATCTTGCATATATTACCTGGAAATCTTCATTCACGATGTAATAGCACTCACTTCACAGATGTCACAACATAAAGTTACGCATTTGTATTTCTTAAGCACAAAGTCTGACATTTAAATTGGTGTTGGGAACTAAACTTCCATATGCTTTTCCTCTGTTTGTTTTAGTTTTATTTTTACAGCCAATTCATATCAGGGTATGAAAGATATATAACTCAAAGCCGGCTTTGGTAATTTAATCAGAGGCAACACGAGTATTTTTTTTTTTTATTTTTTTTGATTTTTAGAACGGCTCTAGATATTTCATACTCTGTGTTTTATAGAAAGGTAAAGAAATTGCGAGGGCGGGTGAAATTATTACGAAATGACGCAAAAATTGACGCAGATTTTTTGCTGGAATATATTTGTTGTTGTCAATATTTTATTAACCTTGGTGATAAAAAATCTGGACATATTTAAATAAAAAAAATATTTATATTATAGTATCGATCTATCTACCTGTCTATTAATATTGGGATAATATATCATGTAATTATGG
The DNA here is from genome assembly GCF_027358695.1 of Spea bombifrons. Lineage (NCBI taxonomy): Eukaryota > Metazoa > Chordata > Amphibia > Anura > Pelobatidae > Spea > Spea bombifrons. Next base: position 23,699,808 of record NC_071099.1, on the reverse strand, counting down.
TCATCTGAGGCCTGTGACGGGGCATATTCCTAATTAAAGGGGTTCTTCCACCATTAACATGATGTATACCTGGACACTTTGACTGCTTAGACCTCTTAGACCCACCAAAAATCCTGCCCGTAGCCTCAAATAAATACACAACAACCAAATTATGGAGGGGTAGGGCATTTGGCCAACGCTTGGTTGATATTTCACCAGGGAAGCGCCATAACAGAACCTTTAAACGACCTGCCAGCCACTGAGCCTCATGACCCAGAAGATGGTTCTTCCAAACGTACGACCAGCCGTCTTCAGGACATTCCTCTCCAAGCCCTTCTGGACAAGCACCGGATCAAGACGTCGATAAGCACCGGTCAGGGGGGGAAACTGCTTCTGTGACGTTAAGAAGGGGGCAAACAAAACACAACAAAGAAAACATACCCCAGAACACCCGACTAAAACCCTGATTGTTGGGCAGGAAGGCTCGAGCCGCATCAAACTTCAGGATGGGAAAGAGGTCAACCATCTCTCGCCTCTCTCTAATCCCTTTTAATTAACAATGTTGCACGCTCTGCCGGTAGAAAAGCGGGATGCTGACGGCACATTAAGGCCAGCACTAATCTCCCTCGTCCTAACTGCTCCAGGGACCTTTTCTAGTTATTTAAATAGTAATCTTTTTGGAGTCATCAGCTAGGACTCATTCAGAGGAACCCATGACATATCCCGCACAATAAGCCGGTTACAAGCATAGGATTTCCCCCTGCCGTCGATAGTTCTCACTCTTTTCTCAGCTTATTTCTTGGGCCGTGGGTCGCACATTAAAGGGATTATCTCACGGGAAGGAGTTATACTCTATAAGAACCGGGAACTCTTAGTGCTCGGTACTCTACTGAGCTTTTAAATGTAGTTCGTTAAGAACAAAGCATACATTTTAGGCTGAGGTCTGTTTTTATCAAATCCTGAATCAATATTCCTTATCCTAGTTAAGCCGAGTGGATCATTTTATATTCGTATACTCGTACTGGGAGTTGAGTAGTGTCCTGGAACGCTGGGTCATCATTCTTGGTCCTTTTTAAACATTCCATTCCACGATCACGTACCTATGGTATAACCTCTGCCTGATATTGGTAAATTAGCATTTATGCCCTGTAATAAAGCTAGGATTATTGATTAGAACAAGCCAACCTACTAACTATCCCGCCTTAGTCAAGATAGTCCTGAAATACTGATGTCTGGGTGTTCTGGAGCAGCTCGAATGAGTAGAAAGAGGTAGAAAGTGAAGGTGGTGGAAACCCTGGAGATGTTTGGAATGAGACAGTGGTGGACAAACTGGTGGTTCCCGTGTACACACTAAGAGAATACCCCAATTGTGGTCTCTCCATTTGTATTTAATCTCCTTTGTTTTAGGTGAAAACCATGGAAACATATATGGGTAGAACTTACCCCCAGATGATGTAGGTCTCAAAGAGACATCCCAGTGTCCCAGGGATCCCCCAGAACTTTCAATGTCATATGCGTTTATATGACCTCCAAATTAAAATACCTTAGAGAGAAGCTGCAGCTTCAGAGCTGCAGCAGAACGACCTGCCTGTGGCCTGACACTGAAGCAGCCAATGGGTGACAGGGAAGCCCTTCCCTTGAAATCTCGTTAGACCCCTATAGGAACGCTCACAGGGCCAGTATTGGAGCTGACTGGCGGTAAGTAGATCACATCCGGCCAAACACATCTCCAGCATGGTAAATAGCTGGGGGGGAGGGGCAAATGCATTTGGGGTAGAATCCCTCTATACAGAACATGAAAATGTACAGTGATCTCTCAGCCACCGCATGCATTGAAGTATGATGGCTGGACGGTCCCTTTAAGTTATTATTATTAAAAAATCTGAAAATGACAAAAAATATACCGAGTTATACCAAGACGCCAGCACTTTAATTTCCTTCTATCGTAAATCCACAACGGTTTAGAGAGTACGAGCTTGAAAAGTCAGAAATACGACACGATATGTCACATGTTTGTTCTTTATGATTTGAAGAAAAAGCGCTGACGGAATTAACATTCTACCTGCATTTGGTTTGTTAGATATGTTTTTTTTTTTTTTTTTATTTTAGACTCTCTTATTCCCGTGAAATACTATGTGACTCAATTCCCACATGATTTATAGAGCAATTTGCACAATCTGTTATTAAAATCTCGAGTTTTATAGCTTTTAAACTAAAACTTTAAATTTGCGGGGTACTTTGCGCTATCTTGGTCTCTTAAGGGAGTTATAGGATGGCGTGTTAACTACAAAAAAAAATGCATTAAAAATATTTTTTTTATCAAAAAGGTACATATACGGAACAAGATGATTAGATTGCGCCGGGGGAATAAATTTAGCCTACTTTAAAAATTATTTCAAACAATATTGGGGCAAAAAAAAAATAGATTGTTTTTCTAAAGGGTTAATATATAATAAGTGAAAGGATCAGGACCACTGAATGGAGGCCGACCAGGGTCGTAGAATAATCATGTATAATATTATATTATTTAAGAGAAGTATAAAAAAAATAAAAAAAAAATAATAAAAAATATAAAAAAATATATAAAAAAAATAAAAATGGCAAAAAATAAGATTTAGTCGACCTTAGGTATGAAAAACATTAAATGCCCTAAAATAGAACACTCATAACCATTCCTCATCTGCAATAATCATTAACATAATGATGTATATAAATAGAATCATATCATCAAGGTATATTGTTTCCCGCTGATGATTAATACTGTATTTTTTTTTTTAAAAAATTCTATTATATATGCAATCATAATGAAATAGATTGTATTAAAAATTCATGTAAAATACAATAAAAGTGGAAGTCGCGATCGTTGCTACAATTAATGAAGAACAGAGGGAATTGGTCTGGTTTTGGATGTTCTGAATATCACAGCTGATTACTGAGCCCCCGAAGGGGGGGGGCAGCTTTGATCTATAGGGGTGTAAGGTGGGCTTGATATTTATTGACTACCCTGGTCCACCTACTCCATGCCCCTGTTCCAGTGTTGGAGTTGGCCATAGCCCCATAGGCAACTAGCTCTGCCCCTCCCCCCAGGTCATCTGCCCCACCGTTGGAGTGGAAGAGCAAAGGGTAAGAAGTTGGAACCCTGGGGAATATCAAATTCTCTTCTTCTTCTTCATGGTCAGTAAAGTACACCCTTTGATGTTTTGAGGGTCACAGAGTAGTCGGTCCCCTAGAATACTTTACCAAAGGGTTAATTGTGACATCCTTCATTCAAGAGCCGATCCGCCGCCTCAACAACATATTTAAATGCTGCAAAGTCCAGGGGGAAATTATCTCCTAAATTACTTAGGAGGAAAAGGCTGTATGTCTTGACACCGAAGGATTAACTGCTACTACATCAGTTAATTTGTTTCGAAGACGCTCTACTTTCTTTATACAGTCTTAGGTTTAACATTCTAACAAACGCATCACAAAGGCACATTCTGTGATCTTTATGCCGATATTTTTCAACTATAAAATTCGGATTTTCCAAGCGTCCGGGAATTAATCTATTTAATAAAATGGTTATTATTGTCATGCGGAATAATACCATGGTTCCAATTAACGCTGTGTCTTGCATAGCGCATTAATATTTTGCATGCATCTGATACACTGGATGTAATTGAAGGTTCTGCTCGTCGAGGTGCTGGCCGCCATCCATGGGCTCAGCTCTTATGTCAGTAAATTGTTTGGGCACATATAATTACTAGGCCTGTCAAACAGAACCATGCTACTGATATAGTGAGCAATTTTCAGATTGTCTAGGAATATTTAAACGCCTCGGGATATTCTACTGAGGACCATGATTCTGACATACATAACTGGGAATGTGTTGATATTAAGAACTGTTGAAAGTGATAACCCTTCAGTGACCCGTCCCATTGGTTGATGATCCGAAGGCACGTTCAAAACGACAACCCCTAAGTGAACCATGCCATTGGTTGTTGATCCAAAGAGACGCTAAAGGCGACCACCTTTAAGTGACCCATCCCATTGGTTGTCATTAAATCGAAAAACCCTTAAGGATCATTGATTGAAGATCCTAAGGATCCATTGAAGGAGATAACCCTTAAGTGACCATCCCATTAGTTGTTGATCTGAAGAACCACTAAAAGCCTTGAAGTGATCCATCCCATTGGTTGTAAATCCTAAGGATGGTTGAAAGAGATAACCCACAAGTGACCAATCCCATTGGTTGTTGATCACAATAGCTGTTGGAAGTGATAACCCTTAGGAGACCCGTCCCATTGGTCGTCGGTCCTAAGAACCTTTGAAAGAGATGACCCTTAAATGACCCATCCTGTAGGTTGTCCATCCTAAGAACTGTTGAAAGTGATAACCCTTCAGTGAGCCATTGGTTGTCATTCTTAAGGATTAAGAGATAACCCACAAGTAACCCATACCATTGATTGGCGATTCTAAGAACCTTTGAAAGTGCTCACTCTTAAGCGACTCGTCCTATTGGTTGTTATACTCGATCCCGTGGGTTTAGGGATTAGTAACCTGTTTTTCATTGGAGATATAGATTAAATCCCACCGTCATGAATTTGGTTGGTGCTCAGGTCCTGAGAGGGCTTCATATGTGTTTTACCTTTTAAGCCTTGGAACTTTTTCGACGAAATGCTTCTAGAACTTGTCCACGTGAAGGTCAATTCCACCTCTCTTTTTATATCAGTTTTTAATTATTAATTATATTTTCCTTTTAACGACATGAACCAGAAAGGTAAAAAAAATCATCACTCGCTGTGAGCAACTTGGCTTCTGAATTTTTGAAGTTTACATACATTACAGGCCGGTCTTCTTGAGCTGCTACACCAATTAATGATATGAAGACGGTTAATAATAACATAAAAGACATCTCACTTTAGACAGCACCGACAAGGGGTACTTCCAAACAAATTGTTAGCGCTATGACAACGTACCGCGTTCCAGACGACCGTGGCATACAAGGATAATTAATAAAATGTATCGGTATACATGCGAGACATATTTTCTTCGTTTTGAATGATGTTCTTTGTTATCAGTAAAAAAAGACAAGTTTTAGAAGCGAGAGAGTAAAACACAGTAATTTATATCGATGAAAATCAGAAACTCGTCTCAAAAAGTAATTATCAAGGAAAACTCAAAAACAGATGATCACGTTAAAAGAATGTGACATGCACTGGTGAACGAATTACATTGCAAAAAGCGTGAAAATGCATGTAAAAAAATTAACTTATGTAGTTGGTAGGTGGTGCATCGGACTTTGTGGCCCCCTGGAGGCCAGGTAGTTGGTTGCATCTCAGCCTTTTCTTAAGGTTGCTTGTCACTGGACTGGTTGACAATGTACCTGCTGCCACACCTGTGGATCATCAGTCATCAGTAGCCTATTTCTAACGGAAAGAGGGAAAGCAACCCAAAAGTATCGGTAAAATTATACTTTTGGGTGGCTTTCCTTCTGTACAAAAGGCCCTGTCTACCCTTTGTACAGCGCTGCGGAATCTCCATGGCGCCATATAATAAAAATAATAATAATAAAGAGTCCTTTAAGGCTAAGGAACACCCAACGTCAGTGGGGCCGCCCACCAACATCAGCGAGACCTCCCACTGACATCAGTGGGCAGTCCTGGCGGCGTCTCGTAAGGGTAGGCGGAGCCAAAAAGTTCCCAGGTATGTCTGTATGGGAGGAACTAAGATAGTGGGTGGGGCTTAATGTACTTTTCTTCCAACTGGAGAAGCTCAAGAGAGTGGGTGGAGCTTAATGTACTTTTCTTCCAACTGGAGAAGCTCAGCCTCCATATCTGATCCAGTGTACGGGTCATTATTATTATAACATATATATAATACACATATAGGGTCATATTATTGGATGTTATCTACGTGATACAGCCCTTCATTATTCTCATTGTTTTAACAAGTCCCACACCAAACGCACTACCGCTCATAGAATATAATTATCCGCGCAATTAAGAAACCATTAGAAATACCCTTACAGCTGCTAAGAAAATTCTTCTCTCATTAGGATATCCACAGTGAGCCACGGCAGACAATATGATACATCGCTGATGAGCTGAGCAATTACAAGTGTCTTCCTATTCCTACCTCTACACTGCACGATGTTTGAATAACATCTTGTTGATGAAACCACTGTCTTTTTGTCCTAATTATATCCGTAATAGATGGTTTCCATTGCTACCGCACTCCCAGAAACTGATAGAATATCTAATTCTCACATCTAATGGAAATCTTAATATCCGTCGGGCAACATTCTTCATTACTTTTTTGCCTCTAAGGGCAGCCATGTTTCTCTCCAAGCCACGACCACCCTACTTCTTAAACCCCCTTTCGGTTCAAAAGGGGAACCCTTCTCTTCTTCTGTGGGCATTCCGATACTTGCAACATTGTCTTACTAAAGTTCCTTAAAAAATTTACTCATTTTTGATTGCAAATTAGATTTTTAACCCCTTAATGACAAAGCCCGTACATGTACGTGCTCAAAATGCATTGTTTTCAATGAGTTTAGAGACAGCCCATTGTTCTTAAGGGGTTAAGTAATAAGGTCTCATTGATCCCCTCTCAGCTACATGGGTTAAGGTGAAAGAACTACAGAGGTCAGAACCGAGGTCAAAGAGGGGGCCTCCAAAATTACAATTATCCTGTGGTTATGAAGCAAATTCAGCAAATTTATTTGTAAATCTTAATCTTAAATTTACAAAAAAAAAAAAAAAAAATACAAAAAAGAAAAAAAATCAGAAATGTCTGGGATATATGAAATCAGTTAGCTTTTTGGGGGTAAACTCTACCATTGTGTGGATCATCCATGGACATAACTATGTAGGTTGATACTTTATATTTCTTATATTATTTTTTTTTAATAGAAATTATGGTTGCCAATCACTAAAAACTTTTTTCAACTAACAACACTGGAAAATTAGTTTTTTCCTCTCTTCTCCAACAACTTTAACATCATAAATTTCACACAGAATTAATTTATATGATACTATTTGGCTTTTTTTTGTGTTGCTTTTCTTTATAGTATAAAAGAACATAGAAATATACATGTTGATTCATCTGTTGGTGCAGATCACAATGGTCTGCCCGATGCCCAAGGCGTAAAAAGATAAAAGATCTTCCAAAACTTAAATAAGAATTGATTTGGCGATTCAGAAGGGGTTTTCTGTCTTCAGAGCCGCTGTTGTTCAGAGTTTTTGCTTTCTTCTTTTATGTTTGTTGCCATAATATTGAGCATAACGCTGTTTGTTGCTATTGTGGTTCATACCTACGTGAGGAGATATCGCTAGGGACAATGGAATGGAAATATTTCCTACGACGAAAATGAAAGCGTCAACGGGACGTTCTACAGGATGGGGTGGCTTTTGGAGACTAGTCCTACAAGAAAGCAGAGGCTTCAGCTTTGCTTACCCATTTAAGACAATAGGAAAGCAGACAAAGTGACCAAATAAAGTCCACTCCCATCGAGTTCAAAAAACAACCCAGGATTTTTTGTCCAAAGTCTTCTACAAAAGTCATATTTTTGGGACACTTGATTGGACATTTTGTCAACTGATAACCTCTTGACTACCTACCCTTCTTGACTAGCTACCCTTGACCATCTTGACGACCTACCCTTGACTATGTATTGTTTCCTTTTATGCTGGTTGGCTCGACTGCAGACCATGCTTGACCTGAAAACCCATCTTAACGTTAGGGTTTTGTTTTGACCATATTATTGCCTTCTTTACGGCTGACTCGTCAAGATGTCTTAATCCTCAGGGCAATCCGCCATTTTGGTGCCTTCGGCTCTAGCATGGTACTTGACACCATTTTTGGTCTGAAACATGCACTCTAGCTTGGCACCCTTGTTTGGACCAGCAGATGACTGTGGCACAAAGGAGGACCTTTATGTGCCAAAAGAAAATGACGACAAGACATGGCCAATCCAACTGCATGGTTTACCATCTTCCAATAAATTAGACCTGCTTAAATTTGATGGCCGAACCATTCGACCTCATTCGACGTCATGAATGGCCACGAGACGCATGCCTTGAAACGCTTGTGATGTGTGTTGTGAAAAAACTTTTCCCCTGAGATTTCCCCCAGGTTGGAAAGTGCTTTTTCATGTCCATTTTCAGGCATGCACAAATTATTTTGCCCCCCGCTGTCAAAAACATTTAAATAACTATTCCACTCTCAGCTCTAAAACGGCAAAATGGGACGAAGAACGGGTTAAATCTCTACTTTCTCTTAGTGGAATTAGCCGTCTTCGCCAAATTGTAATGGAGAGGTAGACTAGCCAAAAGTCTTTGCCCAGAATATCAGTCCCAAATGTACTTTTATTTAATTACTCTGCCAGTACACTCAGCGTGAGTATGGATTGCAAAAACAGAACAAAATGTTAACATTTGTGTTAAAACCTCATTAAACAAAGCTAACAATATTTGCTCTAGTTTTTGAAAGTAAAATGTTATGTTTAGCTCAATACTGTAGCGACAATTTAAACAGGTAAAAGCTTTGTGGGAAGGATATTTTTTCATTAATAGGATTTTTTAACGTCATAGTGCTGTTTTTAGTCGGGTAGGTGTGGGTTAAGACACATGGAGACTGTATGCCTAATGTCACCTGTTCTGCTGGTTTCTCATTTGCCGCTGTGCTGTTGACCCTGACCTCGGCTTGTTCCTCGTTTTGTGCTAAACCCGTGACCCTGACCTCGGCTTGTTCCTCGTTTTGTGCTAAACCCGTGACCCTGACCTTGGCTTGTTCCCCGTTTTGTGCTATACCCTGACCTCGGCTTGTTCCCCGTTTTGTGCTATACCCGTGACCCTGACCTCAGCTTGTCCCCCTTTTTGAGCTATACCCTGACCTCGGCTTGTTCCCCGTTTTGTTCTATACCCGTGACCCTGACCTCAGCTTGTCCCCCGTTTTGAGCTATACCCTGACCTCGGCTTGTTCCCCGTTTTGTGCTATACCTGTGACCCTGACCTCGGCTTGTTCCCCGTTTTTTGCTATACCCATGACCCTGACCTCGCCTTGTTCCCCGTTTTGTGCTATACCCGTGACCCTGACCTTGGCTTGTTTCTCATGCTGTCATTTGCTTAGCGTGTATCTGCCTTCTGGCTTGGGTTGTGCACCATGTCCCCTTCCAAAACTAGTAAGGGATCTGCAGATGGCCACTCAAAGCCAAGGACTCAACACCTGGTGGACAGCGATCCCCTTGCACAGAACTGGACTCTCTTCGGACAACTAACAGACACACACTAACACATGGTTACACACGCTCACTCTAACAGACACTTAAACACACACTTACACACATATAACACACTCTAACACACATATATATATAGATATATATATATATATATACACTCACCTAATACACACATATTCACTCTAACACACACATACAACAACACACACACATACTCACGCTCACACACATACTTACCTTGCATGTAGCTATTCTTCACGTTACCTAACCCCACTAAGCTTCCACACCCAAACATTTTAGAGTGTTTTAAATTGCAATAACTCCTTGGGGGAAAAAAGGAATTCAGTTTCTTACCAAAAAAAAATTTGTAAAAAAATAAATAAAAATAAACATAATTTCCAACATAAAGAAAGTAAAACACTATTTTTTCAGGCTCATTAAAGAAATATTTCCCATGCAGGGTAAAATTTGTGATTAAAAGACACTTTACCTGCTGTGCAGTCCAAGGGAATGAAACCTTTTTAAAAGCATACAAGGTCTCTTCCAAAGATTTATAAATATATTATAGACTAGAGAGTAAAAATGCAAGCGCCGAACACATTAAGTGGCTCTTGAGATTCTTGGATACACAGCGTGCTCTTCATTCTACTGATGTATTTTTCTCCATTAAAAATAATGACTGAATACTTACAAGCGGGAGCCTAGGGATAAAATTAAGTTTATTCCTAAAACTAATTAATTCTTTAAATAGCACAAAAAAAACAACTTAATTAATATAATAATTTTGTAGATGATATGACTTTAGTTGCATAGAACAACTTTGTAATTAAATGTGGCACGTACTGTCTTCAGGACAAAAAACATTCTCACTGGTGTCCCTTGCAGGTAACTTTTCTTCTCGTCCTTGTTAAAATTTTTGGGCTGATTACAAAGATATAACATACTGATTTGTGTTTAGAATAAAAAAAGAGTTTTAGTAGCAGTATTTTTTTCGGCATCCGTTCCTGATGGTATAATACAAGTAGCGGCTTGTACATTGAGTTGAGGATGTTGTTATGGGTTCCTTACACTAGGTGGCAGCCTAGAGCGATAACTTTTTGGAATGGCTACATTTGAGAGTGGTGGGTAAACGTTCTGACCCTGCAAAAATAAATTCCATGATAGCAATGGATAGTGTTTTTACGGATGCTATCCTTGGCCTGATCTAAGACAGCACTCAAGGTTTCCCCCTCTCTGGCCACCATCCTCACTGTGGAGCACGAGGATATAATGTCATATCATGGTGCTCCATGTCTTAATGTGTCCTATGAAGGCATCCTAAATGGTTGGTTGGGGAGTTGGTGGCCACTGAGCTGTGGCAAACCAATGATCCTGATCGCCCAACAAAGTGTCCCCCCCTCCACACTGTAGGAATATATCATTGCCCCCTCCTTTTCTAACAAATATTGGCCTTTCTTCCAGTGATGAAGTCTTACAAGATCCAACTGCAGATGGTCCTATGCTACGTTGATGGATTTGATGAGATTCAACAAGACATGTCCCTATCTTACATTGATGGATCTAATAGGGTCAAACCACACAGGTTCCTACGCTTCATTGATAGATCTAATGAGATTCTATGAGACATCTTACGTTGATGGATCTAACATGATCCAACCACAGATGTTTCCTTCCTACACTAATGATCTGAGAAGACTGAACTAAAGATGTTCCTACCCTACTCTACAGAAGGTCTAACCAAATCGGAATATAGGTAGAACTCTCCTTTCCATTCACTTACGACCAGCGCAGTCCTCAAAGCTATGTATCAGAATCCTTAAAATTCTGCCTAGAATCCTTAAAATTCCTTAGAATTATACATACTTGGAATTCCGAGCAGAATTTTTGCACATATCAATCTTCCAGTAGTTTATTTAGATTTTTCTTTAGTCATTTTTCTACAATGTAATCAAATTATATATAACTACATGTTTGAAAACATTACATTTAGGTCTTCATTTAACAAAATCAGTCTTTTTGAAGAAGAACGAAAAAAAACCTCTGTTATTATGATCTATGAAATCCAAATCAATTTCTACTTTATTAATTCTGCGGAGGGTAGATTAAAAAGCAAACGTTCTCTATGTGTAGCGGATTTAATGAATGACCTATTTTTTTTTTTTTTTTGGGTGGTTTGAAAGCATTTTTTCGCTGGTTACCAGGCTGCCATCTGTTGTGTATTAAATTTAATCCTTGAAATGTTTATGCGTTTTACGGGTCCGTCGTATTCCTGTGAAACCAAATCTAACAACAAAGATGTAGCTTAGATAAAAAAAACCAGAGAAAGATGAAAAAAAACGCATTTGTGGTGCTGGAACAGCCCAAAATTTCAATCTGTGGAGCAGCAATTAGTCGAAGTCAAAGCGTAAGAAAAAAAGTAGGAGGAATTGATTACTTTAAACATATACTCGAGATCCTACGAGACAGAATGTGGACTAAAAGAAGAACATGCCTCGGGTGTCTTGTTTTTTTTATATATAATTTGAAATATTACATAAAACATGGAATTTATAAGTTAAATAAGAGACAAGTAGGGTGTCAGGCTCGGTGGTTCTTGTGACCATGGTCAGTGGTCCGTGGTGGAAAAAAGACCTCGCTCGCTGCTTTTCCAAGAGGGTTGGGGATTTCTAAAGTAGATTAACCCTTTCCTGCTTTACGTTGTTCATATTTTACTCAAGATAGCAATAAAAGTATCCTAAAGCAATCTTGGATGAGACAGAAGTATAACGAGTATGTTGCAGTCTAACAATTCTAGAAACTGATGGACCTCATCATCCAAAAAACATTTTAGTGTCAAAGTACTGTCTAGAATTCTGCACCTTCTTTCCTCGTGCTGACCCTCGATGGGTTAACCCTTTCCTGCCCTAATACCATGTGCACCGTCCTGCAGTGCTGGCAGGCTCGTGTTCCCCTTACGCCAATGACTCCAGGGTTTCTTGACAGCTGTTCCTAGTCTGGTGGGAGTAGGAACAGCTAGACACAGGACCCAAGCTGTGTGTTCTTGTGAAAGTCCAATGGCTTGATAATAATGTAGACGGAGTGTGATGTGACTGCCGAACACACTGCTTAAACAATGCGTAGAAAATGAACACTCAAAATAAAAAAATACAAAACACTACAAAAAGTCACTTTTAACCACAAGTGAAATTTACAAAAAAATAAAAAAACATAAAAAAAATTGGAATAAGCAAAATAATAATTTGAAAACAGACTAGACATCTGATGGATCAGCCATGTAAGAAATATATATTCAGATTAATTACCGAACAATAAGAAAAATCATCCCTATTTCAACTTTTTAAAAGTCGTGCTCTAATTTTAAATATCTCCACAGTGTTTCCTAAAATGTTAAAATACCAGCTGTGCCGAAATATATAGTTTCCCAACATTCGCCCGTGTAAAATGTTGAAGTAGCAAACGTGTGTTGCGTAACTTGATTTGTTTTAAGATCCCAGGGAGACGGGTGGTTCAGGGTTTACCGCAGAATATCTGGATTTTTACCCCGGATTCTCAGGGCTTTTACACCAGTCTCAGGATGGATGGGCAGATTATCAGGGCCACGCAGTTTGGAGCTTCAGATTTTACCCTAATTTAATGAGCGTCCTGATTGGTGCTTTTCTCACCGCTATATCACAGCTGGAATCCCTGCTTGAATGCAGGTTGATTGAATTCATCATCTTTCCCTACAGTATCCAACTGTAGCTAAAGATAGATTTTAAATTCAATCAACCTGTATTCAAGCAGGGATTTCACCTGAGAGAAGCACCAATAGGGATGTTCATATCGTATGATATCGGTGAGAATAAGACAATTCTACTTCCCTTTAAGTTCCTTTTTTTCCCCGTTGTCTTTGTTAACACTAGATTAGAACACTGTTAACATTTGCAGCAGTCGTAAAGCGTTCTTGTTAACGGCTTTGTTTACCATCCGCATATTTTAGTTTGCTCCAAATGAGATTACATTTTGTTTTTGAACAAACCAATCATCTTTTAATGAAAACGCGTGATGTTTAACCCCTTAAGGACAATGGGCGGTCCCTAAACCCATTGAAAACAATGCATTTTGAGCCCGTATTTGTACGGGCTTTGTCATTAAGGGGTTAAGAAAGAACGTCAGCAAGTAGGTAAATAGCCAATTTCGGAATACTTGTTATTTTCTTTAATTGGCCAAGAAAATGATTCAATTGAAGCTTTACAAGCAAATAGTTTACACATCTCTGCCTAACCGTAAGCAGAAATCATTCGCACCATGTTTTGTACTAAAAAAGTGTTTTTTTTTTTATATTACATTCGGCGGTAATTAATAACAAGCTTACAAATTAATTGTACTTGAAGCCAAACGCATGCATGTGTACCAACAGTTTAAGATTATTTACCGTGTTCCACCCACACATCTTAATTACATTTTAGATTTAGCAAATTAGCAGGGATGATAATTTATACCGCTGCCAAGTTGGATGTGCAATCATTTTTGTGATGTTTCCATAATAAATGTAAAGATTGCTCTTGAATTCACCAGTTCGTTTCTACGGGTCGTTAATAGTTGTCAAGTAATTGCATTTCGCCCCTGAAAATTTTCAAAATGAAGGATGATATCGCACAGATGTGATTACTCAATAAGGCGTGTTACGGCACCGTAGCGAAATATTTTTAGATAGAACCCTAAATTACCTATATATATTTTTTTTTATAATTTTTTTATTTGTATTTTTTTTTTTAAAATAAACTAAAAAAAAATAAAAAAAAAATTAATTATAAAAAAAATAAAAATATATAGGTATTTAGTAAAATAGAAAAATAAAAATAAAATATTGTAAATATTCCTGGGAATTCTTCAGGTTCAACCCGGAGTCTCCTTTTTCCTGGGTCACTCTCCCCTTTCATTGGACGTCTTATTAAATGTTAAATTTAAATTAAAAGTTTTATTCCATGTTTCGCCGAGAATCAGTATTTTTAAAGATTAAGACTTAGTGGGTAAAAGCTTTATTAATTTCAAAGAATATAATATCCAGACCTCTTTCAAATGAGCTTTTCTTCCCCTAAATTGCTTTCAAACGTATGTAAATGATCCTCTTTTTTAGTTGCGTGGATACATTACACATAAAATGTGTTTTTTTTTTCTTCATTTCTAGTTATTTACTATCAATCAAAGTCTGAATATCCCTTGAACGTGCGGTAGCTCTGATGATCGGCGGCATATCATGAAGCGCGGTAATTAGGGAGCTGACTTCAGAGCTCGATGCGTTTATAGCACATTATGATAAACGAGGAGAAAGATGAATCACCAAAAACAGGTTTTTTTGCTTAAATTTCAAGAGAAATATTCAGCCATAAAGCATTTCAAATATACCTATTACTGCCACGTACCATAGACTGCCTCTAATTAAAAAGAAATCAAATAAAGTTTATATAACAGTGGATTTTGGTGCAAAATGGTAAAGTATGGCAATCCACGGGAATTTTAAAGGTGCAGTTCCCCTTAATAACCCCGAATGCCCAAACCTTACTTAGTAATTCATTGTGTCGGTTTTAGCCTTTTTTTCCATAATATTTCAGGGAATACTTGTCATGTGATACAAAAGCAGATGCTGGTTGGTTGCCATTATAAAAAAAGTCAAAGTTTTTTTTTTTTTTTTAAACTTTCTGTATTGTTAAATCATTAAACCTTTAGAAAAGGGAATAAAAGGACAGATCGGCTGAGCTTTATTAATTTAAAATGCAGCGTATCTCAAATTTTAAGTGGAACAACACCTTTAATTGCCTGGAAATATTCCCTGGTATTTTCTATAGTTTTGTTTTGTAAATTCTGATATTTTTGTGGTTAAACTCAAATATTATTAATCATATTAAATGAGACTTTACCTAAGGGATCCCGGGCTTAATTAAGGCTAAATATTAAAGGCGTAGTAATGGACCATATGTTGCGTGGGGTGGGGGGGGAAGTAATACTGTTTCAGAAATAGTTTCTGGAATAATAAGTGGCCTTTCCCGTTACGCCCATCTGTTCGCATTCACGGTATCGGGTCGCGACAGTAAATAAAGGCTTTTAATTGGTAGCCATAGGGCTGGGGCGGTACATTAACTGTTACAAAGATTTAAAAAAGGAATAATCACAATAATTTAGAATTTCCCGGTATGAAAGGGTCCATTGACTTCATTGCCAGGACCTGAAATGCTATTTTAATGACTTTTAAGTAAAATAAGCATTTTTCACAGTGGCCTTTTTTTAGTTAAGAAGGAGATTGCGGGAAAATTAAGATTTTTTTTAATAAATGTTAAAATATCAAAATTTTCAGTATGGGTAGTTGGAACTATATTCCTGAATACACAATATGTATTATTCCTCCCCGGCTGTGCATATGACTCACTCCCCAGATACTGGATGTGAGTGGATCGCTATTTTAGTGCCCTCTGCTCCTCACTTGCTAACTATGTCTGGCAGTTCTGCCCAACACCCACCCTCTTTTATGTCTGTAGAGTGCTAGCCCCACCCCTGCTGTAGAAGTCCCACCTCCCTAATGTAACCCTGCCCCCTAGGATGTGGAAGTTTTCAAGAATGCATGTAGCTCTCTTATCATACGACGCCCATTATAACATGGGGCGGTGTATGCTTTTTAGCAATTTCTTAACTCCTTACATACCGGTAGAGTACTGACCCCAGAATTTACAGCCGAACAATAAGTAATTGAGACGAGCATATCTTATATATACGTCAATTACAGTAAAGAAATTCAAGAAACTCAATAAAAAGTAAAATGTGATTTAAAACGAGCAGACTAGATGGGCCAATTGATTCTTTAGTGCCATTTTTTTCTCTGTATAAATGTATAAATATATATATAGGTCTCTATGGCCATATTCGTATATACAATATATAGTATATATAGTAATAATAGTAAATTACGCTAGAGTTTAATTAGATTTTCAGCTACTAAAAGTCACCACGGCCACTAAAGTTATTGAAGGCTTCTACAATATGATCCGGGAAAAAAAATAAAGTAATACTTGTTTGTTCTAGGTCAAAGCGAAGTCCCGAGCCGGTCCTCTGAACTCATTATTAGCAGCGTAATACCTCGGCTCGCCGGCTATATTTCTCGTTTGGTTTCCCCCCAGCTATAATCAGCAAAGTATTGTTTTTGAAACCTGCCTTCCTATCCACGGCTGATAAAGTCTGTGTTGACAAAAGTAAATAACGTTCAGGCAGGGAATACAAAGATATATCACCGCAATACAAGTACGGGCTCATGGAATTCTTTCTTTCTTTTTTTATAGCAGGATATATGAGTAAAAGAGAGAAATATAAACCGAAAATAGGACATATAACAACCGAATATCTTAAAACCGGATTTCGCTTGTATAAGGCTTTCAATTTTTTTTTCAATTAAAATATATAATTTCGGACCGGTGTTCCATTAAGCCAAAGAGGGGTGATTTCGGGGTATAGCTGGAGGGGTGGTTATGGGGGGAGCACTTGTACCCACCAAACATTGGAAACATAAGAAAATGCTAGAAAAAAAAGGGCAGGGGTATCTGGGTCTCAAAGAGGGGCCGTTGTTTTAAATAGGGGCGCACTGAAGGTATGATGTTGTGTTTTTGTGTATTGTGTGCGTTATCAGTCCTCTTCATTGTGTCCATGACTTGTGGTTCTCCTCAACAGGACCTAATTCGGTCAATATCTCGTAACCTCATTCTGTCTGACCCTTCCCTGCTTTCGACGCTGACTCAAAAAACCATACGATAGCATAAAATATCTCTCGTCATGTGCTACAACCCTCGTTTGAACCAGAAAACCATCTGTTCCCTCAGTTTGAAGATTTGGAGATCACTGACTTCTCCACTTGACCTTCGATACAATGAATTCGTTCTCACTCAGGAAGTCCCTCGCCTTCTGTCTCCATCCTCCTTAACCTCCTAATAGACTGTTCTAGACCGTAATAAGTAATAACCCTCTTCTCCTTCATCTCCAGTAGATGTTACATATTGTTCATGCCTTACATTCTTCCTCGTTGTAACAGAGCTATACGACCCACGGACATTCTAAAAAGAGAATGTTCTAATAATAAAAGGCATATTAATGTAAAATAAGTTGAGGTGTAGAGTGATACTCTACATAAAAATAATAATCATAATATAAAGAAACATGATATTTGTTTACATGATGAAGAACGTTCAACATTTTAATTAAGTCATTATATGTGAAATAAGAAAGTATAGAACAAGAGGTGAGGGAATTCTGAATTTCGGGAAAAAAAATGACAATTTATTTTCATAAATTAGTTCTTTGGCGTTTTAAAATGCATAATAGGAAGAATTCATAAGTTAGATGAATTGGTTTTTGTATCGTTCGTAAAATCCTCTTTGGTATATTTACTAAGGGCAGAGAAATTAGGAATGACAGTAATATTTCTGCCGTTTCCAAAGTTCTTTGGAGAAAATGTTATAAGATTGAAATGAATTTCGAAAACGTATTAAAAAAGAAAATAATAATCAGTTAAGACTGATTAAAGAGACAAAATCCAAATTGAGGTTAAATTAATATATATGCTCGAAACACAAAGGGGAATTAAGGACGAGGAAAACGAAGCCCTTGCCTTCCACCAATGGCTCATCATTCTTGTTCGTTGACCTTCAGTTAAGAAGATAAATTCAGTTAAATTCAAAATACCCCAAGGGTCAAGATTATTTTATAAATCAATTTAATGATGCATGGGATAGGCAAGTGGCTCCTGAATCTAAGACGACACCAACAAGGCATTGAGGTCGGAGCAGCAAAAATGGGCAGACTAGACGGGCCGAATGGGTCTCATTGACCGTCATAGTCTATATTTCTCTTGTAATCTCAACAGTTTCTTGTCTGAGGCTGGTACGGTACCTACCCTGGCTTGGTGGAATTCTGGTGGATTGTCCGTTCCTTGGATAAGTCTTCTTTTGTCCATCTTAATAATGATCTACACGGGAACCACATTATTCATTGAACTTTCCACTCCAGAAGGAACATACCCAGTTGGACCCATCATAACTGATCCTTCCATCTCTTCCATTTCAGATTGAATGCAGATACGTAGAGGACATTCTCATCTAATATTCCTTCCCGGGCTATGACAAGTCTGTTGATAGCTATGACCAGTAGGATCTAGAATCTCTTAGAAGATCTAGAGTCGGAGAACCAGAAAACTTGACCTTCTAAGCAACATTAACTACTTATTTGTAAAGCATCAATGGATTCTGTTGATACTATCATTAAATACTTTGTTACACCAGAAAATAATCCATAACATCTGCAAGAAAATATATAAACCAGTGTATCTGCATCACTGAGAATGTTGTCTATCTTTTAGTCATGTCATCAATAAGGTTGTCTCGATACTCTATAGTAGAATGTAGCAAAACAAACATAAATTATTTAGTGTGGCTTTTGTTAGAGTTGTAGCTTCCTTTATGTTAACGTAAATGTCTTCCATTTATTGTCTGCTTATTGTAACAGGCAATTACCGAGGGTATAACAAATGAAAAAAACCAAAGAATGTTTAAATATTTCATGGAAACGTTATTAAATATATATATCATGTTACTTGGTTTCTTCCCATTTGTTTATCGCAAACAAAAATAACTTTGGAAAACATTTCTACTTTTGGTTGTTCTGACACAAAGTAAATAATTGCACGCCAATGATATGGATGAAAATTGGGAATGTTTTTCAGTTTGTGCACAACTTTTTAAGGGCACTCTTTTTGGGGGAAGGGGATATTGGAGGCGAGGTTGGGGCTTTAGCAAGACTTTTTAAATGGTTCTATTCATAGCTCCAACATAATGGTGGCCTTTAGGGCTATAGAACCCCGTGATACCTTCATACGAAGAAACATTCCGAGCTCCTAGAAAAGAAGGGCACCAGGAGAAGTAAGAGGGTAACAAAGAAGGGACACTTGGTTGGCATGCGTAAAATCTTCTCATGGTGATACATTATCTTTTTAAAGGATAAATGTTCACGATTGAGGGCCAGGTCTTCATTTATAGAACTTAGCAGACCTTTGATGACTTCATGAGGTTCCAGTTGAATGTTATTAAGAAGAGTCATCATCATCTTGAAGCAGAAGACTAAGAACACCAGATTCTCGTGTTGTGGTTCATGAATGTGTACATAACAGAACATTCTAATTGAATCACGTGGTTGTAGCATTCACATACTAGTCTATTATTGGGATATTAACCTTTTTATTCCCAGAGGGGTAGAACAAATTCATCTCGGTGCCCGTCGCTGTTGGAATTTTCTGGCGCTCGCTGTATTCTTCATGCCAAAAAAAGTTTATTTTGAAAATGGAACTGAACCAATCTTTAAAAAATAAACCAGCAAGGCACTGAAAGAATAAAAGATCGAATGTCTGTTTTTTACGGCTTGGTATCAGCCGCTGTTTCACAGTTGGGTTTATTTTCATTGATGTGGTTCTACACAATGTACGAGGCTCTTTACTCCAGAACAACAAGTGAATTGGAAAGTACAGTACGAGCGGCAGCTAAAAAATGGATAATAGGAAGGTGGAAGACCAGTTCCGTAGAGTTTGCCTTCCAATTAAGATAGGGTAAGGCCAACCAATACCAAAGGTAGATGGACAGGTCAACCAAAAGGACAGAAATGTCCTTTACAATTAAGAAGGTACTGGGCACTACTTCAATAAAAGTAGATGGATTTTACTAATTTAGCCTCAGGCTACCACCGTACTGAGGGGGTAGTAGATAAGTGGAACAGCCTCCCAGCAGAAGTGGCAGAGGCTAATACAGCAAGACTACTTAAACATGCATGGGATAGACATACGGCTCCTGAATCTAAGACGAGACCAACGACCAAGGTTTGTGCCTAATTTATGAACGCATACATTTACTTTTTGTAATAACCCAATTTTCAACAATATTTATAAATTCTTGGTGCAATTTCCCTTTGAAATTATGGAAAAAAATTACAAACGCCCCATGCAAATTTTATTATTTTGTTAGCAATGAAATTATTGTTATTATTTATGGTTTTTTATTTTTTAATTTTTTTTCCCAGACAATTTCTTGGATTTTTAAACCGACTAAAACCGTGACCTAAATTTATTAGCCAAAGTCAGCGATTTCATGGCAAAAGACCTCTGATTAAAGCCCAGCCACGTTATTTAGAAATATAAATTGCGGAGGGATGTGTACGGAGGCTCTGGAACTCAATTTCACCCATAGGACTTCTAAATACTGTTAACACTGCAAATTAGGAAACTACTTGTGAGCAGAAATTCACAGTGTGAGCAACTTGAATCACCTAATTCAACTTAATTACCCATGACTTTTCAGACGAAGCCTATTAAGATCCTTCATTTTTCTGCCAAGAAATTCAGAACATTGTATGCTGCGAATAAAACTCCATTAGTTTACAATACATAAAACAGCCAGAAAGTTCTTTTTTTAAAAAAAAAATATTAAAATATATAAAATTGAGTATTTATCATAAAAAAAGATATATATATATATATATTTTTAAAACAACTTGTAGATCTTTGCTCCGTAGATAGGATATTAATGTCCGGAAGAAGTTAGTATATAAAACAAGTAAAATATAATAATGACCACCGTGTTTGCGTATAAATAACCGCTGGCAAACGTTTCTGCGAGTGTTTAATTAGTAAAGATGCCATATGTATGTTTAATGACTACAGCGCAGTTAATAGATACGGTTTGTTCGGCGCGTCACACAATCAACTTTGTCAAATTAATGAAACGGTGCCCGACGCGCAAATTAATTTATTGGAGGCTTACATACGGCTCGGCGATTTAATAATTCCAGAATTTACAATGTAGCAAAAAAAAAAGTAACATCCCAAATTATTTGGTTTGATTGGACTATGTGTCAATTCATATTTATTTATATATATATATATGTTTTTGGTTAATTATAGTTCTTAATTTATTTGCTTTTTTTATGTATTTTTTTAAATTTAATTTATAGGCGTATTTTTATTTTATTTTTTTATTTTATATATTTTTATTTAATCATACATTAAATTATAAATTGGCTAGAACACGCTGAGTGGTTTATTTATATATGTATGGTGTAGAACCTTTTGAGTGGTTTATTTATATGTATGGTCTAGAACATGCTGAGTGGTTTTTTTATATGTGTGGTCTAGAACACTCTGAGTGGTTTATTTATATGTATAGTCTAGAACCCTTTGAATGGTTTATTTATATGGTTGGTCTAGAACACGCTGAGTGGTTTATTTATATGTTTGGTCTAGAACCCTTTGAATGGTTTATTTATATGTATGGTCTAGAACACGCTGAGTGGTTTTTTTATATGTGTGGTCTAGAACACTCTGAGTGGTTTATTTATATGTATAGTCTAGAACCCTTTAAATGGTTTATTTATATGGTTGGTCTAGAACACGCTGAGTGGTTTATTTATATGTTTGGTCTAGAACCCTTTGAATGGTTTATTTATATGTTTGGTCTAGAACACGCTGAGTGGTTTATTTATATGTATGGTCTAGAACACGCTGAGTGGTTTATTTATATGTGTGGTCTAGAACACTCTGAGTGGTTTATTTATATGTATGGTCTAGAACCCTTTGAGTGGTTTATTTTTATGTATTGTCTAGAACACTCTGAGTGGTTTATTTAGATTTATGGTCTAGAACAATTTGAGTCCTTCGAAGGTTCTCCTGTTTTATATCTTTGCCATATATCATTACCGTGTCTCATATAGGAGTGTTTTGGGGCTTATTCTAGTTATAAAAAGACCAAATAATGGAAATCTGGTCAAATCTAACGGAAGTTTCTAAGAAATTGATATGAAGAGAGACATGTGGTTCCTGGCATGGATGCATTTGGGCCAAGACAAAATCTTGAGTACCTTGATCTAGAACATATAAGTGTTACTTTTTCAAGAGTGATACCTTTAACTTAACTTCAGATTACAGCGAGATATTCTAGAGACTCCATGGAGTTTTTCCTGGGACATATAAACCTCTAACACAAAGAGCCAGCCTATTATTTAGGTAAATCACCAGTTTGTACATTCCAGATATCGGGGCACATGGAGCGAAAGATTTAGGTCAAATTCTTTACAGTAAATGATTATATTCTTTGAAGATCTGACGTTTGTGATTATACGTAACGCTAGAGTTCATAGGATTAGGCGTAGACTAAATAGATTTCGCAATGTATAATCAGCGGATCTTATTACGAAGGGATTTTGCCTTCAGAATATTAATTTTCTCTGTGGTAGAAATGGGAGCTTTGACACTGACTACCCGCAAAGCTACATTATGTTTTATAAAACCAAAGAATTTGATCTATACACTTAAATATTGTTTTTTTTTTAAATATGCTGAATTAATAACTTGAATTATCAACACTTTCCATATTTTTATTTATCGTGAGAAATGACCTTTCTTGTCCATTTTTTAAATAAAATGAATGCTTGATACACTGTTACATGCAAAATTCATATAGTAGTCTGTCACATAACGTGCTAATTTATGCTAATTAAATTCGAATAACATTCGGTAAATATTATTAAAATATTAGCCCCCTGTCAGTTATTATTTTAAAATGTGATGCGAATAATCAAGTTTCATTTTTTAGACACAACAGAAATGTATATTTATTTTATTAGCTACTTAATCCTCTTAAAGGAATTCTTCCTTTGTTTTATTTATTTAAGTTATAGGAAAATGAGTAGAAAATATACTTTAATATAGAATTTGGGATCATAATTCACTTAAATCAGATTTATGTTATTTTTCTTAAATATTATTTTTTTTAACCATTTAGCACCCCTATAAAACCTTTAAAATAATAATCCCCATTATTTAATACATGTATTTTTTCAGCAGCAGTAAAGCGTCACCACCCTTTTGTTTTAGTCTCTTCAAATTGACAAAACTTTATTAAAACCAACAGACATGTCTGTCAGCACAAGGCAGATTTTAGCGGGATACTTTTCCTTTAAAATAACTCTTGTATCGTTTCAATGTATTTATATCATTGTTCCATATGTTTTTTTTCAATGACCTTAAAGCATTTGTAAAGTATACATTTTTTGACAGGCTCTAAATAGAATTTTTAACCTTTTTTGCGTATTGTTCCACCTTGGAATTCAGATATATTAGAGGAAAGAAAAAAACAGCAGGATATTCAGCAGAACACAAAGAAGGATGATAAACAGAAAAATATGAAGGCTGCTAACACGATGACAATGTATGGAACTGGAAGTTTCTTGTGTTTCCTTTTGGAATAAGAAAAGTCAGGAGACAATCGCGCTCTGGGGGTAAAGGGGAAACGGCTTTCTGCAGAGAATCGATAGGAGCAACTTTAGATGATGAGGCCGCAGATCGGCCTTGGAAAAAAAAATTGTGGAAATTAATCTTTTATTAATCTTTTATTCTTCATCAATAATTCCATAAATCTACCTAAAATGGACTTGTCTTTCTTGTGCTTTCTCCATCACATAATACATAACCATGTCAATGTTGGCCTCTTCTTTTCTGGGTATATTTAATTAATATACAACAACATGGGTGTCTTAGTGCCGCCAAATGCATCCACATATGTGCAGTTCAATAGAAACCTTTTTGGTTACTGCTGGTTACTGCTGGTGCATCAACTATGGGGTCATGGATGGTTGCTCGCTTATCAGGCTGACTTCTTCATTGCCTGGATAGTTGACCTCCTCATATTTTATAATTTCTCCACTGGCTTTCCTTGGGCTGTTCTTTTGACCATAAGCGCTACACTTTGAAACACCTTGACCCGATCTTGAGTTGAGAGCCTAAAGTTGGCCAGTTGTCCACATGAAAATACTCTACTGGTTCTTGGTGGTCTTGGTTACACATAACATAACTAGTGAATTATTCACAAGCTAAGAAATGGAAAATAGGTTAATCTTATAGAAATATGAAACTCGCCAGCAGTTTAGAGCCATTCGGCCAATCTGGTCTGCCTGCTTTTTTTTGTGAAGACTCAGACCTTAATGGCCCTTAGTCTAGCACTCTACCCTCCAATAGGCGCTCCAAAGTTTAATGGTTGCCCAATATATCTGCATATGTGGTCTCACCAGCTATGGGTCAACGGCGCAGTATAAACAGGGGCTTCTATATGGAATAACCATCACTCTGCTATCTAATTCCACTACATTCAGCTTGTGAGAATTTAATGAGCTGTTTTCCTAGTATAGCATTAGAAAAGTGTTTCAAGTAACTTGGATTGATGCGTATGAATGGATCTTAAGGGGGCTTCATCATTAAAAATAACAAACAGTTTGAATAATTCATGAAAATAGTTGTTTTATTCAATGTTCCACTTCAATCATGGTGCCACGGCTCAACATTTTCATCACAAAGCCCTCTAAAAAGTGTGTGAAATGTGTTAGCTTTGTTTTAGTTGTTATTTTTATAAAGCATCATGTTGCTTTGTTGAATTTCCTCCATTAACCTCGGATTCCGTCTCCGCTGTCCAGGTATTTAAGTTTGAGGATTAAATATTCAGTTTGTGGTTTTTTTTTTGAGCCTAAAGTGTCGCACGCGCTCCTCCGTTATTGTGGTTGTAACATAGTGATTGGGGATATTTTGTCGGACAGATGGTTCTCGCAAAATTATGCAATCAGATTATTCAAATAATTTTCTTGGCAAAGCGAAAAAACCTCATACCAAGTTATAAGTAGGCATAATGCCATTCAACAGATGGCTTAAGAGTGTGCCTGAAAATCAATATTCTCGTACCCGCGCCTCGAGCCAAGAATATTGAAAAAGGTATTTACTAACACAATTATAGCACTTATCAGCAGAAGACGTATGAAGGAGTTGCGAGAGACTCGCTTATTAGATAACCACAAACATGGCTTCCCTTCCATTATGGGATTTCTGTAGAGTATTCACTTTCTCGTATTTCTCCTTGGAACCTCTAAACCAAGTCATACACTCCAGTCGTTATGCTTCGCTAGCTTATTATAACATAACCCCCAGCGTTCCAATCGGTCAAGAGGGGCATGTTGGTTTTAAGGGGTGTGGCTAGAGGCGGAGCTAGCTGTGTGGTTTTTACCAAGATTATGTGACAAATTAACTAAATAAAGTTATTCATGAAAGGCATTTATAAAGCAATTTTTCTGCTGTTTTCGTTCGACTTGTGTACTTGGATTCATTTTAGCAAAATTTGCTAATTTTGTTCATTCGTACATCCTCTCTCACACCCTCTCTCATACCCTCTCTCACATCCTCTCTCATACCCTCTCTCATATCCTCTCTCACACCCTCTCTCACATCCTCCCTCATACCCTCTCTCACATCCTCTCTCATACCCTCTCTCATACCCTCTCTCACATCCTCTCTCACACCCTCTCTCATATCCTCTCTCACACCCTCTCTCACACCCTCTCTCACACCCTCTCTCACATCCTCTCTTATACCCTCTCTCACATCCTCTCTCACACCCTCTCTCACATCCTCTCTCACATCCTCTCTTATACCCTCTCTCACATCCTCTCTCACACCCTCTCTCACACCCTTTCTCATACCCTCTCTCACATCCTCTCTCACACCCTCTCTCACATCCTCTCTCACACCCTATCTCACATCCTCTCTCAGGAGAGAAAAAAGGGGCATGCTGGGAGGAAAGAGGGGCATCAGGGATTTGTAGCACAAAGCACTACACTAAACAGTGACACCTTGCAGATATGCTTTACTAAACTGTAAGGTATGTGCCGCTTTTATTATTTATATTGCACTTAAGGAAGTCTTGAGTGGCTGATTCCCCATACCGTTACTGTAATGCCTTTTGAATATCATGCACATATTGTGAATATTTGGTAACATTCACATTGTGTACGCAGCAGGAAAGAATAATAGAGACAACTCTTATGACACTGAGATTCCACGGCGCTGAAAGCCGTGCGATCAATATTTTATAAGGTTATTCTTGCCAAACTCATATCCGCTGCAGATTACTATGTAATTCAGCCCTTTGCCCTAAGTCATCCTCTGACAGTAAAGCAACAGTTACAATATCTTTCATTTTTTTTCCCGTTTTATGAAGTTTTGCCACAGACACGAAGCCCACCGGAGAATTTAACGATAGACAAATCTCATCAGCTATTTATGAGCAGTTCCGTACATGTTGATCGAAATAAAAAAATAAATATAAATCCAACAGAATAAATCTCGTGATTTGCTAACAATGCCAGCAATTCAGAATAATTCCGGCATATCATTTTTTCTTCTACTTAGGAAACTTTAATATGCTTCTTAATAAATATAAAGTTTTTGAACACCGGGATACCAAACTAAAATAAAAAAATCATAATTAAAAAGTTTTCTACTTTTTAAATACATTTCATTTTTTTTATTTTCTTTTAATTTAGGTTTATTCACAGCTTTGTGGTGATGAACAATGTCTACAGCCCATAAGCTGCCAATCGAAAAACCACAGAAAACGTTTTGTTTTTTTTAAAGTTCCAAAATGTTTCATAACTCTACCAAAAAAAAAGAAAAAAAATATATGAGAAAATCTGCTTTTTAGTACCATGCTAAATGGCTTGACTTATTTTATTTTCCATTAATCTGTTTGCGACTGCTCTCGTTAAATCACTTTATAAATGTAAAGTACACAAAAAAAGTACATTAAGGAAATCTAACATGTAAATGATGAAATCTCCCAACAGTATTTGATATAAACTAATTATTACTAATTAAATAAAATCTAGAATGATAATAATTTGCTTAGCAAATATTTAGTACATCAATTGATTTTCATGTGTGGCTGAATTTGTAATTATGTTTGACTAACAAATGGGTTTATTTATGTGAAAATTAAAAATCCGTGGGTGATATTATTAAAGTTAATGTTGTTTATTAACTCCTTAACGACAAAACCCGTCCATGTACGGGCTCAAAATGCATCGTTTTCAATGGGTTCAGGGACCGCCCATTGTCCTTAAGGGGTTAAAAAGGTCAGCAAGGGGCAAGAAGTCGCGCAGTGGGCTCATACTTCAAAATACACGGACTATTAAGAACGTTTGGGTAATGCAAAGGAAATTATCACAGAATCACATTAAAAATCTATTTAGTTTCACATTTGTAAAATAGTAACCTAAACCTGTTCGGTACAAGTTTCTTATGTTTTGTGCTCTTTTTTCCCTAAAATACCATTCTTGGACATTTTTCCATTGCTGAAAATGTTCTAATCCTCGCGGGACATTTTATCTAACCCAGCTCAACAGTTATCATATTTCTTTTTTTCTTTAACTCTTCTATGCAGTTGTGGATATTTTAAATACCCTGGTTTTCTCCAAACATATGAATTATTTAGACTACCGTTGACCTTCCTGAGGTCAAATTGGCCCGGACTTGGCTTTTTTTTGTCTATATTGCCCTTTAATTTTAAATGTTGTATTCATTTTTGTTTGTTACCCACAATTTGCAGGTGGAATTATGATGTCATGGAGTGTTCATGGATTTAAACCTAAATGCCCAATTCTGCTTATAAGGTAGAAACCACCATAAATCGCTAGAATCATTGGTTGCCCATTCCTTTTACTTTGATAAAAAAGCATTAACATATGTAAATGAAACATAATTAGTAAACTTTTATAATTTTCCTTACGAATCGAGGCTTGTTTTTGATTGGGTACTATATAGGGTTAGGTAGCATTAGGCTTTGTGGTGGACATTTCATTAAATGTCCCTTAGACACCAATGGTCTTGTGATGGACACTAACGTCCTAGTATAGAAGTCTTGTCTATCTTAGGTCCCATGTCTCTAATAATGATGTTAAATAATAATTTATATACATTTTTTTTTACCATTTTTGCTAACCAAAGAATACAAACAAAAGACAAAAGTAATTTTTTTTTAAACAAAGATAAAATGTATGGCTTCATAACTTCCACAATAAAATTATTCTGAATTATTCCCACGAACCGATGAAAAATTGGCTACTTGCTTTAATTTGTGTGATTTGAGATTAAGATATCAAATATAAATGAAGTCACTAAATTAATGCTATGTATTATTATAATAACCCAATTATTTTTAATAGATTCATTAAAATTCTTTGTTTGAGGAGGAACAAGAACATACATCTTTATACCATTACATAAAAAAGATATTGCAATATTACCAGATAAGGTAATTTGCTGCAAATGAAGACGAACTATAAAAACTAAACAATTTTCACATTTTACTCAACAAATTAACAAGAAAGAAATTCTTGTACAATGATCTACACCGATTTAAAGTTTAGTTTATATTCTTTAAAGGGAAATATCTCACTTACATTTTAAAAAAAAAATCCCAAAAGGATAACCCCCAAAAAACTCTAAAACATTTTGGTAACAACTCTTTATATGTGACTTACCGGTGGTTCTTTGTGAACATCTACAAAAGGTGTTATATAAAGGATAGGTCTCCCTATAGCTCAGCAAACGATCTAAAAGAAGTGGTCACTTTCATTGTTCCATTTGAGTCATCTTCAGTACTGGGCATCATTCAAGCCCTCGGCTTGTTCAGCAGTCTCCCATTCCAGAAGAAATGTTGACGGAAGCTCCATTGCCACTAGACCACCATGGTAGGTCCATTGGAAGGTAGGTAAGCATGAGGGTCTCAGAAGTAATGCTTCATTATAACGCGTCCTACAAGTAGCACTTAAATAATAAGTTCATGGTGAAGACCTACAACATTTTTGATACAGAGTCTTGGTTATCCCTTTAGCCAAGCAGAAGATCTGAAAGAGAAGTCATCTTCAGTACTGGTCATCATTCAAGCCCTCGGCTTGTTCAGCAGTCTCCCATTCCAGAAGAAATGTTGACGAAAGCTCCATTGCCACTAGACCACCATAGTAGATCCATTGGAAGGTAGGTAAGCA
The DNA here is from genome assembly GCF_027358695.1 of Spea bombifrons. Lineage (NCBI taxonomy): Eukaryota > Metazoa > Chordata > Amphibia > Anura > Pelobatidae > Spea > Spea bombifrons. The sequence goes on along the minus strand of NC_071099.1, from coordinate 23,670,686 downwards.
TGAAGGTCTAAGAAGTAATGCTTCATTATAACGCGTCCTATAGGTAGCACTTAAATAATAAGTTCATGATGAAGACCTACAACATTTTTGATATAGAGTCTTGGTTGTCCCTTTAGCCTAGCAGAAGATCTGAAAGAGAAGTCATCTTCAGTACTGGTCATCATTCAAGCCCTCGGCTTGTTCAGCAGTCTCCTATTCCAGAAGAAATGTTGACGAAAGCTCCATTGCCACTAGACCACCATAGTAGATCCATTGGAAGGTAGGTAAGCATGAAGGTCTAAGAAGTAATGCTTCATTATAACGCGTCCTATAGGTAGCACTTAAATAATAAGTTCATGATGAAGACCTACAACATTTTTGATATAGAGTCTTGGTTGTCCCTTTAGCCTAGCAGAAGATCTGAAAGAGAAGTCATCTTCAGTACTGGTCATCATTCAAGCCCTCGGCTTGTTCAGCAGTCTCCTATTCCAGAAGAAGTGTTGACAGAAGCTCCATTGCCACTAGACCACCTTGGTAGGTCCATTGGAGGGCATCATTCAAGCCCTCGCCTTGTTCTAGAGTATCCATTCCAGAAGAAACGCAGATGGAAGCTTCATTGCCACTAGACCACCATGGAAGGTCCACCTTACTGAACAGTAGTCAAGCAGGAGGTTCTAGGAAGCAAGCCTGCGCCAGCGATTCTTTTTTTACTGGGAAGGGGGGACAAAAGTCTTTCAACTGGCCCTGTGAGTATTTTTCTTGGACTTATTACCCTTCCTTTGCTGAGCATCTTAGCGGAAAACACTTTCAAACACTATTTATCTTGATATTCTTTTCAAGTATTACTTGACATTTCAAGTATTTACCTAACTAACAGAAAATTACAGATTTATTTAACAGCTATGCATCAATTCAACGTGGAACATTTTTAATGTCGCCCCGCAGGCATCAACAAAATAAAAAGAAATTATCAAATAAAATTTAAAAATACAATGTGAATAAAAAAACATAAATTGCAATGGTTTTCCATATACTTTAAATTAGTATCTGTAATAAACAACAGCTGTCCAGAAAAGCCGATAAATAATTATGTTATTGTTACAAATTTTATAGGGTTGCTTTTTTTTTTTTTATCTTGGACTTATAAACAGTTCTTTTTCGCTTCATCTGGTGAAATGTACTTCTTATACGCATCAAACTTTCTCAATATATATGGGGGAAAAAAGACACGTTGTGACGCAAATTGACCCAGAACAGGAAAATAACCCAAAATATGTTTCTAGGAGAACAATATGGGAATTGGGTAAGGGTGGTTTAAATTTTTTATTATTTGTTAATCTAATATTTCTTACAGGGATTATGAGATCATGACCGGCGTGTTTTTGATCAACATTTGGGTTATTAAGAAGGGAAGCTTGATGAAATCCTAAATTCCTCCTCCTCCTCCTGCTTTTGGGTCCTTCTGCTTGTCCAGAAAGATGTAAGCAAGGAACTGGTTCCCGATACAAACTGTTTGAGGGCAATAATGGCACATATCAGCTGTTTGGGGCAAAGATGGCACAGATGAGCTGTTTGGGGACACTGGCGGTCAAAAACTGTTTGGGGCAAAGGTGGCACAGATGAGCTGTTTGGGGGGCACTGGTGGTCACAAGCTGTTTGGGGCATTGAGGGCACTGTGGCACAGGTTTCTTGGTGAAAGTGGGGGGCCCGAGGCAATTTTTCTGCACCAGGGCCCTGTGGTTTCTAGTTACACCCCTGACACTGATCGATTGCAGGAGACAGGGGTCACGATCTTTTGGTCAAGTGATATATGGTGGGATTGTTTCTTGTATTTGTTTAGATGTCATTTGGAGCAAATATTTAGTTCAGATGCTCTTGAAGTTTCATGGCAGCGGCTTCCATTCCCGAGTGATATTATTTCATGTATACCCTAAATATTGAACATCGTGAGTTTAGTTCAAAGTTTTATGTTTTACACCAAACAAAGGACCTGGTGTTTAGTATCATGCTGTTTAAAATAAGGTTGAGCATGAAAAAGAAAGCGCTAACTATAATTCCCACTTTTTTTTGTAATACTCCGCTCGGCTGTTGGTCTCCACTGACGGCGCAAGGACAGGTATTTAAAAGAAAAACCTCGCAAGAATCAATGCAGTCATGAAAACGGCTGCACTCCACACAGCGGTTCCCATAATGATTGGTAAAGTGCCATTTCAACTCCCGTATTTATGATAAACACAGCTGAATTTCATCATTCTTTCAGAAGACTGTTTATAGGAATCTCATTGAAACAGAAATCAAAATCCTGCTGGTGCAAATTTCAAACAGTGAGTAACATTTACTACACAAAACTGGGGCGAGAATACAGAGTTTCACCGAAAAAACATATAAACGACCATTTCTTCTTTGTAGAAGATGTAGATGTTTAATAAATGTTGGCATTGAAGCGTCAAGGTCAAGTGGAACAGCCTCCCAGTAGAAGTGGTAGAGGGTAATACAGTAAGGGTATTAAACATGCATGGGACAACATATAGCTCCTGAATCTAAGACGAGACCAACGACTGATTAAGGTTCAAGTCTTTACAGCAGGAGAAACGGCCGACTAGACGGGGGCCGGATGGGGGCCCAGCACTACTTATTGAGGCTTAATGCCTCAATAAGTAGTGCTGGGCTTTAAGCCACTCATGTATAATGGACACCACAACTATTTAGCGGTGGTCCTGCCACCAAGTGGTCATGTGGCATAACCATCACAAGAATGGCTTTTGGTGGACAAGGGTCACTGAGTAGAACGTTGAGGCACATAAGCCTTGAAGACCACTGAGGTCTGCTCTTCAGTTGGTACCTGTACCTTTCCGCGTTAAAAACTTTGGAAGCCGCTTCTTTATACTGCGATCAGGTGAACTTGTTACATTGCTACAATAGTTCTTTCTTTGTTACATTGTTTTATTCATTATATACGTTATTAACCCTTTAATGACAAAGCCCGTACACAAAATGCATTGTTTTGACCGCCCATTGTCCTTAAGGGGTTAAGTCCCCTTGCATCTAATTCAAAAGAAACAACACAGCCAACGCCTCTTCTCTCCGGCTTCCGATGATTATGTTCATCTAACATCAAATCCCTACTCATTGACATGCAGCGGAAGCTCTTATAAAATTGATTATTTTTCTATGATCTATGAATTCTCCTAATTTTTCTAGAATTAATTTTTGTTCTTAGCCAAGGAAGATCGTCGCCTTTCAAGTTATACGAAAGTCGTCGTTGACTGATGTCATACTCATGAATTGTAAGTAATACAGGAACGGGGTTTGTAATTACTCTCCTTGATCCTTTAAGTATTGCATGGCATGTGGATCTTTTTCAGAGAATCAGGAAAAAAAAAGGTAAGTTTGGGTCAAAAACATTAAAACTCTCCACCTAGAGCTCAGGTCGATCTAATTACGTCTCTCTGTGGGAAGAGGACATTCTGTTTCATTGATTTGGAATTTTACAACATATATTAGTTTTTAGATTTAATGTAGCATATCAGCCACAAAATTATTTTTCAGCCATTCTGCTTAGAAATCGAAAAAAAATTGACTTCATTGTCTAAAAAAGCTCTGTGTTTGTATATTCTGTAAATTACTGGAATTGGAAAAAAGTCAGGTTTAACTGAAATATATTCAAAAAGCTCTTTTATATTATTTTTATTATTTCAGAGTGTTGTACTTTCAAATATAGACGTTAATTTACAATTTGATTGAAAATGGATCATTTTTGTTAAAAACAAATTAATTATTGCATTAAATATTCAACATTTTATGAACAAGAGGTTCAGCCAAAAAATATGTAGACCCCTCGGTCAACGACATTATAAATGGCAAAATAACCCCAAAAATAACCTGATTTAATGTGCTTGCGTCAACGTACTATATGAATTTATATCTATTTTTTTCCATTTTTAACTTAATCTAAAAATTCTTAGTCTGAACCCTAATCTACAATTTATTCTAAAAACGTTACTATTTTAAACAAATATTAACGTAGCCAATGGAATTTTTTTTACTTTTAATTAAAGCACATTTTCAAAAAATAATATTTTATTTAATAATTTAATAGTTTTTATTTTATCTTAAAAAAATGATGATTAAATAAAAATTATTATTATTATTATTATTATTATTATTATTATTATATAATTGAGGACAAAATCAAAAAATTCTACGCCTTTATTACATTTACGTTTTTCTTTTTTTTTTTTAAGTTATTATATTTCAACCAGTAGAATGTATCATATATTTCCTAAAATCCTTCTTTCTCTTCCCTTTAAATTATAGTAAATTGCGTGCTTTTGTAGGCGAGAGAAGTATTATCGCACATATGTCCTTCGGAGATTAAGCTGCTCTAATTTTCGGTATTCATTAGTTTAGCTTTGGTTCGGCATTGTTGAAGTTTAATGAGGTGTCGTATATACACCTTTTGAGTCATAATAAGGTTAAATTGATACTTTATTAATGGGAATGACATCTCGTTAAGCTGGGAGAGAGGGGACATCTTTAGGAAGTGTCTGTCATTAAAGGTCAAAAAAGAATGAATACATTTTGTACCAAAATGTGAAATACGTAATTGGACAATTTATTACCTCTTAATAAAGTCAATGCCGAGAAAGCCATGAATGTGATCCTTCCTCGTGTTACTGTCTGTCATATGCTATAGAATCTATAAAATGCTAATTATTTTATGAATTATTTAGCCAAATAAGGTGTCTATATCTATGGAACAGGGCTTACGTATTGCGCAATATGAAGGTATAAGAAGCCTACGACATGTGGGGACAGCCACCTTCAAGCAGCCAATCAGTGCAGCAAGACGACGGAGGAGGAATTCTGCTGCAGCTCTGGAGCTGCAGCTTCTCCCTAAGGTAGTTTTTAAAAAAAAAAAAAAAAAAAAAAAAAAAACAGGTTTAAGGGTTTTAAAGGTTTAAAAATGCATATTAAACTACATTGTACTTTCAAGAGGCTGTCCGGGGACCATTGGGTGTCCCTTAAAGCACTTGCTCCTATGTAATACTGTTGATGGCAGAATATATGGAGAGTATTTGGAGAGTAAGAGAAAAACCTTACCGTGTCCACTGGATCTTAAGATACCCCGGCTGGTTAATGTTTAAAATTTGTTTTGTTTTTTGCTATTTTTGGTCTTTCTGTTGAAGAGGAAAGACGCAATCAAACAATTATAAGTGCGAATCCGTGTTCTTTTAGGCATGGGTGAAAATATCTTGCTTTTTTTCATTTACTCAAGGTGACAGTATTTAATTCTAGACCTTACGGATAAATTGGACGCAGACTACCTCTTAATCTCCTCTTTTGTGACCTCTTTTCCTTGAATAAACCACTTTGATAACTCAGGAGCGCGCTCCCATTGAGCTAAAACAAAAATAAATCTTAAGTGCTGCATTTTGCCGAGAGTATTTCAAGTCCGTTAAGTCTTTAATGTTTTGTAAACTTTAATTTAAATTTTCTGTTTGATCAGATGTTCCAGGATTGTGCTGGGTGGATTGACGTGAATGTTGGGTTTAAAAAAAAGTTGGTGAACAGAAGTTATATGTGTTACATATTATTATTATATTATATTATTATATTATTATAATATTATATATTATTATTATTATTATTTCCAATAATTTATTCACGAAATTGTGGAGAAAAAAATTGATGAAAAATGATGAAAAACGAGTGAGCTTTTGGCAAACATGCCACAAACTCTATATAATAAAATATTTCAGATTGCAAAAAAAAAAAAAAAATGTATTCACGAAATAAAGGAAAATAAAATAACAGTATTAAATCTGAGAAAAAAAACACTATATTCTAGCTTTTGGGTCATTAAGAAATGATTAATAATAATATATGATTTAAATGGCGCACAAAATTAAGCAAATAAACTCTGTTTCTTAAAAACGTAAAAAAACCCCCAAATTAATCGGTCAGCTCTTCAGGGGAGGGCTGGTACCTTTATACCTATGTAGGGGGCACGTAAAGCCACGTTACATGACCCCACTGAGCTCCCACCACCAAGGAGTGTGCCTTCGAAACTCTGAAGGCATTTATGTGAACAAAACAAAAATTATGACATCATCAAAATATTAAGTGTTTTGCAGGATTATTTTATTTGTCTCCCCTAAAACCAGGATAAAACCAACTGTCATCTACGACGTATACATTTTATCGAACGTTCCATTTATAAGATTTGTGATTCTATATAATTATTGTAACAATTCCACCATAATCGGACATTTAAAACACTTGATTAAAAAGTTAATAAATATTATTAAAAAAAGGTGAAAAAAAACTAAAAAAGGTTTGAATAATTATCACTGAGCCGGGAACAGTGATGAATACATTGTACCTATAGATCATACGTTCTGGGATAATCTTTCTATATAAGTTTATTAAAATTCAAGCTACGTTGTCTACAACAGCAGAATTTCATCAATAATGAAACACCCGAAATGAATGAAATGAAAAAAAAAAAATGTTTTGAATGCGAATAAAGGTTTTTCTTGGGTTGCGTTCATTGGGAGAATTTGCAGAGATAAATTGGCGGAACCTTAAGAATCCTTGAATGTTCTTTCGTCTTCATCCATAAAACATGGCCTAAGGACTAATATTGTACAGCGTAAAAAAAAAAAAAGTTCATTAAATGTAAAAATCCTTCCTTGGAATTTTTTTATTTTTCTATGGAAACGTCATATCCCTCAAGTATAAATCCCCCGCATCACAGAATAATGACTTGATTTTGGTGCAAATTTATGCAAAGTCATAAAACCCCTCGGAACGATACAATAGCAGTTTTCTGCGGTGTCTTTATTAAAGCGTGTGATAAATTATAAAACAAATAAAAGAAACAAATAAAAGAAACCACAAGTTATTTGGCTGAAAAGAAGAGCTTTTTGTTTTGAAGACCCACCTAGCTCTGTCGAGCTTTGTAGAATACGGTACATTTTTACTAAAACCCTTAAATTAAGAGATTAAATTATTAACATTATGCAAAGTGAAGCTTGGCATTGTATTTAGAATGTTGCTTTCAGTTGCTTACGTTTAGATAAAAAGACACATGGGGACATTCCCTATTGGCTACCCTTGAGACGATTCCAAATATTAACTAGGCGGGAGGGAGGGACATGGAAGCGGTCGGCGGCGAAGAGAGGGAGACATCGAGGGAGAGCATGAGAAAGTGAATGAGAGTGTGAGAGAGCATAAGGCAGTGTGAGTGTGGGTGAATGGCATTTTATTTAGTTTCCTAAAAGAAAAATTCCTTCCGAATTTCGAAAGGACATGGAATGAAATACATCCGAATCGTTTTTGGTCTATGCGCACAAGTCTAATATTGAGCTGTTAATAGTCCTTTACAAATGTTCTATAGTAATGATGAGTAATGGTGACAAACAAATGGTTCTGGATGAAAACCAGGACTTGAAAAGAGGGGAATATATTCTGAATGAAGCAGGGATTCAACCTGGGATTTAGCAGTGAGAAAAACACATATGATGGCGTCAGATCCTGGCTGTGTTACACTAAGAATCTTTCCATTCACCCAAAGACCCTTAGAGTGGGGTAAAACCCTGAGAATCTGCATGGTCAATCATGACGTTGGAGAAAAAACCCAGCGCCTCACTTTTTATTAGGTTTTGGATGAAATTCATGTCCACGACATTTAATTTCCCTTTTGTTGGGCCAACATAGCACGATTCTCGCGTATCTTGTAAATTTTTCTATGAATCTTTTTTGATCTCCACCTTGACCCAGAATTAGGGAACCAGGTACTAGATCTCTCTCTGCTCCCTCGGGGTTCCTTTTGCACCAACAAGTGGAAAATAAGAAAGTCTTGCTTGTTATATCACCTGCGCATCTCTCTCTGCTGGATCTTGCTAGACCACTAGGCTTTGTTAATTAAACCGTGGCAGTGAGAAGGAAGCCAAGGAAACAAGTCCAACGGCAAGGCCTTGTGCCAGACCCGCCAGATAAATCGATTGCTTCTACCATGGGGATTGACTAGAAAATTCACTGGATGTAACAGAAGACGAGCAAAGCTGTTACAGTGATCAAACGTAACCTTCCGCGTTTCTGGGCAGAGTTTCAGATACGCAAACATTTGCATGCAATTATGGCAGGAAAAATGAGTGGAAATGCAAAAAAAAAAAAGCAAGATGGGATCAGATCTCATTATTTTCAGCACGAGCGCAGAAACGAAAATGGCATAATTATTTCTATATATTATCATTTCGATATATAAAAATGTGTGTTGTTTTGACAGAGTAAAAATAGCCATCTAGAGTCTGTAAAAGAGGAGAGAATTGTGGCCAAGATCACGGTGTGGAGAAAACCCATTTGAGTAAAGAGGTGTTTATACGACGTATCATTGTATAAGGTGCAGTTACGCTGTCAGATCAAAATAGCCCTTATTTCGTCTCTCCAGCACATATATTTCATTTTCTTCCAGATCTTTCTGGAACACGTTCCATGTGACACTTCTTCTTCTTCTTGAGGAACTGTTGAAATGGCGTTGAATCGATATTTTTTCTTTTTTAACTGAAGATGAAGATATGATATGGATGGGTGTTCAAAATGGCACCGGTCATACCCCGCTTAAATACTAGTGTTATTTGTTAGATGTAACAAAAAATTGTGTCCTCCTATCCAAAGTCGTCCAACTTTTTTGATGTTGAGTGAAGCCAAACATTCAAAGCCGCTGTTTAGATACATTACTGATTGATTTCTAAGGGCCACTCATCGAGCAGATGTTCACACCATTTAAACCCATTGGGAATGGACTGTATCAAATGACAACCCAAGTTACATTGAAACGTAGGACCCAAAAGGTCCATCTCGTCTGCCTTTCCTGCGGTAAAGACTCAAACCTTAATCAGTCCTTGGTTTCAATTACGATAAAGAAAAATGGCCACGAGAACATGATATTGGAGTAAAACCAATGAGTGTCCAGGTCGAACATAGAGAACCCCTAACAATGACATAATATTCTGCCCGGCTAATGAAACCAGGCCCTCAATTGTCCTGAAAGCCAAGGGCCAAGAGCATGGAAAAAGACATCAACATCATCTCAGTGCCTCACTGTTACCATGGAAACATGTTTTGTTGAGGTCTGTATTGTTTTCCTATTTACAATGACAAATCCTTCATTCTTAATGATCACCTTGTCTTCTCATTTTCTCATCGAGCTTACTTAGTGTCAGCAACGAACCTAATGGAAACACTCAAAGCTCGCCATGACCTTGGCCGACTAAAATGCTTTGATTCATCAGAATTATCATTACATAACAATACATTTATCAGCTTCTGTGTTTTTTTTCCCCTTCAATATTGTCAGGGTATTGTCTATTTTTAATTACTTAATCTCATACGCGTTAATTATCAGTGATTGTCGATTGTTAGGAATATGAATCCCACCAGATGGGAAGTAGATGGACCTTTTTGGACAGGACCATTTTGGACAATGTTTTATTATAGTGTCATGTTATTTTTTTTATATAAACAATATAAAACATATATATTTCTGTACACATATGTATTCCTAAATACACTGGGAGCAGACGATATTATTTTCCTGGAACTATAAGGTTGCCCAACTGAGAATTTTCGAGCTACTATATGGTCTATGGCCTAGTTTGAAGTCGTTAACCCTACCATACCAAAATCTCCACTATGGAAATCCCCAATTTCCCAGGTATAGCATCGGATTTCTTGTTATTTTTTTTTTTTTTTGGTTTTGATGAAGTGACTCGTGGACCAAACCAAAACAAATTATTCCAATCTCCGATTAAAACAACAACAACAACGCAAATTGGCTGTAAAATAAACGCAATCTTTTTTCTTTCCGCATCGATATGTCATTTCCAACTATTACGCATCTCCCGTCAATTTCCGATCATCGCTGCCAGGTTTACTTTGTGAAAATCAAACCTGCTATTTCAATCAGCGGAGGCAATTTGTGGCTGGTGGCGACGGTATAGTAAATGGCTTGTAACGGAAAACGGGGGCCGCGTTTCTATTTGCGCCATAACAAATGCACGGAGTTCCGTTTCGAACGCTTTTTGTTTGGTAGTAAAAACCAAGTACTGTATTAAGCAGTCAGCAAGAGTCATCCATTATCTCCGGAGCGAATGCACGAAACGTCTCCGGCACCTGAAAGGAAAGCTAATTCCGCTTCTAGTAAAATACCCGGGGACATTAGGATGGATGTTCCTAATTCTAAGTAGTGTATAACTAATGCATTATACTCGTACAGGAGCAACGTCTGGCCAGAATATCAAATATAAGAAATTAACCGTTTCGGGAAACTGAATAAACTTCTCTTTTTTTTTATCAATCGGAATATTATCCAATTTATTTTCCAACAGTATGATAAATTTTTATTTTTGTGAATATTTATCTGTAATTAACACACATTATTGTACGGGTGAGGCGCACCTTAGACTAATAATATAGAAGTCAACATCTAGGTTTCATATTTAGGCTTTTTCATGACTTTTTGATATTACGCAGCAAAGGTGGTTTCTATACCCTCGATTTTCAAATTGGAACCGGGTGTTTTTAATATGGGAACCACATTTTTTGGTTAAGGTCGCCCCATCTATTCCGGTAATAATCAAATTTATGGAACCCCCTTCCCATACGTATAACAACACCATTAACCCCGACAATAAAACCAATCGGGAAAGAGCCTACCGAGACGCACCTTTCCCACACCAGCTTCTGAGCCACCGACCAGCTTGAATCCACCAACCAAACCAGAAACACACCGTTTCCTATTAACCAACCATTATTCCACCCCCCACCTTACGCTGACCAGCCCCGGCACTGTAACACCGACAAGAAGACCCTCGGCCACCCTACGAATAACAGGGAGGGAGGGTGGGAAGATTCAGGTGAGAAAAACAAAATGGCGGGACATTTTTATACAGGATTTCCCAAAGTCCCTTTACCACATTATCCTAATCCCACGTCCTCACCCGGCCAAAGCCCCGTTCACTTAGCTACGCTGTCCCATGGGCTACAATAAAATTTCAACTTGAGTTGCCTTGTTATCCTAGTAAGTGTTTTTGTTCCAAAGAACATATAAAAGAATTCCCAATATGTCTGGAAGCCATAATAATTATAATACAGAAACCCCTCTCTACTATGATTCAGCAACTATGCTAATCAGGCAACCCGAGCCGATCCGAAGACATGGTCAAGGAAAAAGAAAATGCAATTATTCATAAATATCCCCCTGGATTAGCAGGTATTAATCCGTGAAATGGACGGCGGAAAACGCTAACGTTAATACTGCAAAATGTAGCACAATTTTATATAACTAATCAATGCCGGTGACCTGCCGTAACTTTAAATTCATTATTGATTTACATGGAACAAATTATGTAATTTCAGCAGATTTAATGCAAACTGGTTGCGCGTGGACTTCAAGAAAGTAATCAACCTTGAATTTAATGGGAAAAAAATGGAAACTTTTTTTCCCTTTTTTTAGGGATTGGTGATATTCTGTATAAATGTTCCCATATTGCTTTTTGAATGTCCATGAAAAAAAAAATATATAAAAAAAAATTGCTTGTGGTCGCTTATATTCTACTATGTTCTTTTTTTCTTGTTTTACAAGATTTTTAAGAAACACAAGACTTTTGTTGAACTTTGGAGAACTTTATCGATTCGCCTTTTAACTTGATGTTGATGGAACCCACCTGGTCGCTCTACACAAATATCATTCCCTCTCGAATATCTCAGCAATTTCCAGAAAAAAAAATAAAAATAAAAACAATCATAAGTGAAGTAGAATGCAAAGGAAATATTCTAAAGTATTTGGTGTAAAATCCATACTTTTTCTACCACAGCTGCCTTTACAAAAAAAAGAATACACTGTACTCTAGGGAATAAAATACTTTAATAAATATATAAATATAATAAAAATATATAAATATAATATAATATATAAATATAATATAATATATAAATATATAATATAAATAATAATATAAAGTACCTTAATAAATACTTTAATACAATATTTGTAATATATTTTATATATAATATATATAAAATATAAATAATATAAAATACTTTAAAAAATACTTTCATAAATATAATATATTTAATAATATATTTTATAGATAATATATAATATAACATACTTTAAATATGGAGCCATTTTTAATGAAGGGGAATATATTCACTCAAAACTGCTTGCCCATGAGGGCCCCAAAACAGCCCCTCTCTAACTTTTTTAAATAGCCACACCCCATGCATTTATAGCCCCACCTACACAACCATTTAGCCCCACCCCTTACTAAGCCCATCTTCTAGAAGTTTCTAGGTAGCATTATAATTAAATCGGGCCTGCTCAAATATGTTAAACGGGGTATTTATAGCACTGACGATTATAGATACATAATATATTTTTTTACATTTTATTTTGATGGCTTTCCTTTAAAATGTTCGTTATGTTATATTGTTTATTATTTTCTTACTATTTCCACATAGCGTTGTTAGATATAGACAAAATACAACATTCTTGGTTTGGCTGCATGGACACTATTTTATTAAAGCCATATCAGAGTGGTTTTATTAGCAATTACACATTTCAAGGTGCATAAAAAAAAAAAACCAAGGACAAAATCATTTATCCCAGCGCGGCATCTGGCTTATTAGTCCATAAAGCAAGTACCGCTACCATTAATTATGGCGTGATATCTTTAAAAAGAAAAAAAAAAGCCTTTTAAAAGAGCATCTTTCTTACTGTAACATTTATTCCAAGCTTGATTTTCTTTTTTTTTTCTTTTCCGAAAAAAAAAAACTGTTCCCGGCGCAAAGTATCTGTCAAAGTCGAAAGTTCCTGTGAATTAGCAATATTTTTTTTTCCTGTTAAATTCCAGCATTTCTATTCATGATCATACCGTCGAGCAGATAAAATGTTAATTAAAATTAGGTATGCATGAAGAATTTTATTAGATGTATTATTTTCAAACTGTTAATTTCATTTTATTTATGCATATTATCGCCACTTGAAACATTTGACCTTTTTTAACGTTACGATCTAATTGTTCCTGTCCATTTGATAAAGAATAACAATAGAAAGAAAAAAACAGAATAATTGACTGTTTAATTATGTGAGAATATTTTTTTAGGGAGGGGGACATTTTATGATTGATTGGTTTGGCATTTGAGTGGATTTTTGCTGTCTTATTATAATATAAAATTTGTCAAAAAATATAATTTGAAATATACTACGATTATTATTTTTTATTATTATTATTATTATTATTATTATTATTATTATTATTATTATATATAGCGCCTTTATTATTTATTTATTTATATTGTAGCCTATATAGTGACCCTGATCTTTGATTTTAGTTCGACAAAGTTAAAATGAATTAAAAACCTAAAATCTTGGTGGCCAACCGAAAGAGGTCTCTTCTAGACAGCAAACCGTCTCTTCTAGATTTTCCCTATGGCTCCAACCATAGACGTGGTATCATTACTATGACTAGTCCCATGTTTGTTGCATATTCTCTGACCCATTGCCAAATGGAAATTTTTGGGGTAAGGACCCCAAAAGATTTTAAGGATTCCGGTGGGGGGGGGGAGCTCTATAAAGAATTTCCATCATTATTATTATTGTTTTTTTGAAGCCGGACTTCAAAAAGTCATCTCGTTGAGCGTCACGGAACACAAACCACAACACGAGCGGCAGGAGGATTTGTTACTTGTGCAGACGGTACAAAGTGATATTTATTTTGGCTTTCTGAGGAGGAAGAAAATATTTCTACTTTTCTTTACACCCGAAACTGTATTCTGTAAAACGGAGTCAAAAGTCAATTACTCATCCTGCGTTTATGGAATATTTATTTCAGAATATCCAAGATCTGTGCAATAAAAGAGTCAGGCTTTGCTTGGGTGTTTCAAAGGTTGTGTATTGATGGGATTTATGATCTAATGCGTACCCATAGCTCGTTGTGTAAAACATCGGACATCATTCATGCATCAAACAGAATGGAAATCATATGCTCAAGAGTTAATATTTTTCAAACTACTACTTTTTTTTCTGGAGGCCAACAGCAACATGTACAATTCTAAAGCTTAATACAAAAAATAGGGAAAAAGCCCCAAAACACACACATGTATGTACATGATATACAAACTCACTCATATATATTAAATCGTTTCTTTTTTTATTACATTTGTAACCTCACTGTGTCTATATATATATTTATTTTCATTTTAACTATTATTTATTTTTTAACCAGAATTCACTTACAAACAAAAAGATTTATTTTCTTTGTATTTGGAAATTTTCATAATTTACTTTGTAAATTATAACCAGTGCAACAAAATCATTTAAACTGATATATTTCACCTAAAAGAGAAAAGAATCTTGGATGATGGGACTTTTAGTCACCCAACAACAAAAAATAAGCCACAAGCAATGATATTTCTGTTTATTGATGATAGTCACCTAATTATGAAAATGATGATTTTTATTAATACTACTACTAGTCTTACTACTACCACTACTACTACTACTACTACTACTACTACTACTACCACCACTACCACTACTATCACTACTTCTACTATCACTACTATTACCACTACTACTAACCACTACAACTACTATCACTATTATTACTACTACTACCACTACTACTACCACCACTACTACTACTACCACGACCACTATCACCACTACTACCACTACTAATCATCATCATCGTTAAATACAATCTAAATACAATGTGATGTCTGGAGAGCAAAGAGTTCTAATTAGCAATAGAACAATTTCCACATAAAGAAAAACGTCTCCTTAGTTTGTGAAAATGGAAATTCACAATTATAGGGGGTTAAAAAAACCCATATTGCTGATTAGGCTTAAATTATACAGCTTTTTTTATGAGCTAAAATAGTCATACCGATTTTTATTAATCCGAGAGACTAAACTAAAAAGTCATTCTTGGTTTTAGTTATATCATATTAAAAGGAAATGAAATCATTTCTGACAATGAAAATGAAATTTCTTCGTGGTTCATTACCCCCTCTGTTTTTAACGTACTTGGCATAACTCCATATTAAATCAGCTTCTCTACGGATAAAACTAACTAGTTCTGTAATTATGACCCACAGGGTCCTAATCAGCTGTCTGAGGGTAGGTTTATAGTCAGAATGTGGCATCGAGGTGGACATTTGATCTCAAGATGTCCAGTGTGGTGAGAAGGACTCCAACTGAGAAGGAAAGGGATGCTCCAAGCATCACATGCACTTTAATGCATACGAGAAGCTGAGGCGTTCTGAACCCCCCCCCATAAGAATTTGCCCCTTGATGTGCCGGAGATGAGTTTGGACGGACGTATATTCTGACGCATGATATTCTCACCAACCAGTGAGCTCCAGAGCTGGCTTGCTAAGTGAGAGGGTCTAATGAGACCGCCATGAACAGAAAGTGTTCTCGTTGACTTCAATGGGACCACTTTCCTCCCACTGCTTGGCTGCTTCAATTTTTTCCTTCTTACACCACTCCATGACGCCCTTTCCTGAAAGCTGATTGGCTCTCTAAAGATTACAAGAAGTGAGTCCCTACTTACCTTTATTTCCACTTCTTCCTCACTTCTAAATTGCCTTCAGGCATCTAGTTCCACCATTGAAGACTGGGGGGGGGGCCCTTTATTTAAGATCATTTTCTAAAATCTATTCTACTCTATTCCAGTAGTTAGCAATGATATCTTAAAATTATTATATTAATTAATTGACGGAAAAAAAATATTATAATTTATTTGTTCTCATCCTATATTGAATGTTTAAACTAACAATTAAACTCACGTGCATGCATGACAAAATCAATTTCGCGAGGGCAAAGCAGGCAAGGTGTAATGATGAACTTGATATTAGATGCGGTGACATTCTACAGATTATATCACTGTCACGGTACATTAAACGTTAAGTGAAAGTACCAGGAAAGTCAAGATTGCTTTTTATGTCATGAATATACTGCTGAAATCAAGTATAAATAAAATTGTTCCAACCACTGGAGCTTTATATGGGGTTCTAAGTGCATATTAGCATTTGGTATGAGTGATATAGATCGGGGGTGGTGGTGGGGGGATACGACAAATGCAGCCCGGAAGATTTTTTTTTTATATCAAATGTAATACATATTTATATTATGATTAAAGAAAAAAGTCTACAGGGTTTGTGCCTCTGCTGGTTTGCATGGAACGACAGATCAACGTCGCATCCCAGTGTTCTACACCAGAATGTTGGGGGCTGAGAGACCTTCTGATCTTTCCAGTTGACCCATAACAGCAATGCTCATCAGGGTACGCCATAGCAGATGGCTTCTCTCTGATATAGATAAGAAACGGATACCATACATTATATACATTAACCTGTATGCATAATAAACCTAAATATTCAAGTCAAAATGTTGTCGAAGGAGTTGCTTGATTTCTCCTGTCCATTGGGTGGCTTCTGTCCTTGAGAAGAAGAC
Organism: Spea bombifrons; assembly: GCF_027358695.1. Lineage (NCBI taxonomy): Eukaryota > Metazoa > Chordata > Amphibia > Anura > Pelobatidae > Spea > Spea bombifrons. Next base: position 23,654,179 of record NC_071099.1, on the reverse strand, counting down.
AACCGGTTCTGGCGACTTAAAATATTGCTTCTTTAAAGCTATTTAACATGAAAATGTATCATAAAAATTCCAAGATTGTCATCAAAATTTCGTCGTGGAATTTTAGTATAAATAAAAGATACATTATTACCAGCCAATATTTTTAAGAGTTACCGGTATTTAAGCTAAACTTAATGGTTAAATAAGAGAAGGCGGCATTCAAGCGCAACAGACAAATAAATATGTAATTACGTCCAATGTTTGCTCATTCAGAGTGACTCTCCGTCCCAATAATCTAGCCCTTTTTTGCTCATCAAGATGCAGACGGAATGCGAATGTTCTTAATAATAAGCAATCTGCATTATTTACATTTCGGCTAACAAAATTATTTTTTAAGTGGATGCTTTCTGCATAGTAAATGGCTTTAATTAAAAGGTGTTTTAGTTAATGCGTGGAAAATGAACGGGATGCTTGTATATTTCATGCATGTGCTGCGTCGCCGGCGAAGGTCAGCGAGTTGTCTCCGTGCGACTCCATCAGTGCAGTGGAAACGGTATAAAGACAAACATCGGTACCTTACCCTTTGAGTATATCTTTTATGATAGATAGATAGATAGACATATAGATAGATTCTAGGAGAGTACTAGAACATGTTATCTCTGTTGTAGGAGAGTACTAGAACATGTTATCTCTGTTGTTGGAGAGTACTAGAACATGTTATCTCGGTTGTAGGAGAAAACTAGAACATGTTATCTCTGTTGTAGGAGAGTACTAGAACATGTTATCTCGGTTGTAGGAGAGTACTAGAACATGTTATCTCTGTTGTAGGAGAGAACTAGAACATGTTATCTCTGTTGTAGGAGAGTACTAGAACATGTTATCTCTGTTGTAGAAGAGTACTAGAACATGTTATCTCTGTTGTAGAAGAGTACTAGAACATGTTATCTCTGTTGTAGATAGAGAGTACTAGAACATGTTATCTCTGTTGTAGAAGAGTACTAGAACATGTTATCTCGGTTGTAGGAGAGTACTAGAACATGTTATCTCTGTTGTAGGAGAGAACTAGAACATGTTATTTCTGTTGTAGGAGAGTACTAGAACATGTTATCTCGGTTGTAGGAGAGAACTAGAACATGTTATCTCTGTTGTAGGAGAGTACTAGAACATGTTATCTCTGTTGAAGATAGAGAGTACTAGAACATGTTATCTCTGTTGTAGAGAGTACTAGAACATGTTATCTCTGTTGTAGATAGAGAGTACTAGAACATGTTATCTCTGTTGTAGATAGAGAGTACTAGAACATGTTATCTCTGTTGTAGGAGAGTACTAGAACATGTTAGCTCTGTTGTAGAAGAGTACTAGAACATGTTATCTCTGTTGTAGGAGAGTACTAGAACATGTTATCTCTGTTGTAGGAGAGAACTAGAACACGTTATCTCGGTTGTAGGAGAGTACTAGAACATGTTATCTCGGTTGTAGGAGAGTACTAGAACATGTTATCTCTGTTGAGTACTAGAACATGTTATCTCTGTTGTAGGAGAGAACTAGAACACGTTATCTCTGTTGAGTACTAGAACATGTTATCTCTGTTGTAGATAGAGAGTACTAGAACATGTTATCTCTGTTGAGTACTAGAACATGCTATCTCTGTTGTAGATAGAGAGTACTAGAACATGTTATCTCTGTTGTAGATAGAGAGTACTAGAACATGTTATCTCTGTTGAGTACTAGAACATGCTATCTCTGTTGTAGATAGAGAGTACTAGAACATGTTATCTCTGTTGTAGATAGAGAGTACTAGAACATGTTATCTCTGTTGTAGATAGAGAGTACTAGAACATGTTATCTCTGTTGTAGATAGAGAGTACTAGAACATGTTATCTCTGTTGTAGATAGAGAGTACTAGAACATGTTATCTCTGTTGTAGATAGAGAGTACTAGAACAGGTTATCTCTGTTGAGTACTAGAACATGCTATCTCTGTTGTAGATAGAGAGTACTAGAACATGTTATCTCTGTTGAGTACTAGAACACCTTGCTAATCCCTTTTCCTGTTTTATCATCAAAGTTTCAACAGTTTGGGAAGTTGCACAAAATCTAAAAAAACCCTTTTCTATTTGTCTTTATTTTTTCCCAGTAAATAAACATTTTATTTTCTTGTATTAAGCATTTTGCTGACAAACAGACTAAAGGTTAATAACTAAGTTAATCGATATGCATTTTGTATGGTAATATCCTATTTCGGTAAATATTCATTTAAAAACTGCCAAGATGTACAGCGTTCCGGACATCTGCAGGCCAAATGACACGAGTTTGGCGTGATTTCCAGCCTACAATTTAGAACGGTATTTCTACAAATTAAAGACCAAAAAAAAGTTTCAGGGGTTCATAAGACATAAGAAGTTTTCTTCCTCCTTTCTTTACACATATTTTGTCTGGTTTCAGTCGCCTCATTTGCCAGATCGGCCCCATTCGGCCCCATGTGGTCTGCAAATTTTTTTTTGGTCTCAACTGAGCTTCAGGATCCAAATGCCTATTCCAAGTGGTTTGGAGCTTAGCGAGCGAATGAATGAAATCAAGGAATAAAGGGAAAAATAAATATTGGGAATGAAAATCTCACTTTTTGCCCATGCCTAAAATTAACTATTTAAAAAACACTTGACATAAGGATAAGTATAGCCAAGGTTTTCCGATTTAATGGATCTTCTGTACTTCTATTATAGATTCTAATCATTCTTTTGACAAAGATCAGACCAGGTAAAGCTATCCTTTCACACCACTCTTGGGATCGGTTGGCGCGATGATCTAACAGTAGGGTTCCATTTTCAAACTTAACCTTGACAAAGTGACATGAATATGGAATGAACGTTCCGTTAACATTCCATTAACTTTAATAAGATCATTTGCATGTCAATCAGACTTGCAAATGGTAGAACGTCTTGCTTTGTTAATGTCAGATTGTGTTCCATGCCGTTCACAGAAATGTAACAATACTTGAATAGCATTACATATGAACATGTTTATCGTACATGAAGTAGAAGCCACTTGGACAATACCTTAAAGACGATGTAGCCCACCAAGAATCGCCATTGACTCCAGAATTGAAAGCCATCTAATCATTTGTTATCTTGTTTATACTTTTATTTTCCCCAGTATGCCTTCGCGAAAAGCGTTTAGTACAACATTTCTTTAACTTCCCATGATTCCACTTGGATTCCACGCAGGAAGTTGCCGACCGCTTACTTGATGTTACCAGGATGGCTTCAGCAGATTCTTATGCGACTCTACATCCAACTATATGAGCCCCAACCCATTAAAAAGGACTATAAATGAATGTGGATGGCATCTTTTCTCTCTCAATACAAAAATATTAGTTTACTCTACTGAGAGGGTGGTAGAAATGCGGAACAGCCTCCCAGCAGAGGTGGTAGAGGGTAATACAGTGAGTGGATTTTAACGTGCATAGGGTAGGCATATGGCTCCTGAAGACGAGACCAACGACTGATTAAGGTTTGAGTCTTTACAGGAGAAACGGGCAGACTAGATGGTTCTTAAATCCTGTTATCGGAAGACTGCAAACTCCAGTCTGATAGAATATTAATATATAAATATGTATAGAGCGCAGTAATTCTACCTGCCTTTATGCGGGACGAGTGTGAATTGCAGTGTGTTTGTGTCAGTAATAATGCCGTGCTCTGAAACATAACATTTGGAGGAAAAACTCAAAAGATTTCTTACTTGGAAATACTTTGTTGCCACGATGATTAGTGTTATAAAATAACCCGGCGCTTGCAGGGAAACTATAAAAGCGTGTAGTTATCGTCACAAGTGTATTACTGTTCTGGAAGCCTATTTACTGATTTAATATAACCTTAAGCTAAAAAAAAAAAAAAATGGCCGCCCTCCCGGGGAATTAAACTTACCTTGTTCACTTACAAATGTATCACACTTAGCTTGGCTTTTACAGGCCCTAATAATTTACCCATAATGGATACTATTTCCAAGGAAATATCTTTACTAAACTGAAAAAAACCTCCAGAGTATTTTATACTAACAAAGTAGCTTAACAGTTCTGCCGAGATCTTAGATGTTATTACATGGTAGGTGTTGACACCGAGCTAATATATTATGGTTTAATTTAATTTTAAAATATATATATATATTTATACAATGGATCTGTTTGGTTGTTTTTTTAATACATTGTCTTTTCAAAAAAGTAAAAAAAAATGACATAGGAAATAAATGGACTCACCAATATCAGACTATTTATATATAATATATAATATAATAATTTAATATAATGATATATTAATGTGTAATAAATTAATATGGCATTATTTTATGTCTTAATATAAAATATAATATAATAATAATTTAATATAATATAATTATATATTAATGTGTAATATATTAATATAGCATTATTTTATAGCTTAATATAATATGAAATATACTATAATAATAATTTAATATAATATAATGATATATTAATATGTAATTTAATACCCATAGCATTTCCAAAATGTTTTAGCTAATAAATATTATTTTTTAATCTATAACGCCATCAGAATTGAGGTTTTAAGTGAGATTTACGATTGATTTAACCTTCTGTATAAATGACACGGTCGTATTTAATGCCATCAACAGATTTTTTATTTAAAGCGATCTATCAACTGACAACTGAAATAAAAATGATCTTATTTTATTGTTCCAGTGTGATTACTCATTCTCATTATAGTTATAGTCACTTATTTAATAAAGAAATATTGTACATTCTTCAGAAGTTATTTAATGTTAACACATAAAAAAAATTTTTTTTCAAACTTTATTTTTTGTTATTTTCTAAAAAAAATTTTTAAAAAAAATATCTCGGTAAAAGCCAAATTTATACCAGAATTGTTTAATTAAAAAATAAATAAATAAATAAATAGAAAAAAATGTTGCCAAAAAAAGTAAACCACATACTGTGTATTTGACATATGCCCCTGAGCACTGAATATTTAATTTAAAATAATGTATGTGGACAAGAGATTCCAGGAATCCACCTAATCAATATTTCTTAATTGCCGTGAAGAATCTGACCTGTACGTTTTTTTCTTCTTCTCTGTAACATTTTCAGATCGCTTGTAACAAATAGTATTTTTATACGCCTGTCATTTTGTGAAGCAATTTGCTTGCATGCCGCGTTCTGCAATTCGCTTGTACCGTAAATTGTTATTCAATTTAGAAAATGTATACAAATGTATTTTTATTTGGATTCTCCCAAGATATAGCTGTTTTATAGAATCCGTTACCGTCAGCCTCTCAGCCTTGACAGACATAATACAGAAATTCATAAAAAAAAAATAAATGTACTTAAACTCCAAAGCTATATTGCTTTGCTAAATCGAGTGAAACTTTTTATTTATTTATTTATTTTTTTTTTGAATAATAGTTCTGCTAAAACTGGAAAGAGTTGGGTAAATATTACACTTCCGCCACGGACGCGAAGGTTGTTTGGGCTATTGCTAACTGGTATGGCTCTCTTAAGTGTTTATGTCTTGAATATGCTTACCGTAGAGTCATCATAATTGAAGACATCCATCTGCTTTAGGGTACAGCTCGCCACTCGATGAAATAAAATCTCAAGTATCTTTATGCCCTTGAACGTAGGTTTTTTTGGATGTTCACAAAGAGTCAGGAAAGAAAACGGTAATGCTTCATAAATTCAACGCTTCTCGCGGGTGATCCGAAATTTGGAAAGATTTAAGGCGATGGCAAAAGGCTGGAGCTCAGCTACCTAAAAAATGTTTATTTACGATGTGAAATATTTAATGCTCTTAATGGATTTTTGTTGACCTGTGTCAATCTATAAGGTTTTTCATAATACTTGTGTGATATGAAGGGTTCTCGACTATTGCTGATGAGGAAGGGCTGCTTAGAACCAGGTCTAGGATGCTCTACTATGAAGTGAGTATTAAGGATCACTAGATGTTTGCTCCTAAAAGGCATACTTCAAGTTGAGTTATTTTGAAAACCTAGGGAAGTTCACATGCTTTGTTTGTTCCAAACTTCCTGCAGGTGCTATGATGTCATCAGGTTCTTATGAGGCTCATATGACACCATTGTCTTCTGTGTCTCTATGACACTTGCCCTCGCACTTTAATTGTCTCTTTTTTAGACAGAAAGCCTTCTTCCACAAAAAACAAAAGAACAAGGGGAGAGATCAGTGTGGTTCCAGAATGTTTATGTATTTCCATGTAAACATTCCAAACTTCCTACAGCTGCTATGATGTCATCAGTTTCTTATGCTTACTCCAGCCTCATGTGACATCATTGTCTTCTCTGTCTCTATGACACTTGCCCTCACACTTTAATTGTCTCTTTTTTATAAGACAGAAAGCCTTCTTCTCCAAAAACAAAGAGAATGAGGAGAGAGATCCGTGTGTTTCCAGAATGTTTATTTATTTCTATGTAAGCATTCCAAACGCCCAACAGCTGCTATGATGTCATCAGGTTCTTATGTTTACTCCAGCCCCATATCACACCATTGAACACTAAACTGCAAGAACCCTTTATTATAAGGCTAATTTACTAGACATGAAGTATCTTGCTAAGCAGCCACATGATTTATCCGCTGATCATCTCCAGAGACTGGCAAACGCAATCGGCTGGCGTACTTTCATTTCTCAGGCTGAAAGCTGATCAATTTCCTTTCGTTCTAAAGATATGTAAAATTCAGCTAACTGTATCATAAACAATTTATATGACTTTTCCAAAACAACTCCAAATACCTTCGCCTGATAAATCAATTCCCCATCCCCAGAAACCTAAACAAAGCAGGACAAAAAGATTTGATTTCGCAACAAAATGCTTCCATTAATCACCCAAACAGAGAAGCAATTAGACAGGCGAAAGGTGAGAGGCTTTAAAACGAAAGGCTGCAGTAATTTAGTAAAATGAATTATACTTTTAATGAGGGTGAAAAACCTGCTATTCAGTAATATGATTTACAGGCAGTGAGGCAATGGAAACATAGAACCTGCTGGCAGATCGGCCCCTATTCGGTCCCATCTAGTTTCATCAAATTCCACCCCAATAATTACCCATTTTTGTTGATCTAGAAGAAAAAAAACCCACTCATTGGGATTTGTATCCAACATTCGTAGAAAGTAGTAAAAAAATAAATAAACAAAATCCTTCATGACTCCAAATGTCATCCGATTTTTCCCTTGACTGGAAATGACCTAAAATAATGTTATACACTTTATTACTTTATGCCATACCATTGTAATAATCAGTGAAAACTTACTTCTACTTATGGGGAGGCCTTCCCCTTTAAGAATAATAAAATGCCATATATGGAAAGTTGGGGGGATGGGTTGCAGTTGGGTTGGCCACTCCCACTCACCAACTGTAGACCAGCAGTTGATATATCTCTTATCAGGGGTGATACTGCCGCTTGCATATATATAAAAGCTTTTATTACCACAATCAAAGGAATATAAAGATACAACGCAAATGGAGCATAAAAAATGATACAGTTTAAAATGGCTGAGCTGAGTGAAAATGTATCTATGGCACAAAATGACTATATAAGCAAAATCCACTAGTTGGAATTACCCCGGTAAAAATGTTTAACGGCACAAAATAAAAAAAAGGAAGTGCTACAATGTAAATTTAATATCAGCAGATGGAAATGATAGGGACGATGCAGTAGGATCTAGGTAATAAACCCCAAAAAATCTAATATTGTGTTTATTCCTGAAAATAATGAAATAGTAGAATAAATTATTTGTATGTATTTGTGTTGCGTGCACTTGTTACTTGTTAGATCGGATAGGATATGTAGCAGCAGGTGACATATTAAGATAATGAATGTGACATTAATCAACAGAGCACATAATGTGTTAAACATTTTAACGGTGTAGATAAGTATAACTTAGCATTATTAAAGAGTTCGACCAACATGCTACAGAACTGGTAATTTAACCTAATATTTGACATCATTTCCTGTTTCATCAGTTTCGAAAGCCTTAAATAGATTTTAAATGAACAGCCAATCAGAAAAGCCTAAGCCTGACGTATGTTTGGATACTGTCATCATCAATAACAGGGGACGTAAGGGGACAGATATCATTGAAGCTGTCATATTTGGGGAAGAACCTTTTCTATTCCACCATGACTCCACTCCGGAGCACAAAGAAAGCTCCACAAAGACATGGCTGGATGAGTTTGGGTTGGAAGAACTTCACCGGCCGGACAGAGTCCTGACCTCAACCCCATCAGACACCTTTGGGATGAAGTGGAATGGAGATTGTAAGCCGGTCGTCTCGTCCAACATCAGCGCCGGACCTCACAGACGCTCTACTGGATGAACGGGCTAACATTCCCACAGAAACCCCCCAAAATCTTGTGGAAAGCCTACCCAGAAGAGCGGAAGCCGTTATAGCTGCAAGGGGGGAACAGTTTTATATTAATGTCTATGTAGTTAGCATGTGATGTCATCAAAGTCCCGTTGGTGTAATGACCAGGTGTCCCAATACTTTTGTCCATATAGTGTATATTTGTTTTAATAATAATAATAATAATAATAATAAAATGGTATATGCTTCAAAAAATATTTGAAAAAAAATATCTGAAAAACATATTTAAAGCATTAAAAAATAGGAACCGATTTGGTTGATATTTTACAATGTCTTCTCTTCATTTAAGGACCAAAGGGTATGTAGTTGCTATGAAACACAAACTAGGGACTTGGAGCTTTTTTTTTTTTTTTAAACAAAAAAAAACAACCCTTTTCTAACAAGTTTATCGACTTTATATCGCATCAATAAAGCTTCGCCAATTGATGTAATGCCTCGTAATCGCCTTCGGCTCACAGTGCATAATTTTGGCATTATTCAATTAACATACATTACTGACTAATTTGAAATCCAATAAGACTACAGTTGACCGCCGTCTACTGAAGCAAAATAGAACTGGGTTAGATATGCATTGGTCTCCTTTTTTGTCACCTGGGGCCATGGACCACCAGTGGACACCAGCCCACGAGGTTGACGAGCCTCTCCAGCTTTGGGTCGGTTGGGGGGATCAGAGGAAACAATGTTGACATTTTTTGTGCGTCATCGCGCGGGTCAAAGACCTCTCTATCTCGTAATTCCATGCCCTTGCTAGATAGAACGGACGTTCAGCTCTCCTCCGCGAGTAGCTGAAGATATGCGGCCAAGGCGAGAAAGCAAATTGGAAAGAGAGGTTTGAAAATGCTATTTTCAATGCCACAGAACTTTCAGAATTTGCAGCCATTACAGTATTTTGTGTCTCAAAAGCTTTCATCAGCATGAATACGTGTTACAGTCATGTAAAGCATGAAATCTAAAACTATTTATACAAGCATAAGCAGCCCATTTTTTATTCATTTAGATTTTTTTTTTTTGGTCCTCACCAAATCAAAGCTTACGAGATGTCAGACGTCGGAATATTTCGATACGATTGTCTATTCTTTGAAGATAAGAAAGTATAGCCTTTTGTGAACATTACAGCAGCCGCCCGCGTTTGTGATTTCAGGGTGATAGCTCGTATTCCATTAGTGCTCCCTTAAAATAAATCTATGACCCAGGCAATTATTGGTCCAATTTTCAGTTGCTTATGAGTTTTAAAGTCGGAGGTGGCTCGGAATAAATCTGAATTTTTTTTCCTGGTTTTTTTTTTCGCAGGGGGAAATCCCAGCCAAAAGTTTTCAAAGCAGCCGTCAACAGAAAAATGGATATATATATATATTTTTTTTTTTTTTAAAAAGGAAAAAATGTACTACCTTTTTAAACCTAGCGATGGCGGGGACAGACTGCATTATTGTTTTAATATTACACCCCCCCCAACTCATAGCCTCGTTGCCAATGAAGTTATTGAAGCCTAACACACTGCTTCAAATTATTTGCCTTTTGCTAGGTTATCCAGTTTTTGTAAAGATCGCAATTTAAGACCGATTTCAGAGTCCCTGTTGTGATTATTACTTTAAGTTAGGGAACGGGCATAAAGCCTTATTTTTTTTCTTCAACTTGCGCGGTTAAAATGGCATTGTATTACGTTGTATTCATATGAAACAGTTGCTGGAAAGTACTAATGCATTTCTATTATTGAAAGGATTAAAACATTTTTTTTAACAAAATATCTTTTTTTTATTAAAAAAAAAAAAGTATTTTCCTTGGAACGGAACAAAAATTTAAAGAAAATATGGTAAATAATTATTTTTACTTACAAGATCAAATATTTTTTTTTTTTAAATGTTGGTTATTTAAATTTTAAATATTAAAATATTTAAATAATAATATAATACATATTTAAATATTATAATAAATATTTAAATATTATTATAATAAATATTTAAATATTAATATAATAAATATTTATATTTAAATTTTGTATGTACAGAACATTTCTTTAGATAAGAATGGCTCTTGTCTGTCATCAAATTGCATTCTATTTAATCAAGAGGCCTTCCTAAAAAAAAATAAAAAAATAATAATAATTTACAGCAAAAGTATCTCTTCTTTGCATAACTAACCCAGTTTGAGACCTTTGATAAAATCGAGTTGAAATATACTGTCATTATGTAATGAAAATGCCACGCTCGGTAAATTATATGAAAAGCCTGCATATCAGGTCGATTCAGATAATTAGCACACTTCATTTTATAGCAAAAGTCAATTATATTTATATATTTTTTCTCTTTTCCCTTTAAAAAAAAGGGTAATTGAGTTAGGTGAAGTAAAATCTCAGCTTATCAAGCTGACAGATCTTTGATTTAAATCAAAGTCGAAAAAAAATAATTCCAGAGCTTCTGATTTCATGTCTATTTTTTTAATGACTTGTATTGATCGTGTATTATTCCTCTATTTTTCTTCCCTTGTAATTTAAAATAAAGGGTTATTAAAGGAGGTTTCTTGTACTTGTTAAGCTTATCAAATTCCTTTAGAACACTGATAAATGTTTCACTTGACTTCCTGGTGAATATTCTCTCTCTCGTTAATTTCCTTTTCTTTTTTTTTCTCTTTTCATACAGTCCAGCGGGTACTAAAAAAAATTACTCTGGTATATTATTTTATTATTATTATTTTTTTATACATAAAGCTTTTTTATAAAGCGGTAATATAAAAAATAAAGCAAAAAAAATGTAAGCAGTGATCATTAAAGTAAAAAATATAAAACTTAAAAAAAACCCTGAAAATTCAAATTTTAGAATTCTAATTAGCACGTTGCAGAATTTATGAAACAAATACTGGTTGCATTTGCAGGGTTGCAAAGAATGAAGTAAACTTAAAGACTTGCGCTGTATATTTTTACCTTCAGCTGAGTTGTTTCTATAACTCAAGATTTTGCCATAAATTAGAAATTTTCGCCTGATTTATTTCAGTTCATGGATATCTACTGTCTTACAGTCGACTTTTACGCGTTCTACAAAAATATATTCTGTTAAATATGTCTGTCTTTAAAGGAGCCAACTATTTATCCAATCAGAGGCAACCAGACTAAGCTAACAAAGCCGATTGGTTACATTTTAAGCAACCTTCGCAAGTATTGACGGCTAACTCTCTGGGTCTCACTCGGTGGAAATCATAGCTGGTTACTGGACGTTGTGTATTTAATCTCTAGACGGGCAAACTATGTTTGTTCATGGCTACTATCATGGCTATATCACTGTTTTAAGGCGTTTTGGGTTTAAGGTCGCGTTTGTGTGTGGCGGCCCGGGCTCCATTATCCGTTCCATACCCCTTCAAGCCTCTTATAAGGACCAAACCAAGGAGAGCTCCAGAGGGCCATCCAAGGAACGTTCTCACCTGCTATTCCATCAAAATGGGCAGACTAGATGGGCCGAATGGTTCTTATCTGCCGCCAGGTCAACTCGTTGACATCTACATAAAAGCAAATAAAAGGATAACCATAAGAAAAACATATAAAAGGGGCCAACCAGTAAAAAAGTTTTTGCAATTAGTCAACTGACCAATATGATAGAAGACATTTCTTTTTTGGGATACTAAACTACTTTACTGAATGGTACCCAATATTAACATTCACAAAATAACATTTCTAGCAGGAATAGCACATTTTGCACCTTACTATGTTTTTTTTTTTTGTATTCTTTGTAACACAACATTTCATTTTTTTCATGCAATATGTCATCGTATCATACAAAAAAAAGTTATCACGTTCATCGTCTAATCTCATCTTCCCATTAACGATTCCCAGAGCTGATTGTGTGAGATTGAAAGGATATCACGTGGCGAACCAAAGCGACTTTATTTTCGCAAGAATATGGAGGCTGAAAAACCTTGAAAAGCTAAGGATATAGAAATACTGTTTTTTTCCTTGTACGAAATATAGCTGTGGCATTTAGCCAGAAATCCTCATAATTTGCATGCCTTGGCGAAATAAAATATAATTTGCTATTATTCTAAAGTAGCAGTTCCATAAACATAATAAAAAATATAATAGATTATTGTTTTTATTTTTTTATAATTTTTTTTAACCTTGACGTCAAACTGTTGGAAATTAATCAAAAGTTTACTAAATATTTTTTAAGTGTTCAAGAGGTTTAACGTAAATATAGTGTAAAATATTATTTAACCAAGGATTGCTACCAAGTGATGCCTGATAGGTCATCATAATATTATGTCATGATTATGTAATGCCCCAGCTCGACTTTGAAACGCGGGGGAATAATCTAGAATGTCGGGACTGGGTTGACAAAATGGAGACTGTTGGTACTGATCCAGGGAAGTATATTTTAAAAATATTCTTCTGCCGTACACTAAACCAACGATAACATTATTCTTCCCTGTATCTATTAATTACAAATTGAAAGCCAGAGTGAAAGAATCTTTTTTTTTTTTCATTCCGAACAATTAAATTTAAATTTTTAAATAGTCAGATAACGGGCATGAGAATAATATCTTTTGATAAAAAAAAATTTAGATTGAAGATTATTAGGGAAAAAATAAAGAAAACTGCATTTATAAAAATAAATAAAAGCTTTATGGGATGATTCAGCTCATCGTAATTTTTCATATTTTAGATTTGCATAAATATATATAACGGAAGTCAGCGTTATTCATAGGAGATTCCTCATAAACGGATTTAAATTTCCAATTTCACATTATGACCGTAAATACGTATTTATTTGAGATGGCGAAACGCGTAGCCTCTGAAATAGAAAAAAACAATCTGTTTCTTAAGAAGGATGGGTTAATAAAAACTTGTAACATATTGGCTACTTGGCCAGTTTTCCGGTAAGCGCTGCGTCGTAAGTGGTTTTTACCCCAGGACATCATTTTGGAAAAATATAGCCAGAGGTTTAATGGGGATCTGTCAGGTTTCCAAAATTCTCTTTTTTTTCAGAGTTCAAATAAATTGAGCAAACAAATGGAATGGTGCTAAAAAAGGCAATATTACAGAAAAAAAATAATTAAAAATATATTAAAAAATATATTGGAATAAGGCAATAGTATAGAATTAGATCATCAGAATATATATATAGCCATCTATATAATATACATATACAATATACCCACTTTTATGCAGATCGCAGGAAACAGGCATCTTAACCCATTAAGGACAATGCATTGTGATCCAGTACATGCACGGGCTTTGTCGTGAAGGGGTTAATTATTTTTGTTTATTTATTCCTAAACTTTATGGAAGCTGATTGGCTCAAGCGGAAGGAAGAGGACCTCCGGATAGTAAATATGGTATTAATTACATTAACGACTTGGCCTCGTCTTAGATTCAGGAGCCGTATGCCTATCCAATGCATGTTTAAATCCCCTCGCTGTATTACCCTCTACCACTTCTGCTGGGAGGCCTTTCCACTTATTTACCACTCTCTCAGTAAAGTATGTGCAAATGGTTGTCATATACACGTTCATCGGTCAAAGATTGCCAAATAATTGGTTTAAAAATAGCTACTGTTCCAAAAGCTACATCGGAATCCTCTATTGTGACAATTATTCTGCGACGGAAACAATGTAATTTTTATGATTTGTAAACGTCTTCGGTTTTACGGCGCTGGGACCTTTTGTGAATCACAAATGTTAACGGCATATAATTTTTGGTGTGTTTTATATGCTAAATAAACACTGAGTAGTTTTTTTTATGGTATCTCTACGTTTCTATACGTAGAGTGTATATAATTACAGGCGACTAAAATGCACTTCTGTTTAGAGTCAATGTACTTTTCATAAATGGTGCTCTGTAATTATACACGCGGAAAGTGAAATGATGGCAATTTATTCCGTAGGAAGCATGAAGAAAACAAACCCTAAGTACATGCGTGTATAAGAGCATTGTTAGCCGTCACAGCTTTTAGCTTAATTCCGTTATTAAAACTACCTACAGTTTATACAAGACGTTTTTTAATCGGTGCTATTGGGTTTTGAAGTAAGAAACATTTGTATCTTGTGGAATCTGAGACCTGTAGAAAATAACGTTGGAAAACAAGCAACTTGTGATACCTTTTAGTGGACTGATGATGTAGGGTTGTAGGGTTCTACAAGCCTTGAAGACCTCAGCAGGTCTCTAAGTTCCTAAACAATTATTCAATGCTATATCTTACTCCTATATCTTATCCAGTGACCCTTGCTCTAGTAAAAATATAAACATCATCAAAATCGTTGTAAATATGGAGTTCTAGAAGCTTTGAAGACCTCAGAGGTTTATTATCTGAAGAAGGTTCCTCTAAGTTCCTAAACGCTTATCCTACCCTATAGTCAATGAACCCTGCTCTAGCAAACTATCACAATATTGCTAAACCAGAAGTAATCACAAAATTCTTTGAACAAACTAATTTATTTTCAGGAAAGAAGGATTTTGAGGTTTTTTTTTGGCTAGAGTGAGGCATGGCCAACTTGGACCAAATCTAGTTTTAAATGGACTTCCAATCTAAAAACCCAACTTCTACCTCATGTGTATAATAGTACTTCTTCTATACATTGTGCTACACAAAAGAGCAATTGTATAGGTAAACAATTTGTGTCTGGAAGCAGCCTAGTCCTACAACAGGAGCGAAGAACATCTGAATATGGACGGTTATTATCCTATTCCTATAAACCTCGAGACATTTCGCACAACAAAACAAAAATGTTAACGGATAAATTAAAATTCATGATACGGAACTTAACAGAGAAAATAGTAATACATATAAATTAGGAGATTAAACTGGAAATCATTATCCAACATTTATTCTTGGCCAAAAATTTCAATTGTACAAATGCCATTTACGGAATAGAAATAAATCCACATTGCAGTTAAGCGATCAACCTGCAACGTCAATGATTTTGATTAAAATATTGATTCAATTTGTATTCTTGAAGTGGCCATTTACAACTTCTGTTGGAGATATAGATCTTAATATATTATGATCAGTATGTTTAACCTTTGCATTCTTTATTACGTAGGCTGAACACAAATTATTTTGGTTTAATAGGATTGCTGATGTAGAGCCAACAGTTGGCTAGAGATAGAAGGAAGACTTGGTCCATCAAAACTTTCCCCCACCATGATCAATTGTGTCCCACTCCATATCCTAGACCCATGGGAATAGAGTTGGAGTCCATTGAGCTGATCCCTCCGATGTTGGGAATCTTTATCTCTCGAACATCTTTCAAACGTTGTCCTAGAATGGCCAGGAATGACCAATCCTGGTTCTAGTAAGTCCAAGTTCTCATCTTTTTATAAAGAGTTATTCCAAATGCGTTCTGCCCAAGCAGTAGGGTCCAAATGTGTGGGATTAAGCTTCAATGGCTCGAACCAAGTGAGTTCACATAGAAACACTTTGGATGACATGATGAGCCAGTGGAGACTGTTAGATCTTTGGGTAGGATAGACATACGACTCCTGAATATAAGACGCGACTAACGACTGATTGAGGTTTGATTCTTCCCAGCAGGAGAAACAAGTAGATTAAATTCTCTTATTAAGCTTTTTTTCGAGTTTTACCAATGGGGGGGGGTGCGGGTTCCTTCCTAACTCTAAAGAACAATCAGATTTCTCCTCGGATCCAGAAGCTCTAAAATATTAATGTTTATTCTGTCATTTATACCCCTGTATGTTCTGCTTTTACTTTTTTTGAAGGCGTCCGGCGTATCTGACAGAACCTCCTCTCTCGGCGGTGGATTATGTACCTTTACTGCCCTCATTGTAAAGAATCCCTTCCTTGGTTGTGTATGACATCTTCGCTCTTCGAGGACGACCTCTTGTTTTTTTTGTACATTTGTGCTAAAAACAGGCGACAGTAAATATTCTATTGTTAAAAACCTCCCTGTAAAATAAATGAATTGATGAAAAAGTGTGTTATTTTACTTAAAATAAAAGCGACGTGTATTATTTTATTTAGCGCCGATTACTGCAATAGCTGAGCAGGTCTGGCAAGCAAAGCGAAACAGGATTAAAGAAACCCCAAAGGATCTTCTTTGAGACAGAGATATGTGCAGTCACCAAGAGATTCGGGCTGCGGAAATTGATTACCCTTCCTTTCTAATAAAACTGAAGTCTCTTTGCTTTCGCTAACCAACTGGCTCCTCAAAACGGGACAAGATGCAGTAAAAATAGTTATAGCTCAAGAAGGCACAAAAACACCATCGCTCTTTTTATTTTTGAGCATTTTTCTGCTGCTACAAAGGCTGCATGTGGGTTACATATAAATTATTTATGTTTTGGATGGATGTGTAGGCGTTCGTCTCTTTATAACAACTGATGTGCAGGCAACTTTGTTGCGTATCCCGAATCGGCCAACGTTGGAAAATAAACAATAATAGAGATGAGAAAAAAAGAACAATATACCTTTATGAGCTTATGAACCCATGATGTCACAACCCATTACATGATGTCATTGTGCACCGACATGCAAAATGCTTCTTTCACTGTAAAATAGCAGTTTTTAACCCCTTAAGGACAAGGGGCGGTCCCTAAAACCCATTGAAAACAATGCATTTTGAGCCCGTACATGTACAGGCTTTGTCATTAAGGGGTTAAGGATGTCGGCCAGGGCAGCCGGTGAGGGGAAAAAAAAAAAAAGATCAATCTGTTGTGAATGTCTCAGCCAAATCAAGAGACTTGTGATCCTACGGACTGTATCTCTTTACAAATAAACACACTTTACCAGGAATTCACCTAAAATCGATGTCATTTTCCGAAAGGTCTTTAAACAGCAGTTACATTGTTTCCCAGCCGTTGTTTGCCGAAACTTGGCTTAGGGTACTGGGAATGGTTGCTAGAACAGATTTAGAAGCTAACCGGCGGGTGTATCCCCCCGTGCGCGATCACCGGGAACATTTGCATAGATTGGGCACTGAATTGGCCATAAAAACTAAATGTACGGCTGAACTTTTAGTGAAAAGGATGAAAAAAAAAATAAAAAAAAAAATCGGAACTAAATAGAATTTCATAGAATATCTTAAATGTATCTCACAAGGAAGACAAAGCGAAAGTCAGATTTCGGTGACTGCGACCTGATTTCTGCTTTGTCAATTAGTAAAACGCAGTGTAGCGTTCAGAATAAAAAAATGTAATAACTAGAAAAAGGGACAACAACAGAATACAAAATACGACGGTGAAAGGAAGAAATATCCTTATTATCAAGAAAAATCAACTCAATAGAAAGGAGGAAATAACAAAAACATGACTGTCTTTTTTTGGCCCTCGAAGGTCTCGTTCTTGCCAGGGTTTAATGGCTGCTCTAATTAGCATTTAATTAACCAAATAAATCTGGATATCACTCAACCATTCTGTACATTTTATGTCCATTTAAATTCTGGCAAGAAACCTTTAAAATTGTGATTCAAGGACCCCCTATAACTACGTAAAGAAGTAAATAATAATATATTTTAAAGAGTTAATAAACAAACTGCCTCTTAAAGCTGATTATATATTATACTTGAATTAATTTATAATGAAAATTAAAACAAAAAAAAAATCTTTTAAGATTGCTCCTAATGGGCTCTTTAACCCCTTCCGTACCGGCGTTCTTGCACTGCGTCTTCCCTTGAAGGCCTCAATTTTATGTAAATATTTGAATTCCGTGCTCGTGATTCGTTTAAAATTGAGGGGGAGTGGCTGCTATGGATCGCTGGGGACAGCCAGCGGTCAGTAGCCGCCGCCCCTCGCGATCCCAGCGTCATCGATGACGTACCTGGTACGTCCCGGTCTGTGGGTGACACCCAACCAGGAAGTACCAGGTACGTCACCGGTACGGAAGGGGTTAATCATTGCACACAAAATTGCATAAAAATGATCTGTAAAGCTCCATGCTTTGCTGTAACTCCAGCCATAACCTATCCATCAAAACTGCCCCTCTTTTGAGATTTGAAACATAGCGGGGCATGTAGATGTTTTTTCTTTTCAATGCCATACCTGCCTGCTTCTCAACTAAAATCTCTATAATTTAAAGAGATTTTGTGTCCCGAGGAAAGCCAGACAATGAGAAGGTGTAGAATGCCTAAAAATGCACTTATCGCAAAAAAAAAAACGTGATTATGGTGCGACATGCTCTCGTTAGACTGGTCATTGTGGGAGTTTTTTTTTATAATAATTCTGATTAAAAACTCTACTTTTGTTCTGCATGAATACGTTTTTCTTAATATACAATTTCTATGACGTATGCAGAGCATTATCCATGGATCTGGTTTATTTCTTATAGTGTTTGGTTATAATTATGTCTTTTTTTTAACAGGATATATATATTTTATAAAGTTCTTGATCGAAGCTCTTTAATTATGGAATTTTAAGTCATGTAGAAGCATTTCTAAGCTCTTAGTCGTTCTTCTGAAATACGTACCTGTCAACTCTATGTCGAAGCTGTGTCAAAGAACCCAGATTATAGCCTCTCCGCGGTATCCAGGTAATGACCAGAAGGTACACAGAAATAATTGACATAATATTCAGGAGCTTCTGAATTATTTCACTATTCCGAGACAAGCTTGTCACTTCGTCAGCAAAACCAGTAATCTTATTTTTAATAAAATCACACATGGATACAATAATTCAAGGGGGGGGGGGATGGCCAGCCAACCACTTCACGTGGAATTTTGTAGATATCTCCATTACAGAAGTTATGAAATGAATGAGTTATCAGCATTACTCTTTTTTGTTGTTTGTGTTATGGATCTAACTAATTTTAATGCTCAAGTTGTCTCACTGCTCCTCCACTTGGTTGTCCGTTTAACATTGAGCATGCATAGGGACCATCGGTCCATCGAAAACCAAAATTGGTCAAGAATCAGGACAGTAGCCAACAATATAGGCTACTTATAACAAATGTATATACAATAACACATAGGTGTTTATGAGGTGCAACCATTGAAAAATTGAATTTGACCCATGCAGCCCATGTAGTGTCCCATTTTTTTCCTGCTATAAAGACTCAAAACTTAATCAGTCTTTGGTTTCATCTTAGATTCAGGATCCATCTGCCCATCCCATGCATGCTTAACCCCTTAACGACAAAGCCTGTACATGTACGGGCTCAAAATGCATTGTTTTCAATTGTCCTTAAGGGGTTAAATTCCCTTTACTTACAACCATGTTTTATAATAATGTTTATAAATTCTACAGTATCAGCGGCTGCTACAATGTACCAACTGATAAGTCAACGTGCCCTGAAAGACAATGGGTCTATTTTTCTTCCAATAACCCCAAAACTCCAAATATAACTTTTAGACCAAAAGCTGGATTTCTGAACCCTATTCTTAAGGCACTAAGAGGCAAAAGTTTAAGGCTACTCGGTGTGACTTGGTACGGCTGACTGAGCAAGTGATTGCATTGTTGTGCTCTGATGGGAATATCCTTCTAGCATGGCCTATTAAGTATTCTTGATGACAGGGTTAGAAAGCCGGGCGACAGTGTTAATGCATTTCAATTTCCTGCCCTCCACCCCGAGGGTGACTGTTTTATTTTTATGTATTTTTTTTTCACATTTAGTATACCTGATACATTACAGGGACACTAACAGCCTGGTAAAATCATTTATTAGGAAAAAAAATATATATGTTTTTTTATTTTATGTGAATTCTTGGGACGAAGCTGCCAATATTCTACATGTGAACCCTGACTTCTCGTGCCTTTTTTTCTCTTGCCGTCGGAAGAGAAAACACTTTAAATCAACGTTTATGCGCGCCTCTATGTCAAACTGCCACGTCAGCAGAAGGCTAGCACTTCAGGATCTAATAAATCTGAAATTAATTTATGAAATACAACAGTTTGGCAGTTTTGTGGTCTGAAGTTTAATAAATAAATAAATAAATCACCGCTGTTAAATTTGACGTTTTGGTTTGATAGGTTCTTATGTTTTACTGTACGGCAAAGAGACTTTAAATCAAATGTTTATCTTTGTCGCAAGATGACACATTGACTGTCAGATATAGCAGCCCCACTGGAAACATAATACACGTTTGATATTATATATTATTTGATATATATATACTATTTTGTAAATACTGCATTTTTGTAAATTTTGTAAATTAGGATTTTTTTATTTTTTTTTTAAAGTGGCGGAACAAAAAAAAAAAAAATTACCCAATTTTGGGTTTTCAAAAACTAGTTATATAAAGTAGGTGCGTCAGTTATCAACCAATAAGACAACAGACAAAGAGGTCACATGACGCCAGAGATATTATATCTCCTTTAAATATCGTTGAATATGTTTTCTCACTGCCATTTTAAATTTAAAAAAATTGTCAGAATAAACTATTTATTTTGGCTTCAGGATTATTTGTGAATTATGGGCCAGAATACAGAAGTCCAAACCTTAACTTAAGGTTCTGTCATTTATCTTTCAATACCTTGCCCCCCTCCAGATGTGGATGTGTCCAAAATTGGTGTCGCAATACAATGTTACAAAACGCAACATTTTTCTTTGGATTACAGTGGTCCCTGAACAACTTCAGCACTGAATTTAAGGTTCTTTCAACAGACAAGGCCGATTCCAGTGTGTTGTAAACCTCTTGTCCATCCCCACCCACAACATGTAGGGCTATGGCAATCAGAGACTTCTGCTCCTTCTTATAAAGTTCAACTGCCTCAGCATAAATTAAAACTCTCAGCTCCCATCTCCTCCAGTTTTCACTTACATTTCCTGTGAGGTGCAGAGGGTCTGGTGGTTTGAAAAACTCCATGCTGAGGCCGGATAAGACGTAAATAAAGTCCATGTGGCAATATCTTTACTCAGCAAAGTGACTTTTTCAGCACTTCTGACACCGTGTAGTGTTTTTTTGTGTGTGGTATTTAACATGGAGAGCAGGAGCCAGCACTACTTGATAGTAGTTTATACAGAGCAGTTCTTTATTCACCTCAGATGCATCACCTTCAAACTGCCAACTGAACTCAAGCTTAAAATGGCCGCTGACCATAGAGTTCCCCACAAACAGTGCAGAGTGTCCTTTCTTAAAGCAACAGTGTACCACAAGGAGGTTTGCTGGGCATGAGGGTATCGCATGGTTCTACAGCCCTAAAAGCCCCACGCAAACATATCAACAAAATCCGAATATGGGAATTAAAAAGTTGAATAAAAACATTGAAAACTAAACAACAATATTTAGCATAAACGAAAAAAAAAAAATGTAATGTTTTTTTTGCTCTTGTGTTACATTTCGTTGCATTTGTCTTCATTATTTAGCTTGTATTCCATCCCTGCTCCTTCCCTTTTGCCTCCAGCAAACCTCTCAATACACTGCTGGCTTCTCCAGCTCTTTTACATCCCTGATTTATAGCTCATCGTCCCCCCCAGTGCCATCTGTGCTCCATTTCTCTCGCAGCTTTTTTCCATAGTTTTCTATACAGTTTCGGCCAGTGATGTTCCCGCGCAAAGTCCGGTTTCGGCTGCCCATTTAGACGGTTGGCGCTTCCGGAGGATTGATGCAGAAAGAGGTGACTGCGAACGGCTCGGCTATGGTGAGATTTATGATAATACTCATTGCTTTGCACAATCCAAACTCTCAGAGGTTGTGTTTTCCCAGCCTCGGGCACTCGAGTCATAGATTATTTTTGTTTCGGGTACGAGTGATGATTGATAGAACTGCAACGAGTGTTTTGGATACAATATATTATCCAGCGTTCCGTCCCATTGTCACCCTTCGTGGACTTGGAGAAGAAGACTTGAGTTAAATGGCTGCGATTTTTTGGGGGAATTTGACACAACCCCAAATTGTGCCCTTGCCCCCTCTTTTCTACAATTGAACCATTATGTCCATGCTCTTTGTTTCTGTTATTTCTCTGCGTACTAACCCATTTTCTTTTCTTTTGTCTCTTTTATGGAATATATAATAGAGCAGCAGTAACCCATTAGGCCTTTGAGCACCTACAATTAAGTTCAAGCAGGACGAAACGCGTCGGGTGTTTGTTGATGCCAATTATATCGCTCTCCATGAGTACTTCATTCACCACCTTTCTTTTTATATTAAACTACAAATAACACGAATAATTATATTTAGGACATTGGGTCTGTTACGTAGCTTTTCATTGGGACCTGGATCCCGGGACTGTATTTTGGCAACATCTTGTCCTTCTTCAGGGAGCACTGAGGATCTAAAGCCGGCCCTGTGCTTAGACTTAATATTTTTTCTTTTAACGACCTCATAGGTGATTACAATAGTTGAAAATAAACTTATCTTATTATTATTATTATTATTATTATTATTAATTTGGAAGAAGGTAATGCTAGAATTTTGCTCAACCGCCATAAATCCGTGATGTCACATAATGCAGATGTTAAACATCTGGATATCACGGTAAAGCTTTACTTTACTGAGAAGGTGGTAGGTACATGGAAGGGTATCCTGGCAGAGGAGTAGAGGGTATTAAACATGCATGGGATAGACATACGGCTCCTGAATCTAAGACGAGACCAACGACTGATTAAGGTTTGAATCTTTACAGCAGGAGAAACGGGCAGACAAGACGGGGGCCGAAGGGGGCCGATCTGCCGGCAGATTTTATGCTTCTTTTTTTTTTAAGGACCTCTTGACCACTAGCCAAATCAGTACTCCTAATGCCTCCAACCTGTAATGATGCATAAAATTGATATGGATTGTTACATATCTGATACATAGAAGCGCGATTTTTAACATCTGGAGAATATTTTCAAAAAGAAAGATAAAAATACCTGGCATATTAATGTTAAAAAGTAATTACCGCTGGCCCGAAAGACAGCCTACATTAAACATGTCTCTCCGTCTTTTTCAAGTGCCGCAACCTCAAGAGAGTTTCTTCTCAATGTGGTGCGGTACGATGTTTACAGCTAATTAGAGAGGATGCGGACTGCTATAGAGGTTCAATTAAGAGCCCAATTGAGAGAGATTACAAAAAAAATGCATACATGGCAGCTGGTCAGAACAAAATCACAACAGGAGCTCCAGCAGACAGACACCGTATAAAAAAAAAAAAGGAATTTTCTTTCCTTTGCGGAATTTAAAGTGCCTTCATTATTCTTATTATTTATTTTATTTATTTGTTTATTATTATTATTTATTTATTTTTTAAAAGAGATTTTTTTTTTTTTAATGTGATTATTCTGGGTCTGGAGTTCAGAGGTCGAACTGTAGGCTTGGAGCAACAATAAAGTGCTTCGTATGAGACGGCCATGAAATATGGTTTGATTTGTCTACTTAAACCTCCAGGGACCCCCTTTTTCGGAGGAATGATTTCCAGTTGACTTCACCTGCAATCTTTTTTTGCTAACCTTTCCACCCCTGGGGGCAATTTTTGTTTGACAAAAAGTAACTACGTCTGGTTTAAAAAAAATGGTCTCACGCCACTAAACAAAGTTTACTTGTTGTACAACTTTTCATTGATTCTGTCCTTGGAGGAGAGACACATTCTAATGATAATGTGTCGCAAAATGTTACAGGTGTCACTTCGGAGTTCCCTTAACCGATAAATTATATTTTCCTTATTTTTTTCCCAATTCGAGACAAATGATGATGTACGCTGAAGACGAGTCCCAGCCTGGTCCATGGCTCCAGAAGGTAAGCCGGGCTAGAGGTCTTTGTGTATCGGAAGTCTCCTGTGAAGAACATCTGCTCTTGGAAATGTAACTGTTTATTTTCTTCATGCTTAAAAATTGATGAATCGTAAGAAGAAACATGTTGACCTCATAGCATCCTGAAAAATCAAGGTGGATCGGTTTGGAGGCTTTGCTGACAGCTCTCCATAGCGTTAATGAACTGGTTGGGGAGATCAGTGGCGCCACATGGAGCCAATGTTCATCCATTAGGACGATCGTCTTCCACTTATATGGCTGAGGGTCTGCTGCGCCCATGGACCTACCCCATAGGTCCAGTTGACCTGGGCCAGAATACAACAAAGCTTTTTTGTGCTTCATGTACTTCTCTTCATTATTGTTCCTTAACTTAACAAATATTATTCACTTGATTACTTTATACCCACTTCTCTAATCAATTATTAAATATGTCTATAATCATTTATCAAACATAAGAACATAATGTTTTTTTAAGTTGTTTTAATTTTTATAATTGGTATTTTTATTTTTTTTACTAGTTTTTTTATATTTTACTTTTAGGATAAACCTACAAAATCTCCAATCCTCAAACTGCCATTCATGATTTTTTAATAAAGTTCTTTTGAAATATGTATGATCTGATCTTCACAGAACGCGTCTTAAAGCTCTGGGTAAAAATGTTAGGATTTCTTAGAAATACAGAATAATGTCAGGTGAATACGTTATGTCTGGACTGCGTCGTTATCCCGCTGTGCTAATTTTATAGAATTATACAATCTTTATACTCTTTTTGTCCCAAAAGAGATATGATTACAATTGTTCTTTTAATGCTGGTCTAAATACAATGTACATATCCTGGAGATTTTGTGTTCGTACCATTTCCAACATTTTGTTCTGCCAATAAACGGAACTATTTTCTTGTTCAGTGAACTTTTTCTGTGTGGTGGTTCAACTGGGTCGGTTTCTTTTCGGAGGGTCCAGGTTCTACAAACTGGGCCAATCACATTTAAGCTGGCCAATCAGTAAGATGGGAGCGTGGTGGGGTTGCGTAATGCAACATTGTGTGATAACAGACTCCAGACAAGGTAAATGTGTGGACATAACTCCCAACAGTCTCGTTTGTTTGTGGAAGTCCCAATTCTTAGCTACCACACTGTCTACTTTTAGGGGAAGTGAGGTTCATGTCTCACCTGGGGAGGTCTTCTGACCAGCCCTGGAAGCTGTAAAATCAATGGCTCTCTGTGCTGGTGAAGCAGAGACTTCCATTGTAGCTCCCCCGTGGTCCTCCTCGCCATGAGGTTGCACAAGGAGGTAACACTTCTACTAAGGCCCCGCACCTCTACCTGCCCCTACCCACCTCTGAACCCACCACCTTCACTCACCTAAACAAAGGTGTCTCAGTTAGCGCACCTGAAATGTTTGAGGGTAAATATGTGTGACAGAGCGTATATGTGTGTGTGTGATAGCGTGCATGTGTGTTAGTGTGTGTGTTTGCTGCTAGCCCTCCCCTGCTTGTGTGCAAATCTCTGAAAAGACACAAAACATACTTTTTTTGTAGGTAGATTTAAAGAGACTAGGATTTTAGCAAAACCCTCACCAAATATGGTATTGTGTGCTATTATTATTATATTGGGTTAAATCTAGTTTTTTTTATTGCAGTAGTAATGTAAGCAGTTTGGTGTCTAAATTTAAAAACCATCTTGCTAAAAATGTGTCAGGAAGCACAAGATGTTCAGACTTACAGCAACCTATTAGCCTTTGCTCCGGAACATGCGCTAATCTGAGTGCGAGCTGCAAATGAATTGTACTAAATCTTGACATTTGAGCTTCTTTTTGAGATGGTATATGTCACATACGACATTTTAAACCCAGCCCTGGATTATAAACAGCTGGTGTGGGGTCTGTATGTTGCAGTTTGATGCAATGCGAGATGACATATCAGCGTTTGCTCACTGCAAACCAGGTCAAAGTCAGGAAATATCGAAAGGTTGGTCTGCAGGGAGACAACTAGAATTCGAGGACAGATTAGAACCATCGGCCCCCGTCTAGTCGCCCGTTTCTCCTGCTGTAAAGACTCAAACCTTAAATAAACATTGGTCTTGTCCTAAATTCAGAAGCCATATGCCGATCCGATACGTTTAAATTCCCTCAGTGTATTACCCTCTACCACTTCTGGTGGGATGCTGTTCCCACATAAAGCATCCCATGATTTACCTCCTCAAGGGAGTGAGAGAAGGGGTATGGGAGTAAGTGAAGGAGACACAGAGAGGGAGACGGGGAGTTAGAGAGGGAGTATGTATGCATGCATTTATGTTACAATGTTACAGTGAATGTGCATGTGTTATCATCAGTGTGTAGTGTGTTTAAGAGGGACTGTGAGCGTGACTGTGTATGTGTGTTAGCATGAGTGTGTATGTTACCATGAATGTGTATGTATATGTATGTGTGTGATATTATATGTAAATATATGTGTGGGTGTTAGCATGAGTGTGTATGTTACCATGAATGTGTATGTATATGTATGTGTGTGATATTGTATGTAAATATGTGTGAGTGTTAGCATGAGTATGTGTATTCTGTAAGCATGTGTTAGCATGAGTGTGTAAATGTATGTTCAAGTTGTGTTAGTATAAGTATATTTGTAGCATGAGTGTCTATGTGTGTTAGTGTGAAAGTGTGTAACATGTCTGCCAATGTGTTTCTTACCCGGGGGGGGGGCAGGGGGTCGATGAGGCCACTTGGCATTGCCTACTTGGCATTGCCACCCCTCCCCCGTTTCTTTTCCATTTTTTAATATTTACAACTACACTAAAGTACAAAAGCACACAATTCCTTTCGGTCTTACAATATATACCAAACTCATACACCAGATACAATCTTTATATATTTGCTCATGTCAGAATACTCAATGAATATTAAACCTTTCAATCACTTCTCACTTCCAGATCTCTATGTATTTTATTACTTTTTCACATAGTTGTCTGTAATACAGACATGGAGAGTAGAAAGAACATCATTCGTTTACAATTGCAGTTATATTCGATAAAACTTTTTATCTGTAATTGAGTGGGGTTTTTTTTTTCATATTTTTAGAAACCAGCATGCAGTTGGGTTTTGTACAGACATGAAATCCGGTCCATTGGAAATACATAATGCATAAAGTCAATTTCAATGTAAAGACAAAATAAAAATAGTATTTGCCATATATTGGAGAGAGAGAAGCATCGTGAAACTTCGTTAAACAAATTTGGGACTAAACAGCTTCAAAGTCATTAAAAATGTAACACTGAATTTATCAAAAGTCGAAATTTGCAGAGCTAGGTTGCTTGATTTAACGATCTAAAGTTAATCTGAGTTAATATTGATGAAAAAAACCAAGGTTGGGGAAATATCTACTTTCTAAACAGAGGTTTGCCGCTGTGGCCACTAAAAAAAAGAGAAATATAGAGATGGATAAAAAAAACTTCTTTACATAAACATTTTTGCTGAGTTTTAGCACTCCTTAAGTTGATACATTTTAACAATTTATAAATGATATTGTAAAATATCTTATTTTTTTATATTCTTTATATACATTAGAATAAGTAAAACAAACACTCAGAGGAGTCTAAAAATAATGCAACAATTTATACTTTTCAATGCCAGATTAAATTAATTTAATATGAATAAGCATTCAAAGGGTTACATTTTAATACATATTTTACTCTGTTTGAATTAGTAATACTTATATATATATGGTTAACAAAAAAAAAAAATAATGTTAATGTTCAATTGAACCTCCCCGTTCAAGGTTATGTAATTGAGCTGCCTGCTACAAATGTAACAATTTGTATTGCAAGTGTCTTGCAAAAAAAAAAAAAAAAATCCAATTTTAACTAGTACCTAAAAAAAAATGCGTTAAATAGATTTTGGACGCTAAATGTTCTTATTTTCCACACTTAGGTTTCATGGACACGTTAGAAAGTTTACAAGGTTAAGAAAGACAGGGAGAGTGCTGTAAGCGTTAGCAACTACATAGAGTCCTGTGCAATCCTCGTGCATTTAAAAAAAGTCTTTATGGAAGTTAATTAGAAAGATCTTTCGATGGTATTTTGATGCTAACGGTGCTTTGGAATGATTTATCTGTTTATCTCCTGCTGTGAACAAGCTTCTTGTTAATCATACCGTTACTTCCTACATATGACAGTTCATCACCGATATTATGCAGAGTTATGTTGCTGCCTCGCATATAACTTTATGGCTTGAAAACCTGTTCAGACTAAATTTGATTGGAATTTTTATTTCATTTGCACTGATACGACCTGAAACGGCTTCTTTTTATATATATATATATATATATGGATCGCCTTAAGGTTTTGGGCATCGTTCTGTGAAGATGTTCTCCGAATTCTTTCAACAAGTGAATGTGTTAAATTTTTAAAGATTATCTAAGGCTGTTTTTTTGGTCCCGTCAGTATCTTACCTTTAGTGTTATTTTTTTTAGTGTCTTTTTACTAAAATACATATTTTTTTTCACGGAAATACATATTTTCTGCCGTACTTTTATTTGGGATGCTACACGATGGCGTATTCCAGCCTTGACCAATGGGCTTGGGGAACTGTCGCCTCCTGCTGGGCGATCAGTGTCCCATGGTGGTCTTCTGGGCCGCTGGCCGGTTGGAGAGGCCAGATATCTCTATTGTAACTGACCCGGTTACACTATGGGGGTATGTATGGGTGGTATACGAAGGGGGAAGATATTTGCTATTTGTTTGGACTCAAAACGCCTTGGGAGCACAGCATTACATTCTAAAAGAACATAAAAAAGGTAAATTTTGCCAAACGTAGCTCGATTATTTATTTAACCCCTTAAGGACAATGGGCGGTCCCTAAACCCATTGAAAACAACGCATTTTGAGCCCGTACATGTACGGGGCTTGTCATTAAGGGGTTAATCCACGCCACGCCGTACAATACTAATGTACCTTGTATTATACAGCGCGTTCCGGCTTCACAGGTCGTAGATTCAAGAAACACGCGCCGGCTAAATTACAAAGCAGCATTAAACAAGCTTCTTTTTAATGAGAACAATCCAATTATAGGAAGGTAACAAATAATTTGTAGTTAAGATGTTTAAATCAATACCCGAGGAATCAGTACCCTGCTTTAAATTGATTTACCATTACAAGACGCCAAAAAAAAAAACAATCTTTATATAAATTCCAAGTGAGACTATTACCGGGTCTTGGAGTTTATGGCCCTATTGTGCCAATTCCAGTTGACTTTGGCCATATGTTCCTATTTAAAGTTTGGGACGCTTGGCGTTCGGGATAACGTTGTCTTTCAGAGAGGTCAAATTCACCGACGGGGATCTTCTCGAATAATAAAACACATATCTTCCATCATTTCACATCCTCCCGGCCTCCAAATGACTGCGTTATTATAAATGACAATTGTAGTTTTGTGCCCAGAACGGTCGGAAAGAAAAGGTTCCTAAGTAACAATTTGCTTACGTTCAGAAGATAAAGTCGTATAACCTTCACTGTTACAATTCAGGAAGAAAAAAAAAGAGAGATATCTTTTGAATGCGTATTAACCGGAATACATAATCGACGATTCCATACAATCTGTTTTTGTTCCTTGACACAAAAGCCGGCCTTCTGCTATGATAGATTACCATTAACGTATTTCAGTTAATTAAGATTTGCTCCAATTGTGCGGAATAATAACAAAAAAAAAAATAACTTAGATAATATAAAAAGTTAATTTTCTCGTCAGCGTTTGACAGAAGTTCATTAATAGCGCGTCGTACGTCAGCCCCACGTAGACGTCTACAAAGTTGGCGGCAATACATGGATGTTAGGCATTTGAAAACTGGATAAAGGTCGATGTCCTATAATGTATTTATAATCAATTACCAAACATAATTGAATTTGATTTCTGATAATCCAAATCTCTCGGCTTTCATGACAGCCAAAGCTTTAAAGGATCCTTTCACTTGTGGCAAAATGTGGCAAACCATTAAGTTTCTCCCCACCCTACCGTCACTACCAGAGACATTCAGCGTCTGTCAGAAGGAAGCAATAGATTAACGGAGATCTAGATCACAGGAACAGGAAGTTAAGATCGATGATGTCATTGTGTTTGCATGAGCTTGGTTTTTTATACATCCCTTATCTTAACCTGTAAATAAAGTTGGGAAAGTGACAGGTCCACTTGTTAGGACCATTTCATCCAGTTCGATGACCACCGTTGGATCATTCTTTTGGAATGTTTATCAGAATTGTCATGTGATCATTATTCAGCCTCATAAAAGATTTCTTGCCACCTTTTTATTATATATAAGACAAGGGCAAGATTCACAAATCCTACTCCATCTTGGAGACTATTTAAACAAAATATTCCTTAACTAACCAGCTGGCCGGCTAATCCAGTTCCCAGTTATAAACCAAGTAGTCACCGCAATTTAACCACACAAGCTTGTTTAACCCCTTAAGGACAATGGGACCATTGAAAACAATGCATTTGGAGCCCGTACATGGACGGGCTTTGTCATTAAGGAGTTAAACCGTACCCTTTTCCTTAAAGTCTTGGGGGCCTCGGGCTTAACTGCCCCTCTACCTGTGGGCAGACTGCTAATGCCCCCAAAGCCTTACCTTTAAACATTGCAGTAGAGGTTAATTATTGATTTTACCTGAATCTATTAACCCTTTCATGCTGGGAATAGAGAGTGCTCCAACCTGCTACTGACATGGAAAGCCTCTCTAACTTTGCCACTTTATATATCTATATATATATATATATATATATATATCTATATATATATATAGTTATATATATATGTATATTTTATTTATTTATTTATTTG
Organism: Spea bombifrons; assembly: GCF_027358695.1. Taxonomy (NCBI): domain Eukaryota; kingdom Metazoa; phylum Chordata; class Amphibia; order Anura; family Pelobatidae; genus Spea; species Spea bombifrons. The sequence goes on along the minus strand of NC_071099.1, from coordinate 23,623,374 downwards.
TTTAAAAATATTATTTATTTATTTATTTAGTTTTGTGTTTCAATTAGCAACACTGCCAGGTTTTATTTGCTAAAAGGGCGAATTTTGTAATACTTACATGTGAAATTTTTAATCTCTATATATTTGTGAATACACCCTTATATTCTATTTTTTACATATATATATATATATATAATGGTGGGGGGTTTAGGGAACCAAGCTAGTATGACCCCTCTCTACCAACTTGCATACCAGCTGTAAGTTATGAAGCAACAGGCGTTATAATGTAATGTATCAAATGCTACTTTTTATGCCCAAACTCCCATATTATCAAAAGGAAAACACTCCAATTATGGAAGATATGTTTTGAATATTTGATTATTTTTTTTTATTGGAAATAAACTATACAGAAAAGCATAAGATTTTATTGTGAATCTCGTAAAACACTGGATGGTTTTAATTTACACTGAAAATCCCCATCAAAACAATATCACTTTGGAGAATAGTAAATCTCTCCCGTGAAGTGCAGTAATTATCAACTCCGATGCATTGTAAATTTTTAAATATCTGGGGAAATTATTTCCGGTATCTTACAGCTGCAAGGTATGCTGTAGGCTGCACTTCTACTTAAAAGAAACAAAAAAGATATAAAAAAAAAAAAAGTTTCTTGTAATTTGTTTTTTTATATCCTAAATATTGTTCAGATTGTTTTTCTTTCCATAATATTTTAAATGCTTTTTATTTTTTTAACTTAGAAGAAAACATTAAAATACATTAAAAAAGTTAACCAAAAAATATGATAATGGGAAAAGTTAGACAATCAGCGGTCAGATAGTATTATATAAATTTATAAATGTATAAATGTATAAATATGTGCGGGCTGATAAAAAGAGCTCTCCGGTCACCTGGTATTAACAGAATTGTACAAAGAACAAGAGGTCGCCATCAGAGTCCCCCCCCATCTATCGATGGTATGCAGACCCTGATTTCAACAGATAAGATCCTATTAATATTTATAATCAAATTATTTATCATTTTTAATGCAGCTACGCACTCTGGTAACCACATCAAAGACTTTCTGGATCGTGTTCCACTCTGGAATCTTAAACAGCTTTAATAATTTTTGTTGTGATGAAAAGTGTATGGCGAATCGCATAATAAAAAAAAAATCTACATTTTTTTTTATAATGGTACCTCGTACAGCCTGAAGTATGGGTAAGTATGTGGCCCTCCTGGCCACCAGCCCTCTTGGCATGTGCCAGGTCTAGGCCTGCCTCGTATTAACTGTTTTTTTTTTAACAATTTTCCAAAATGATACAGTTTTATACAAAATAAAAGCAAGAGGATTTACTAAACAAGAGAATCTATTAATTATGTGTAAAAAAAAGGGTGCTTTTGGTTAAAGAGACTGGAATTTCTAGATTTTTTTGACAATTAAATTGTGTTACTTGGCTGAATATAGAAGTATGGGTGTGCACATTCTATGACCAATTTAATTAACCTCAGCAGTGCAGAATGTTAAAGGAGATCAAGGGTGTCCGGTGGTTGTTGAGCCGTTAAGCATTTGCTCACATTTCCATGGATCTATAAATGAGGTGCTTGGCATGGGAGCTGAAGTTCACACAACTGTTTCATGGCTGCTGGTTAAGGAAGCAGAGCACTCTGAATAAATACTTAGCCTCGCACCTAAAAGAAGACTTAGATGGTTAATGAAGTTTGAATTGTAAGGCAAGTTACAGAGGCAACTCAAAACCATTGAGCAGCACTCAACCAAGGCACCTCGAGGTCATCTGGTCGTAAAAAGACGGATTGAGTTGAGGAGGACCTGGAAAGTTGTCTGTTCGGGTTCTATTGTGTTGACAGTTGCTGTTGAGTTGAACTTAACATCTGTCAAATCACATTTAATATCTGTCAAGTTGGCTGTTGAGCCTCTTATACGAGTTAGCAGTTGAGTCTGCTTGTTAAGTCAACAGTCAACTTAATGGTGAAGTTGTTCATCAACTCTTCAAGCCTTACTGTGTTTCATAATGCTCTGGGTCAACTCATGTTCTCCAGAGGAGGAAAGTTTGAATTTTCAAGTTGGATAATTTTTTTAACTTGTTGACAACCTGAAAGTCACCTCAATCCAACTCAACTGCAAGGGAATTTGAGAGTTCCAATTGATTGAATTGAGTAGGACAATCAAGGTCTACCATTCCAGTTCTGTTCTTGACATAACTGCTGTCAAGCTGCACCTAATACCTCTCAAACTAGTTGTTGAGCCTCTCGTACTAGTTGTCGGTTGAGTCTGCAAGTCAGCAGTCAAGTTAGTGGTGGAGTTTGTCAAGTCTGCAAGCCATATTGTATTTGATGATCGTCTGGGTTAACTTAACTTTTCTCCTGAGGAGAAACCATTATATTAACAAGTCAACAAGTTCTTTTTTGAGTTGTTGACAACATGGTCAGCTGAATCCGACTCAACTGCATTTGAATTTGAGATGTTTATGTTTACCAGTAAAACTCAACTCAACTTGGTGCTCAGTCAAGGATGAGACCCTTCCAGTCAAACCCAACTCGAGTCCAACCTATTACCCAACCACAATGGCTTTACATTAAGTAGGATGGCTGTGTGTCTAAATGATGGCACCTCCATTTGAAGAGGTACAAATAATTTATTAACATAGATATTTTTCATTCAATTAATACACTGTTTCTATGACTAATTACCTAAATATTAAAAACAATCAGTTTTTTTTACACTTTAAGTGCATGGCCCTTGGTGTCTGGTATTAATTTTAATTGGTTTGAAATAGCTGATTTCAGTTAAATAATCTCGGTGTCAAAACAAAGTGACACTTTTAACACATTTTATGCGAGTGCATGGTTGTCACCGATGGTTTAAATTTTAGATCCTAAATTAATTCACAGAGCATCGCTAAGGCCGGCTATCTCATTTTTCATTGTCACACCTATGGCTTAAGTGTCAACACTTCTGCCATAGACGTTCCTGTTTTGAATTCGGATAATGCCATATTAAAACTCACAAGCAAGAAATAGATATGAAAACCATTCTTTTGTTATCAATCAACGTGAGTTACTTATCCGTTGGCCTAGAAAACAGTATAAAGGTATGGATTAGTGTAGGTTTATAATAATGTACATACGAGGACAAATCAAACGTCTGAGACAAAAAAGATGACTTCCGGTTTTCAGAAGTCTTAAGGTCATATTTTTTATGCAAAAAAAAAAAAATTACGTAAGAAAATAGAATAGGGGCGTCCAACCTGTGGCCCTCCAGCTGCTGCAGGACTACATCTCCCAAAATGCTCTTTCAGCTAAGGGGCTGGCTGAGGAGTATGGGAGATGTAGTCCTGCAGCAGCTGGAGGGCCGCAGGTTGGACACCCCTGAAATACAACCACCTGGAGGGACACTCATCCTTTGGGCTGGGCCAAACGTAGTCCACACAGGCCTTTGACTTTTATAGCAGAAGGTCCTGCTGACATTGTCCGGTGGTCCCGCTGATGTAAGCGGCCGGTCCCGCTGATGTCGTGGGGGGTCCCAGTGACATTGCCGGTGGTCTCGCTGAAGGCGCGGGACACATGCTTTTGCTGATGGGAAAGTGGCCGGGGAGTTTCCTCCAGATGACCCAGAGAAGCAACGCTTCACCCAGAGTCTCCGGGCAAAACCTGTAGACTTTCCAGGCATGGATAACAGAGTTCCCCCTAAATTAACCCATGATCCCCACTGCCCGCATGGGCTGACTTGCCCCCCCCAAGGGGCAGCTATGTGGAATAGGGGATCAGTGAGCAAAAATCTGAACTGTGCCCACCTCTAGTAACCAGTAACCTCTAGTAACTAGAAAATAATCACTGTTAGTATAAGAATTCACATTATCATTATGAAATCTAAATGCAAATTTCCAATTAGTAGTTACATGAAAATTGAATATTTTGTGTTCGCAGAAAAATCCTACATTTCTCAGTTCTTCAAATTGAATTCTACGCGTTAAAATTTCATTCCCTGCGCTCCAAAATTCCCAGGATTGGATTAAATCTTTTGAAATGTATGAAGTGGTGCATAATATTCATTTCTTTTCTTCCGTGCCGCGACTTATTATAAACGACAAGGGATTGTTTCTGAAATACGCAAAGCAGACTGGTGTTATTACAAAAAAAAAACCCACCCAAAAACTGAAAAATATTTAATGGAAGAAAATAATGCAATCCTGAGAAATAACTTTTTTTATTTGTTTTATAAACCTGCGCCTTAACAATAGATCTGCAATGATTTTTTTAATGCATTTTAAGAGATTAATTGAATTCAAACAATAATTAAAATGCCACTATCATACCTCTCAACGTGCTGCCCCAAGGAGTTGCCCCACTAGCCAACTTTTGTGGGCAGCGGGGAGCGTTGGTTGGATGGGGAATTCAAAGAATAATTGAAATACCACTATCATGCCTTCCAACACCCCTGGTTTCCACGGGACAGTCCTGATTTGTGGGCACTGTATTGATGTCCTGGGTAACTGCCCCATTTACCGGCATTTGAGGGCAGCGGGGAGCATCTGACCGACCTGAGGAGGGGAAAAAACTAATGGAGCAACCGCGTAAACCATTGTTGCCATATGGCTGATTTTTTTTAGGGTTTAAATTAAAACAGCATATTATTTTCAGGATGATACTTTCCCTTTAAGAGACAAAATATCCTCGATAATTCTTATTCTAGAATAAAAAAAACATTTCCAAACTTTAACCCCTTAAGGACAATGGGCGGTCCCTAAACAATGCATTTTGAGCTCATGTACGGGCTTTGTCATGAAGGGGTTAATGTTCAACATGACGCCGCGTTTCACACCTGGATACTTTACCTCCTAAACTGATGAATAGTATTCGCTTGGGCAGCCACGTCACAGGACCCGGGTTAAACAAGTAGAAAAAAAAAATAATACAAGGATTGCATTTGAATAATGATCCGGAATTTACATTCACGTAGAAAGTAATAGACTTTCACTAATCAAAGCTTCTATCAACAGGATAGACACATCATTCAGGATTCTAAAGGCATTCGGCGGCTCGTTTTATTTTGCATACCAATTAGGTTATTAAAGAGAAGAATCACTGTGTTTTCGTCAACTCATTTGAAATTTAGATTGCTGATTATAATTTATACGGCTGAAGCGATTCATGACACTTCAGAGTTAATCTACGAAACATTGTCAAATGCAGAAAACCTTTGTTTATTCGAAACAGTAAATGGATAAAAACAGATGGTTGGCAATGTGACGAATATCAGAATTGACTGAAATTTCCCATTCCGTACAACATTGTACTTTTGAGATGCACTTTGCATGCACAGTAGATGTGTATTTACTTTTGCAGTTTAACGTCCCCGGCTCCTTCCGTGTGATACATCGTCGCAGTCGCATAGAAAACATTCTCGGAAGAAGTAATTAAACATACCATGGGAATGAGATCGGAAGAAAGCAAACATTCAAACAGAAGAAAGAAGCAAGTGATGTCCTTAAGTGAAATCCTTTAAATGGAGAGTTTGAGAGAATCTAGACTCCCCAGAAAAACAGGACAAAAAATAAGGGGTTTGGGAAAAGAGAACAGCCAACAGGAGATGAGCACATTGAAGATTGTAGCTGCCATCTTTGTCGAATGACCTCATGGGGTGTATTCACAGAAGCCTGGGCTGGATTGAGTTACAAGTTGACTCAAGTTTCGGAAGAACCATGACCACGTTGGTTTAAACAGAACAACTAAAATCCACTCGAATAACATGTTATCCAGAAGTCATGGAGACTTGACTCAGCCTAACCTGACTCGCAACTTGTTTTGAGTGGCAGTGGCAAACACACTTCTTCATCTATTCACAAAAAGTCAAGATGGCGGTCAGTTGAAAATGAGCTCTGACTTGACAAAACGCATTAAATCTCGGAAAGAGGCAAGTTAGCCTTCAACTGGCCAAACTCTCAATTAGTCAAACTCATTGACCTGCTCAGACACTTACTCGAGTCCCAACTCAACTACTGTTTGGGTCAACCTCAACAGAAACCAAACAATTGTGGAGTTGGACTTGCCACAAAGCAACGTAAGGCTTCAAAACTTCAAAGATGACTGAGGACAACCCAATTCAATAATATCTTGATTTAAGTGAATAAGTGAGTGGTTTGATGGTGGAACTCAACTGGTATCTTACACTTTAGTGAATAGAACTACATATCTTTGAACATGCTCTGGAAAACTACAAACATAAACATCATTATGATTTAAGCCTCGAAATGTATACTATGTAACTAATTTATTTATATGTTTTTGGGGGTTTTTTTTACATATTTTTTGTATTTCATAATATTCAGCCTCCTTTTAGATATTTGAGAAGAAAGGAATTCATAACATTACCATTTAGGCTTTTCATAAAAGTAACAAAAAAGCAGAGAGAAAATTAATCTAGCTTCCCCGCTTAACATTTGTAAAATACCTGGGGATAGGTTTACTTTGTGAAAGCCTCGGTGCTTTAATTAAGTTTGTTTTAATATTTTAAATTGGTGTAATTGAATATCTAAATTGGAGATGAGCAGATTCACATTTTCAGAATATGAATTCCCCCGAATGAGTTTTATCGATCCCAATCAGCACTGTTTTACATCAGGATTTGCACACTGTAAGTTAACTCATTCATTTTCATGTTTCATTCTTTTTTCCCCTTAGAATTTTTTTTTTCTTTATCTCTTTGAGCCAAATTTAATCTGCTACATTATTTTTCCATTTAAATATATCTTTCTCTCCCTGAATATGTTGAATTTGTCTATATACTCCTATGTATGTACTTGTGTTTAATAATAACTTGCCAATATTTTGTCAAGTGTCTTATGATGTCATTAGACTTGTGGAGGCGATGGAAGCTCTGCCATTTTTGCTCTAAAATAACCTTCTGTGAACTTCCACCAAAATGGCGGAGTGTCTGGTGACATCCTCTCCCCCGATTGGAGGATCTGCGAGAGGATGTCATCCGAAGCTCCCCAAATTTGGAAGGCTATGTCCGGAGAGATGCGGAGGAAAAATAAAGGAGAGGGAAGAAAGAAAAGAGATGATAGAAGAGAGGAGTAACAAAAATTACTTCTCGAATTATTTATTTATTATTTATTATTTGTCAAACATATATTTTTATATATATAATTGGATATAATCTATAATGTAATTTCATTAATGCCAACACTTGATCTTTTATTAAATCAGTACAATAAACTTTGATGAAAAATAAATACATTTTTTTTCGGTTTTAGAATTCCATTTAGTGTTAAAATTCTCAATAAAAAAAAAATCAGAAGAAAGAAACGGAAAATAGTGAAACAAATTCCCTGATGTATCACCAAGATGATAACCCAGTAGAAGAAATTGAACTTTTCCCCCCGTATTAAATTGTGTGTACCTCACTAGATTTGTCCTAGTTTTAAAGCCAAAAAAGTGGATTTTAAAAATAATAAGGTAAAAGGTATAAAATGTCTGGAACGGGAGAGGTTTATAACAATTTCCAGACTTTTTGTTTTTGTGCTAGGTATCTTCTTTGTGTATTTTGTAGACACATAGGTTGCATAGGGTCAACAGTTAGCAAGCAAGTATTTCCCTTTGGGGGAAAACAGGTGATTTTGGAGAAAAAAAAACAAAAAACCCACAAATATTTTAAGTGAAACCTTCAAAACGTCTGCCGAAAAATCATTCTCCAAAATAGACGACATTGAGTTTCTTGTTTAAGGCCGGCTGTGTTTCCTGGGAATAATTGACAGATTGTCTTATCTTGAACGTAGTACGGAGTAGAAAGGGAAGAAAAGTTTAATAACCGTCCCTAGATAACTTTTTTCCGCTTTGAAATTGAAAGCTTTTAAGAGAAGGTATCGGCTGCTTCACTCGGCTGTATTCTGGTAGATTAAATTTAGGTAGCCAAGAGGTTTCCTCATCTTTAACACCTTAATTCTACTCTTCATCACGCTAAAGAGAAGAGGAGAGCATTCCAAGGTACCTCTGACAATAAAAAAATCTAAATAAAACTTATTTGTTCCTTGTTATTTTCTTAATTTAATTTTAAATAGCATTAATAAAATTATTATTCTACATTTTAAAAAGTTTGCAATCTGTGGTGGAATTAAGACTATTAAAAAATAGTTAAATATATATATATATATATATATATATATATTTTTTTTTTTTTTTTAAAAAAAAATTGTATATATTAAGAGATGATCCATCTTTGATTTATTAGGTGTATTAAATGTTAAATTATGTTTGCAATCTGTAGTGGAATTAACACTATTCAAAAAAGATATAAACATATATATTTTTAAAGAAATTTATAAATGTTAAGAGATGATCCATCTTTGATTTATTATGGGTATTAAATATTAAATTACGGTTATATAGTAAAGAATTAAAAAAGAAAAACTGTTGTAGCGTTAAACTGTATCTAAAAAAACCCCAAAACATATAAAATAAGATTAATCTGCAAATATATATAAAGGCAAAAAAAAAAAAAAAAAGTCTAAAACGTCTGTTAGCTATACAAATAAGCCAAGATTAGAAATGCTGTTACAAACAGATATAAAAGAAAATGATGTATTATTAAACATTTTATATATAAAATTATTAATAGGAGTGGCCAAAGTAATTAATCTATTTACGTACAATATGAAAAATATTTTAAATATATTATATATTTACATATTTGTATTTAATATACTGCATTGGGTGTTAGGATGCTGTACCAGACGAGTGAAGGGTTAATCTGCTGTGACATTGGACAGGACTGTTGGTAAATGGCTAATAATGCTTGGTCAGCAAAATCTCATTCATATCAGAACAACAGCTATAATGCAACAATTACAACATTAACCCCGTCTGCGCTGTTTGAACTGTTTGAAAGCGATGCCACTGATTATGGGGACACTTCCATGCCACTTATTGGCTGCTTCAATCAGCCAATCAGTGGCCAAGAATAGTCGGATCATGGAGGAGGAGGGCTGCTGCCTCTTACATACCTCTATTGCCACTTATCGCCCCCTGGCCTTAAACTCATAAGTCATTAATAAGGTTGTTTCTCCACTTTTCGGACCACCGTGGGAAGGAAGACATGGGAAGGAAGACATCTTACCGTTGATACTATTTCTTTTTCTTTCTGGCCCTCTTTAACGCATATTCCATTTATTTTGCCCACTTTGGGACATGTCGTCCCTAAACATTAAGCCAAAAAAGTAGAGTGCATTTCTCATCTTTATGGCTGGGGATACACGACAATTCTGGTTTTAAATGATTCCGATGAATTAATTCAATATATTAAAAGTTAATGGTCTGATCAATATGTGTCCTTAAAAAAATTAACCTTTGGAGTGCCAGAGGAATACTCTATTGCTTCCCCCTCTAGAAAACAGAGGGTTAAATGCAAAACGTACAGTGTGTGGAAGTACATTCATTGATTATGTAATAAATAGTAGACGCCAGATTATACGGCATCATGGCCATCGCTTTTAATAAGCCATATATCTGTTCCTATAAAATGGAAAAGATCTAGTTTATTGAAGGCGATGAATAACCCCGGCACATCAATATTCACATATTTATGGATATATAAATACCTACTGCCAGCCTTATTACTTTAGACACGGGGCTGAATTCAGGCGGGGACGATGGGAAATCTTTGCAGAACCCTTTAAAAAAAACAGATATTGAGCAATTACTATAATGATAGAAATATTGAATTTGGCGGAAGATTCCGCCCATGCAATCTTTCCATTTTTCCTGCTGAAAAGACTCAAAACCTCAACTACTTCTGCCTGGAGGCCGTTGCACTTACCTACCATGCCCAGGGAAGGCCATCATGCCCCTCCATGCCCAACATCCAACGTTTCCCCCCTTTCAGACTTTGCACTAAAGCGCACTTTTTGGCTTCGTGTCCTGGACGCCTATAAAACTTAGTTGCATGAAAATATGTAATAGGTACGCCTAATTTCATCTAAATTTTAATGCAAATGACCTGTTCTATGAAAAGGAATTCATTGAACTAGAAGCAGCTTAGAGAAAGGTCTTTTGAGTTTGGAAATTAAACATCTATTACAAATGTTAAGTCATCCACAGTAAGTCCTTACAGGTTTCCTATTTTCAGTACATTTTGTTAATTTTTTTTATGTATATTTTAGCAAACTTCCGAAATAATTTTGGTGGCGAGTAAAGAATTTCAAAAATGCCAGGATTTATAGTGTAATAATCATATGACAATGTATCGAGCCAAAAAATGTAATATTTTCTCTCTTTTGAGTGCGGGCCTATTAGCACATTGTATAGATTTTTTTTAATTAAATTAACCATATAGTCACTATTCAGTTCCGGGGATCCTTCAAAAGTAGGGTCCATAAACAATTGGTACGGCCAGCTTTGGGGCCAACGTTAGTGAAAGGTTTTTCAATAAGGCCGATATAACCTTGGTCTCAGAAATTACGTTCTTGTCCAATCATGATCCCTGAAACATTCCATACCGTTACTTTCAACTGGACTCGTAGGTCAAGGTGACGATCTACTTAGATGAAACATTAAGTCCTCGAATCAATTGAATACATTTTTGCAGGACGGCCATTTTGTTCTTTCCTCGCTTTCCTCACATCTTTCTAGATGTTTTTTTTATTTATTAGCTTTTATTTCAACAACCTATTTGCACCTAATTTTGTATCATATGATCTTATACTATCCCATATGTGTTCTCCACGCATCTTATAAACGAGGCAACCTATTACCTCATTAAATAATTATTCCTGGAAGGGCTCTGGGCAATCAATGAATTTGGTCTCTGACGCCGCGTTTAATTATTAAAGTGTCGAACTTAGCAGAGTAGGCGGAACATTACAATAAAAATCAAGAGGAAATGAAAACAAACAAATTTGTGGCGAGCGTACCGCAAGTGGAAATTGTAGAATTAGTGATTTGTTGTTTTTTTTTTTTTGTTTGTTTGTTTTTTTTTGCAGAGGAGAATTTAAGGTCCGCGCTCAAGAAGGCTGATTTATTTGTTGTAGGAGGATTCCGGCTGTGTTATGAAAAATGAGACTGGAGGAGACAGAAATTGCAAATGTGCCCTAAAATCAGCAATAATGGGAACACTGGAGATTTATTATGTACCATGCGACTCTTATATGGTGCTCTATCAAATAAATAAACTATGCAAAGTTAGAAAATGTCTGTGACGAGTGAATGAGAATTTTATTTACTCCGTCAGATTGCATTATTAAATGTCTGTGTGGATCATTTTTCTCTCCGAAATACTTTGGTATTGCAGAAGATCGGCTTTCTTTTAACAAGCACTTCCTTTACGTCGGCCATTTCCTCTTTTGGGCCTCAGATCCCCGATGCCCCTCTTTCCTCCCTTTGATGCCCCTCTTTTCTAGGAGATTAGAATGTTTGCGGGGTATGACGGTATCCCAGTGTTCTACAGCCATAACATTTTTACTAAAGCAGTGGCGTATTGTGGCCTAGGCCGACTTATTTCAAATTCAAAATGGCTGCCCTCAGCATTTTTTTTATTTGTTTAATCATAAATATCTGAAGACGAAAATATCCAAAGTCTAGTTAGACAGACAGAGTCTTTAGCTCAGAACCTCTTAAGCAAGATTAAAACACATTACAGGTTTGGGCATGTTTTCCCAGGGGCCACACGCTTCCTGCGATCTGCTCTTCCATGTTTGCCATTTGGCGACTTAACTCTGCTTCTTGAGGAAACTATGAATTTATGAGCAGTCGGCAATTTTTTTCCACCACAAAGGCAACTAAACTTCAAGTTTTGTGAAAAATCCTCCATGTCACATATTTGGCTAATAAGCAGTGTCAAAATTCATTGTTTTTCAGCATAAATCCCCCCCCCCCCTATTGATGAGAAAAGAAAAGGAAGCAATTTTGGGAGGAAATATATTGTTTTTATTTAATGTGGCTGGTCTTGCAGTACACGGCGTGCAGAGTAAGTACAGGACCGCCGAACATATTGTACACATCTGACCTTTTCGTCTCTCTCCAGAAAATAAAGATGTTATAATCAGTTTTTCAGATACATGGCTAAGTACACGTTGCTGGTGATTTGTCTGCCTCTTGCTACTTCAGAGTAAACTAATAGATGTTCGCTGGAACACTTATGCCGCTGAAAATCAGGAAACGGGAATTATAAAGGCCGAAAAGCAACCGAGGGTACAATAAAAAAAAAAATAAAAAAAAAAATCTGTATTTAAGAACATAAAAGCTAGGCAGAGTTTATTCAGGAGCCGGTTACGGGGATTGGTTTTTAAACGCTGCGGCCAAGAAAAAAGTAGGAAATGTTAAGCGGCGTTAAGGCTTTGGGGTTGGAATGCCCGTAAAAAAACATAATATTTAATAATAAATAATAGAAAATAAGTATACCTTCTAAATCACAAAATATAGATAAGTAAAATAAAAAAAAAATACAGAATAATAAATTAAGTTTGGCCAGGGGGGCAGAGCACCAGTTGCTTCCAGGGCCAGCTATGAATGGCAAGTTCTAGTTAAGGGTAAGCGTGAGTGAGTGTGTCAGTGTATGTGTTCATACATAAAAGGACAGGGTTACAGGCCCCCGGGGGGCCACTTGGCTTTGCTTGCCCCCATGCCCATACCATAAGAGGCAATTTTCTACCAATTGACGATGGAGTGGGCCGAAAGCAAACTCTTTTAACCACAACACACAATTCGATAATTTCAAGCAGGTCCACAACCCAGATGCTAAATTAACTTTTTCTAAAATCATACAATAAGCAATTTCATTTTTTATAATTAAACTTTAGATCTGAAATTCAAGATGGCGGTTTTAGTTTCGAGATGGTTTTTTTGTACAAAATTGGGGGGTTTTCTTAGAGGAATATAAAAAAAAGAACGTATTTATGCCACATTTTCCATAATATATATATGTTTGGCCATGAGGTTTTCGATTGCATAAAATGGATAACTTAGCTACTTTTTTTTTTTTCTCTAAACGCATTCAATATTAATGATCGTTGGGACCGAAAGTGGAAGTTCCGTTCTGCTTTTGTAGTTAGACAGCTAGACTGCCATAAAGAATTTGCTAGAAAAATCAGATAACTTGATTAAGAACACACAATAGCATACAAATGGCGTGTAAATCAATAGCTTAGGGCATCATACATAACCCAGAACATTTAATGCTGAGCTAAGGCATAATTACTAAATCACCGAATCAATCACCAACAGCCCGCTTTGTATACATCAGAATAACATAACGTTATAATACAGCTCAAATACAAATGAATCCGCAGAACCGTTAAAGGCAAAAAACCCCAATAGATTTATGTTTTTTTTTTATAACATCCTCAAACATGGTTGCTAGGGGGCAGACTGTTTTTTTATTTCGCTAACGCTTAATGAGCCATTCATGATAATAGGGCAGCACCATCATCTGGTTTATTGTTATTGACGTTGAGAACCTTGGTGTTGGGTAATGTGGATCCACGATGGTGGCATTGGCAATTTTATAGACTATAGACATATGACCTCCATGGGGCATTCCTATGTTTTTTCTATGAATGGAAGAATGGAGAACAGAGCACGAGGTACGGATGAATGTGGAGGAATCATCATTCAGACGCTGGTAGGGAAAGGGGCAGATCTGGCCAGGGAGTGGGGCAACTAAATTGATACATTGCCTTGGAGTCTCGCCAATCGGCCTGTGTAGGAAAGGACTTCATTAGCATTGTCGTAAAGCATCAGCTCTGTGTGGTGTTAGATAAGGGAAAGACACTCTAAAGATCCAATGGCTGACAAAAATGGCCATTATATTACTGTATACAGCGCTGGGGGTTATATTACTGTATACAGCGCTGAGGGTTATATTACGGTATACAGCGCTGGGGGTTATATTACTGTATACAACGCTGGGGGGTTATATTACTGTATACAGCGCTGGGGGTTATATTACTGTATACAGCGCTGGGGGGTTATATTACTGTATACAGCGCTGGGGGGTTATATTACTGTATACAGCGCTGGGGGGGTTATTACTGTATACAGCGCTGGGGGTTATATTACTGTATACAGCGCTGGGGGTTATATTGCTGTATACAGCGCTGTAGGAAAATATTTTTGTCCATGGAACTTCCCCTTTAATTAGCTTCTCTATTATTTAGGACACAAAACAGTCAGGGTTTGACACATAATTTTTTTGTCGTGGATAATACGCTATTGCGTTATCACAATTACAGATATTTTTTTTGCATAATAACACCTAAGGATTTAATTTAAATGTCAAATTAAATCTGGCACTAGGAACACATAGTCTATCACTGTCCTTGGAGAGAAAGTGACAACCGCATAATATATTTGCTTAAAATTGAGTATTGCTGTAATATAAATCACTACTTTGCATTTTGCAAGGAATGCCTGACATATTACGGGAATGGCTGGGTAACTTTTTGAAAAAAAAATCTCGCTTGGCGTTAGACGATTGTGCATAAATCATTTATTAAGATGAAAGTTTAAGATTTTTTATTTAACTATACGATATTAACTTTTGCAAACCATCCAACGTTGATATCGCAATGAGTGGCTACAATATATCCTGCCCCAGGGGGTGATAAGGATGGATATTAAATATGAAGAGTCAATTCTGCATAGGAGGTCACCCATGGCATGTAAACAGATAGAGGTCCTCTCTACAATGAGTGTTATTATACATTGAATATTAAAATATTAAAATTATTTCTGTAATATTTATACACAAATCAGGGTGGGTGTTCAGGATCAGTGCCGGTAGAGCGCTGTATGAGTGTATGAATGTCAATGGTGCCATGAAAGGTGCTGTGTTTTATTGTGTTTCCCTTGATTCATAAAATACATCATTTTTCAAACCAGCGAAGCAAAAGTGTAAAGGTTTCCGAGGCCACCTCATTACTCAATAATATCAATATTTATTTTAAAATAATCTAGTTAATAATAGATGTCGGAGAGATTTGTTTTGAATATTTAGACAAAGTGTGTAATAAATATTTTATTAAGCAATAAATTTGATGGTGTGTGAAACTGTAATTCACCGTTTCTGTTGTAAATCATAAATTACGGCTGGTTGAGTGATAGTTAAAGAGCTATGTTGAGCACAATGAATCAGGAAGGTGCGTTCTGACCTTGTCACGTGTCATTCTAGAACCTCCAATTTTGGTTCATGGTTTAGTAACATGAATGTAAGATTTTTGTATTTTAACTGAAAGATCGTAATAGAAGTTAGCATGCCTCCTTTGGCATGCCTTGGTCGAAAAGACAGGACACGTTTACAGTTGAAGAGAAGAAATGAAGGAGAAAAGAACTTTGTGTGAATGGAGGAGAGTTTGCAAAGCTTTCACTTTGTCTGAATGTAGGAAAATGGTACTGAGTTTTTACTTTGTGTGAATGGAAATGTTAGAGAGTATCCCATTTGTGTGAATGGAGGAAAATGTTTAAAGCTTTCAGTTTGTGCGAATGGAAGAAAATGTTACAAAGCTTTCACCTTGTGTGAATGAATGAAGATGTTAAAACGCTTTCACTTTGTGTGAATGAATGGATATGTTACACAGCTTACACTTTGTGTGAACTAATGGACATGTTACACAGCTTACACTTTGTGTGAATGAATGGACATGTTACACAGCTTACACTTTGTGTGAATGAATGGACATGTTACACAGCTTACACTTTGTGTGAATGGAGGAAAATGTTACACAGCTTACACTTTGTGTGAATGGAGGAAAATGTTAAAATGGTATGTGTATAATGCCAAGTCTTTACCTAATGAAAATTCCTGATCACTCTCTCTCTCTCTCTATTCCCAAAATCCCCTGTAACAAGCTAGCAATAAACTTTAGTCCATGCCCTGTCGTAACTAACTAGAAATCCATTTTAGAAAAATCCCTTCTTGTAAAACAGTGAAACTGTCAGTGACCAACCCCCCCCCCCACTAATCTCTAAGCAAGTACTAACGAATCTGGAGTGACAACAATTTCACCCCTCCCCAAACTAATTTACTCCTTCGCATCGTAACACATTCTAACACCTACATTCTCTCGCGCTACATCTGTTACCGCCGGTAATGGAACCGAGAATTCTGCCCACCTTTGCAGTCCATAGGTTTCGTATAACATAAAGTAAGTCAAATCTTTTAATGATACTTAGAAGTAATTGAAAATTGTGTTCATCGTTAAGCCTTAACAAGTATCATTAATGTGCCGAACACCTACACATATACTTATTCTTCAAACAGAGCTCAGTATCAGATTCCGACTTGTTTGATATCACTCTGTGGGCAGAAGTAAAAAACCCCTTCGTTATGTATCATTCTTCTACAGCAAGCACTTCATAAACCTACATCAAAGCATATTATTCTATAACTTCCAACTCATCTTGTATTCCTACAGCTTTGTTTTCTCCGGGGGATGTACGCTTTTCAAACCACCACCTTTTTTAAAGTCTTGACTTTCAGAGGGAAGAGAACATGAATTTCGAAGACTAGAAGGCTTGCTTTCCTTAGATAACAATCCAAGATAAAAAAACGAAAGCATCGGCCAAGACTGTTAAGAGTACGCGAGGAGCAAGATAGCCGACGTGGGCGCATGATGTGCTCGCGAATATGTGTGAAAGTCGAACCTTCGCAGAAATAAGCTAGAAAGTTGACACGTATGGAGACGATGGCTATCGAGAAGGACGCCGAAGACAATATCTGACTCATTTAAGAAAGCTGACATGTTTGGGGGTATAAAACAAGCAGATAAACTTTATATGAATTAATAGTCTGGTTTTTTTCCATGTAAATTTGTAAATATGACGTGACGTAGAAATGTCTGCTTTTGGACAAAGTAGCAGTATGTATGCGCGTACCGAAAGTAGCTTGCGTGTGTCCACATGCACATGTCATACCATAAAAGGATTGATTAGGTAATAAACATAAGGTTGGACCACCCTTAAACATACCTCCAAAGTGTCCTGATTTTCCATGACTGTACTGTTGCCCTATATTTGTGGACCCATAGGGATCATGGGTCCCTTAGGCAGAACTTCTGATCTCCCATGACCGGCCCTGGGTCATGGGAGATCAGAGTAAGTAAGGTGGGCAGCCACCCCTCTGGAACCGCCCACTTCTGCACTCAACCCTGCCCACTTCTGCACCCAACCATACCTATCCCTGGCCCCGCCCCCAATACAGGTGCCTCTATATGGATGAGGAACATTTAAAAAAAAAAAAAAGCCTAAAAAATATTAAAAAAGTATCTTAAGAATGGTGAGTTCCAAAACTGCAATTCTGAATCAAAAACATATTAAACACTTTAAAAAAAATCGAAATAAATGAAAAAGTAGCTTGGAAAATCCAAGATGAAATTTTTGATTAGTGCCAATTTTCAAAAACCTAAAATAACGCACAATTCGTCATGTCCCCGGTGTTATATTTGCCAATTTAGGAGTACCGGGATCTGTAATCTCGTATATTTCCAGACAGGAATAAAGTTAAAGGATTTTATTAGTTATATTTCCAGATTTGTTATTGGGGTTATAAATTGCGACTGTCAGCTTTCATACAGAGAGAAAGCAATTAGATCTCCAAGGAATACAATCCAAGAACATATCCGAGGCATCAGAAATACTGTCAGGCTTGTTTAGAGAAAAAAAAAAAATAAGGAAGATATGCAATTTAGTTAAATACATATTTTTTCGGATGCGGTGGTGAATAGTAAGATAAGTGTTCTGCGAAGGGTTAGTCTTTTGTGAAGATACAAGTTTTTGATTGCGCAATACCCACAGTGCTCCAAAATGATGCGGCTGAAATGATTAATTTCTGAAAAAAATTCTAAGGCATCAAGCTCCGTAAATATTTTTTATTTCTTATTTTAACCCAATAATTTTACATTTTTGAGAGACCTGAAAAGCCATTTTAATGTATACCTTCAAAGAGTATTTGGAAATATTATGGAGTTCTAAAAATGGTGACCAAAGTTGGGGGTCCCGGGCTGACGCTGCATGCGCTTCTTGAAGCAGAATGTATTGTCATGGGGCAACTGCTCTTCTTGCCCCATGAAACTCACAGCCTGTCTATAACTATAATAATAATAATAATAATGAATTAATATTAATAAAAATGTATAATAATAATAATAATATAAATTAATATTAATAAAAAAAATAATATAAATTAATATTAATAAAAATTAATAATAATAATAATAATATAAATTAATAATAATAAAATAATAATAATAATAATAATAATGGTGATTGACACCTAGATAAAAAAGTTAAGAAGAAGACTATTAATTCACAACTGCTTTGAGTGGTCCTATGGTAACCAATGGTATAAATATGGATTGTGCCTGAGGATCCTACTGAAGGTCATTGGGCAGATCTTAGACAGGAAGAGGTGGGGCTATTCCTAAGATCCACCCCTTTGTCACTTTTGACGTCCCTAAACAAATATGTCTGCTTTATACTTAACAAGGCTCAACATTCAAGTCCTGTCCATGGCCTGGCCTACTCTGTTGGTAGCCCTAGAATAAAGTTACACTAAAGAAGATAATTAATGCAACAATAACTAGGACAATTTACTCTGAAATAGGAACATACATATTTGTCCATATTTCCCAGGGGATTTTTATTTTATTCACACAATCCAATATCCAAAAATTCAATTATTTTGTGTCTTTGTTCGTAGCTTAATGCAGTTTATTCTCTTGTGTTAGAATGTTCCGTGTTGGTTACTTATTCTCAGATGAAAAACATTAATTAAAAGGAAAAAGACTATCTCTCTAGAAATAGATATTCTGAGAAATTGATTATTTCGTTAAACATTTTTAAGGTAAGTTTTCAGGGAATGGGATCTTTAACAATAATGCATAGTTTTGTTTTAGCCTTGTT
The DNA here is from genome assembly GCF_027358695.1 of Spea bombifrons. NCBI lineage: Eukaryota > Metazoa > Chordata > Amphibia > Anura > Pelobatidae > Spea > Spea bombifrons. The sequence goes on along the minus strand of NC_071099.1, from coordinate 23,604,492 downwards.
TTAAATACCTAAAATCCCTTGAATCTTAACCTGGCCCATGGTTTAAAAAGGTAAGATTTAAAGGGTTCCAGTTTAAGGAAGCCGAGGAAGAATCTTTAAATGTTAAAAGCATAAACTGGCATTCATGGATAAAAATGAAATTCTTATAACCATTCTTCATTAAATTTTCCCTTTCTACCTTGTTTAAGCTTTAAATGTTTTATGGATCTATTTCTTGGTGGCACATTTTTATACACCTTATTTTTATCTTTATTTGAAACATTTTGGAAGATATTCAAGCTATAGGGACACTTGATCTATCTACCTTAATGCTTACTGTTTCTTCACACTTTTTCTTGCTTATAGATGGGGCCAAAACGGGTACAAAATTCTAAAATATTGTATAATCACCATAAAAATCCATGGGAGGTTCCTGCTGATTGAGATGTTGATCATTACCCTATAAGTAATCAAGATTTCTTTTTTTTTGGTGGATAAACATCTCCTAACCTGTCAAGATGTAATAGCGGATCAGTTTTAACCTCTATTAGAAAAAAACACCAAAGCTCGTGTCTCTCAGACTTCGATATGTTGGCTTTATGGCATATTTTGAACCCTGGGTTCCACCACAAGTACATTTCTTCACAGGTCTTCTCAGATTAGCACAAGTGGGCCAAAAGGTGGACATGTGTGGAGTAAAGGAAGACCTGTACCTTTGGTGGAACTTGAGGACCAACGTTGACCTGTAAGTCCTTGTTAGTTTCTTATTTCCAGAGACATTCGTTAACAGGATGGTCTTGTTTCTTTTATAAGGTGTATAGAACGCAACCAACGTCTAGACATGTCAGTCCTCAAGCTAAGTGCTAACCCTGGGTCATCCCGTGCTCGAAAGTGAAAGGCCTCTATGGCTTTACAAAGTTTTGTTAAGCAGACTATTATCCAAGTTAAGAACGAGTAAATTCCACATTTCCTGACCATTTCTTTAGTTATGTTCCTTGCATCAAGGGAACCAAGACATAAAGATCAATGTAGTCTTTATGGCCCTTTGCATGCATGACCTGCAACGTTCATCTTGTTCGTAGCCACATGATACACAACAACTCCTTCTTGACATTAAAAGCTTCATTTACGAAAAATTATCCTCCGAAAGATATAATGTCATCTAAAAGTATGGTACGCTGACCTCAAGACAGTTAAGTGCACTTTACTACCAGCTAGAGAGCCGTTATTTCTTGTATTAATCGTGTCCTCGGTCTTCTAATGACACCAAGGTTCAATCTTCCTGTCTATCTTACATTGTTTTGGTGAGCTCTTCTTCCAGAGACTTTGCGCTCGTTCTAATCTATAGGAATATATTTTATTGCAATACCAATCTATCGACAATCCGGTACGGTATGTTTTATCTTAAAGGCTTTCTTTGTAATTGCGCAATGTCGATAATAATTCAATGGCTATAAACCTGTGATGCGGCATAATGATCGTTGGTTAAAGAAAACAATGGGCAGTTTTATTTATTTTTTTTGCTCATATATTAGGTCAGTGCGATTGCATAAAACTAAGCCGAAGAAAAATGTATTCATCACTTTGACAATTTTTATGAGTGCGGAGGATAGATGTGATTGGAAAATGGCTATTTTTTTCTGTTTGTATTGAAGAGCAGAGTAGGTTGTTAATAATAAGATAATAATATATAAGATATTATATATAATATATTTTACCTTAAAGTTAAAGAAAAGTATATATAGAATATATGTGGCCTTTCTCTTTGGTGCAATGCCATATATGGACATTCTCCTAATTAATCAATCAATCAATAAATAATCATAAACATCATTTCCTAAGAAATTGTCTCTGCTGTGATATTGAAAATTATAAAAATGTTAATAACTAATATTTAGCAATACCCAATTATTTACAGTGCTTCTATTATTAAAAAAAATATACATTCTCAAAAAAGTGGAGGTGTGTAGGAGAATTGTGGCTTGAATTCCTTTCTCTTTGCTTTACATGATCAAGGACCAGCCCCAGCGAGCTTCTGTTGTAGGAAGAGCTTGGTTGGCCCTGTATAATCCATCTCATCATCTTCAGGGCCATCTTTGATGTTGGGCAAAAGAGGCAGCTGCCCAGGGTCCAAATGTTCTTTAGTGGTCCACAGTAGCTGTCCCATGGGGCCTTAACGCTCCCTCATGTGCCATGTGCCCCCACTGTTGATATATGATGTCATATCCAAGAACCCAGGAAGAGGCACTAAACAAAAGACCTGACTGACCTAAGTGCATTATACAGAGACAGCTCAAGCCTTCTTGAGTGTGGTCCTACATAAGGTATGATTAACTTCAACTCTTGCATTGGTGAATAAATCCCAGCATAGATTCCATAGATTTACTTATTTTTTTCATCATTATTATATCATTATTTTCTCAACGTTCTATAAGTGTATCAAGTAGACAGATGGTGACCCCCAGGTCAGGATCGCTGATGAGGAAACACATATCATATGAGGATATATTTTTATCCATTCATTTTAGTGATTTTACAAGCACAATCTATAAACAAAATTATATTTCATTCCCGGAAGCAAACATTATCATCAGATATTTGTGGACGTCAAGAATTATAATTAAAACATTGCGCATGAGTCATAAGGAGTCTTAAAGGTAGCCATCTTGTTTCTGAGAATCAACTCAATAATAATAAGTTTTATCAATTTTTCATTAAAAATATCAGCAAGTTTGCAAAAAAAAAAATCACTATTAACCTTAGCGTAGGAAGAACCCAATACGTTGTATTTATGATTAAACCGCTACCATGCTGGGCTTAATAGCACATACAATGTCCACTTAGTAGGCTTTTCGATGGTGTAGACCGCGGCGCCGTGTAAAAGAAACTGTGAATAAGAAAAAAAATGATACATTTTCAAGCTGGGTTTCTTTGATATGCTACACAGCTTCATTTTCCTGCAAAAATCAATACAATTTCTATGACTGTGGGAAAAAAAAAAAATTGAAGTATAAGCTGAGCTACCGCCTCAACCAAGTCTGCGGTGTTATGAAATTTTTATGCGTGATGCTATGATAGGGTACGGTGGTTTTTTTCCCCCCAGTTATTTCAAAGGGCATATTTTGCAAAAATTCGAAAGATATTTTTTTTTTATTATTTTACGAAATAATTGTTTCTTACAAAACAAAACAATAGTTTCGTAAAAATAAGCTTCCAAAATATTTTTTAAATAATTCTATTTTTTTGTGCATATTATAATGTTTTCAGGAAGCTGCGTATTAGCTATTTGTAGGAATTCTTGCTCCAATCGTTATCCGATCTACTAGACAAACACCCCGACTGCCTGTGGGAAACAACAGAATGGCTCAGTCTTAATCCCCCAGCCTGACCTACTGACTATTGAAAGTCTATGGAGGAAGGGACTTCATTAGCATTGCCATAAAGCATCAGCTCAGTGTGGTGTTTGAGCCAACGACAGACAACAATGGCCTCCTTCAGGTCTACAGATAAAGGCAGTTTATTGGGGCAAAATAAGATAAAACCACCTTTAAAGATTTATATATTGAAGGTGGCTTATAATATATTTAGATTTTTTAAGGTATAATAAATAGGGATAGGCTTTGTAGAAAAAAGTAATATATTGATATTCAGGAATTAGTATGCGTTATGTATTTCAACCATTTTTTTTCGAAGCCTCTTTATAATGATTTTATTTAATCTTGCCAAGTCCTAGCAGAGGCGCTTGTTAAGTGAAAAAAAGGATCGTATACAGTACATAGGGAGATACGTTTTGTTTAACCCCTTAATGACAAAGCCCGTACATGTACGGCCTCAAAATGCATCGTCTTCAATGGGTTTAGGGGCCGCCCCTTGTCCTTAAGGGGTTAAACCAGAGACCGTTTTATATTTAGAGCACATTGTACCGAAGGCTAATCCCCGCATTATACAAATTGACTCGATGTAAAATCGGGATCGTTCATTATAAAGTCCCCTTTGACACTATATTTTTTTTCTTTTGTAAGGAATTGAACGCCATAAACACAAGTCTTTAAGTTATCGTACGATCGTTCATCTGCCGCGTTTCTTATGCATTTAAATTCACTGTTTTGTTTTTTTTTTATAGAAAAAAAAAACCCCAAAAAAACTCCAAAACGTCAGTGAATTTGGAACATTAAAATGCAGGAATAATTGGTTTATTGTGATTGCCTTCCTTAAACACCCTGACTCATAGTTCATTTCAATGATTTACGCTCAAGAGTATCATTCCGCCAGCCGTTATAAAATCCTCAAACCGCTAAGTTTCTTGCCTTTTATTTATTTATTTATTTTACTCATTTTTTTTCTTTTTTTTTTTTGTTAAGACTGTAACAACTTCTTATTATTTGTTTTGTTTCTTTTTGAAACGCTGATTTGCAGAATAGTAGAGATTAAGTTATATTTTTAATAAAAAAAAAAAAGAAAAAAAAGAAAACCTAATCTGAGAGCCAAAAGAAGTATTATATATTTTTAGTAGATTCCAAATATTTATAATGTTTTGTGCCCGCTTTGGGGCTCCAGGCAGCTACGGCATACATCAACTTTGTGACTTCCATGCACGGCTGTCACGCACAGCGTATGGTAGAACCTGTAATCAGGTAGAACAGCGTGTGCAAGTCCCAAAGACAGAACACCAGAGTCCAGTATAGAATAGCCAATGAGCAAGCCAGGGTCAGGAAGCCAGAAGTCAGGATCGTTGCAGGGTAAGCCGAGGTCAGGAAGCCAGAAGTCAGGATCGTTGCAGGGTAAGCCGAGGTCAGGAAGCCAGAAGTCAGAATAGTCGAAACGTAAGCCGGAGTCAGATGCCAGGAATCAATAACAGAAACGCGTACTGGGATGACACTATACAAGATAGGTACAACCATCAGAAGGCAAGGTGAATGGTTTCTGAGGCTCTTAAATAGAAAGAGGAAGTGCAGACTTCAATTAGCATTCTCCCGCCATAAATTCAAAATGCCGTTACGTCACTTCCGGTCCGCGGCCATCTTGGGGTTGGCGAGACCTCAAATTACTAAAAGGACCGGTAGTACCGGCTGGCGCCACTAGGTGGCGTGCGGAAGAGCGCGTACGCGCGGCAGGACCAGACCAGGATTCAGAAGGCGGCGGCTGCCGTGTGGAGTTGCGGGGTCTTCCCCGTCCTCGCGGCGGCAGAAGCTGTCTTGCGGAGGAGGGGGGTCTTCCTCTCCTCCGCGGCGGTTGAAGCTGCTGTGGTAGGGCGGGGGGTCTCCCCCTTCTCCTCGGCAGCTGTGGCTGTTGCGGTAAGGTGGGGGGTCTCCCCCTCCTCCGTGGCGGCTGAGGTTGCTGCGGCAAGGTGGGGGGTCTCCCCCTCTTCCGTGGCGGCTGATGCTGCTGCGGCAAGGTGGGGGGTCTCCCCCTCTTCCGTGGCGGCTGAAGATCCGCGGACCCGGAGGGACCGGCAGCCAGGTACGTTACAACGGCTAGACAAAATGAGACATTTATTGATGACAATTTTAGCAGGGTAAGGGAAAAAAAAGGCTAAAGTACTACTTATCTGTGGAAGATAATTGAGTATATTACGGCTAGAATGGAGCGAAATGCTTTGCGCAGTAATATAAGGAACATTATGTTGAAATACATTTTATTTTGCTTTCTTATACTATATAAATTTAGTAAAGTCGACTGGCACAACCTGAATCGCATGTGAGTTGGGAGCTACCCTAGGCCCATACCTGGGCTACTCAAAGCCCCTCTTGCGAGATGCGGGTAGGAAGTCCCGCTGACGTTGGTGTTCCTGCTGATGTCGCGGGACCCCCCGCTCTTTAAGGAAGAAGTAGGTGGGGAGTTGGCCGAGTCCCGCAACCTGAAGTTTTCTGGAGGCAACATGGAGATTAGGAGAAACGGTGGTTCTCCCGTGGTCTCCGGGCCTAGGCCTGGCCCAGGATCACTCCTCCGAGTCACCGTCCTCATTGTCATATAAAGTCATATCCTGGAGCTCAACCTCCATAATGTAAGTGGACCAGTTGGGAAGATCGGAGATTTCCTTTATAATCAGCCCATTCAGCATCTGCAGACGGAGAGACTTGATCAACCAAAAGACCTACTGCCACCCACTGGACCTACCACCTAGGCCAACGGTGTCCAACCTGCGGCCCTCCAGCTGCTGCAGGACTATATCTCCCATATTCCTCTGCCAGCCACTCAGCTGAAAGAGCATTATGGGAGAGGTAGTCCTGCAGCAGCTGGAGGGTCGCAGGTTGGACACCCTTGACCTAGGCCTGTTCAGCCAGAATGCGTTGCTGGGGACACCAGGATGCAACTGTTGTTAATCATATACTGTATTATTGTGTGTGTGTGTGTGGTTTTTTTTAATACTTAGATCTCAAATCATCTCTCAATAGTCCAAGATTTCATGAGACAGTCTTGACAACCAAGCTCTAGTGTGGGCTGTCAGGGCCAGTATCCCAATTATCAAGACTGGTGGCATCTCTGGATGCTCTGACTCCTCTAGGAAGACGTGGAGATGGGATGTCCCCTCTAGGGTTAACCAAAAACAGGCGTTGTGGTGGCCACTCCACTTTGTGGCAGCCGTGGACAGTCTGAACGCTGGAACCTACCACTAGTTTGCTAAAACTTTACTTGTTATAATGTTGAGCCGATTGCAAGATGTTCTAGCCTTCTAGGAAACGTATTTCTTCTTTTTTTTTTTTGCAAATTTCCCTCAGTTTCATTCTCACATTACCAGAAAACAAAATGCAGCATTTTAAATGAAGGATTATCGAAGGCTCAGTGGATTTTGGTGGCAGTCTGAATCATTGTAAACATGCCATTATAAATCATTATTTTAGCGTTAACTAAAATGTTATGATATTTAATCGATGTGTATTTTTCTTTGACATTTTTAGAGGGTTCAAAAGTGGCTTAATTCACACCAGGATGATTCCTTGGATAAATTTCAGGGGGATTTTTAAATCCTAATATTTATTTAAAAAAAAAAAAAACACTAAAATAAAATATGAATGTGGGTTTATTTCCACCAAATAGTTAATGATTTGGTGGAAATAATGATTATTATTATTTTTTTTTGTATCTATATCTATACAAAAATTATTATTATATTATTATTATTTTTTGTATATATATATATATATATATATATATATATATATATATATATATATATATTTATTGCATAGAATAATAATTTTAACCCCTTAATGACAAAGCCCGTACATGTACGGGCTCAAAATGCATTGTTTTCAATGGGTTTAGAGACCGCCCATTGTCCTTAAGGGGTTAAATGCTGCAGTATTATTAAGTAGGTTTTCAACCAGTTTTCAGGTAGAATGTTCCTTTCTCTCAGTGAATCTTAAGTTCACTTGTTTTAAATTTAAATCATCAGCCAATGCGAATTTAATTGCTTTGGGGTTGAAAAACCCCCGTTGCAATCTTCTTGAATTATCAGAGTACCTGCCTACATAGTAATCAGACTTTTAATTTCTTTTTTTTTTTTTCCAAAGGGGGCACTTTAGTGGACTTTTATCACAGAAGAGTCTGTTCTTGTAGCCTATTCATTTTCTTGGCTCTTCAACGAAAAAAATGTAGGATAAATTGAATTCTATTTCAGTTTACTTGGGAATATAAATTTATATTTAATTTGGAGGAAGAGGAAAATAAATTTGGAATTTATTTATTTTTTAAAAAAAATTATTTGTGCCCTGGTATCTACAACAAGGTAAAGTAACTACATTTAGAAGAAAGGATCATAATTAAACAATTTTCTGGTTTTCTCTTGGTTCCGACTTACATCTAGGAAGCTATCGTTTTATTAAATATAGTCCTGGTGGTAAAAATAAAAATAAATAAATAAAATACAAAATTAAAGCAGTTTATTGGATGGTAATATGTTAATAATATTGGATTTTGAAGGTCAACCTACAAACCTACAACAAACAAACAAAAAATCCTCCACCTGCTTCTACAAAAAGAAAACGGAGAATCAAACTGTGGTCCATTGAGTGTAGTTGGCCATTTTTGCCCCAGTGGGACTGACAGCACTGGACTTTGTCAATAAAACCCAGAAAGAACAATGTTGGCCTTATGTACACAACAAAGGAGATGACCAGATCTGATTTCTGACCATATGGACTTTCTGTGCCTACCACGCTTTAGTAAATAGTAGTAAATATCGGAGACCTTTAATAAATTGTCAAACCATTTGACATATGAACCCATGACATTTAGAATCGTCTCTGGTATTTACTACCGAGTCTTGATCAAGACTCAAGCGTAAGAGTCTTCTAAGGAACTTTAGAACCTGGCGATCAAATGTCCTAACATCACCAGCAACATCTCAACCATAGAGAATGTATAATAATAATGTAGCCGTTACATAGTCCTCCATCTTGGGTTGGATAAGGTATGGCTTGCTGGTGAGATCCAACCACAATGGGGAACTCTTCGGGGTTTGACCCGGAGTCTCCGGCTGCAGCATTGTTTCCCCGGGTCTCCAGGTCAGCCTCCTTAATCTTCAGGGAAGCAACAAATATCGTCCAGCAACAGTGTTTCCAATCCCTCTGTTGATTATATCACATTTATTATTCATCATCTACGCTCAAGATTCCTCCATATATTTGGACTGTGTTTTACTTCTGTGTGGGTCTTTGTTTGTCTTTAAACACCCAGCGTTTTTTTTTTGGGTGTTTAACAAACAGCATATGTTTCTGGCAGTATTCAAGCTTAGCAAGCAAGCATGGCCAGAAATGTAACATTTCAGAAGAAAATAATTGAGACAAATTTGGTAACACCTACTTTCCAGCGATCCAAACAAACTTCATTAAGAGGGGGAAAAAGCACATTGTTATCCGAAGTGGAAATGTCAGAGAATTATTTAATTAGGGTGTTCTGTTTCTTGATAATCATCGGGATCTTGGCTAGTTGCTTTCACAATGAACTACATAAAGTGTTGGACTGGATTGCGCTAAAAACAAGCAGATCACAGGACAGAATTCGCAACTAATTGGCTTTCAAAATGAGGCAAAAATTAGGTACGCACACCAGTCACTCAACGATATTTCTGGCGAAATACAATGTAACCTCAAGCTAATGTTCCAACATTCTAACAGAATTATTCTGCAATTCTACGCCTACTATAAAACATAGCAGCGGCAAATCTAGATGTATGAGGGGGGTCCATTCTTCTAAAACGTGTGGACCTCACATTGAATTCTGAGGTCACACTCTCTGGTGTCACACCATCTAAATCTCATGGTGTCATGTGACATCCCAACACGCGTCTTGAATAAATGACAAGGTGCCGACTACTAAATAGCAGGAGATAACTATGAATAACACCCTGTCATCCCGGGTACCAAGCTAGACCTCAAGAACGTGAGGTGGCCACCTTGGAACTTAGGACCTCATCTCGTATGTGTCTTCTGCGTTTCTGACATGACGGCAGATACTGTTGGATTCACAATTATTCCCTGGCTTTATTGATGGACACTAAATTACCATACATATCGTTTTATAGTTATTTTATATTTATAATTAAATAACCATTTTTTTGAAGGATAATTTCAAGAAAAGGGAGATGATTGCTGTTGATGTTCCTCAAAGGGTCATAGTCATCCTTTGGAGTTCTAGCTACCCCCCGGGGTTGTTATACCCTATAACATAACATAATGGGCAGCAGGGTTTTGGCTTTTTTTTTTGAAGTGCATCTGAAATAACGGCACCCCTGAGCCTCTCGAACTTCTCAAATGGCAAAGCTGTTCCTGCCTTCCCAAACTGCACTGTAAGGCACGGCCAAAAGGTTGCCTTCCACTATCGCTCCCACGACGCTCAGACGGCATCGTAAACCAAAAAAAAGAGTGCGTTGATGGCACGGGGGAGCATCGCGGGGGCTGCAGGCTTCCCAAGGCATCTCGAAAAAAAAAAAACCTAAGAAGCGGCATCTTAATAGCAAAGAGGGAGACTGCTTGCTTGTGCTTGTTGTTACCGTGGTTAAATGCGCCTCTTATTAATACACTGCTTTTTAATACATTACGGAGCGTCTGGAAGCGAGGAGCTCTCGAAATGCTTCTCAGCATTTGGCAAAAGAATCATTTTTTACTTGCAATTGCAGCGCCAGGTCGATAAATTGTGCCTGACGTCGGTGTCTAATCCTCCTCTTCCCGACGTACTTTGCAATCCGTGCACGCGCCCCTTATGTCTTAATAAGGATTAACCCTTTCAGCGCCAGAGGTGCGAGCCTCATAAGCTACACCGCACAGAACCGATCCGGAGCTTTACCAAACGTACACCTTTATCCAACAAAATTTACATATTTTATCAAACGTTTCATATTGTTTTTCCTATGCCGAATGGTGTCTTTATGATCTGAGCCTTCATTTTGTTGAAAAATGAGAAAACAAATTAGAAACGTAGCACCAAGTGCTAAATATTACATGTAATTAGGGACACAACATAATTGTGAATTATACCGAACCCATTGCATACCTGTACTTATCTGTTACCCTGCCTACGCGTTCGATCTTATTTAGCTAAGTGCAAAGACTAACGAGAGATACTTTATCTATAAATAGACCAGCCCATGTTAATTACTATTTTTTTTTAATCTTTTTTTTTTACATATTCACAATATTGTTGTCATGGGAACTTGAATAACACATACAATGTACGCAAAGGCAAAACATAAAACATTTTTGTGAAATGTTCCAAATGAAACATGAATATTCATAACAAATCAGAGGCAGAAAAAAAGGTGGAGATATAAAAAAAATCCCCTGCAGAGAACTATAGTTTTTTCCCCAAAATGATTTGTGCTTTGGAATTGAGGACGGTAATGTGCTATACGCCTTGATAACCTCTAGGTGGCGACAGTGCACACACAAGATTATTTAGTTCGTTAATAATATACTCTAGTTATTTCGGACAGCATGGCGTCCTCATTGCGTCCTCATGTCTTAAAAGCGTAAAGTGGGCCGATTGGGGAGACCACAGCCCATTAATCCGTGACACAGCAGAGGAGGCAAGAGGGTGATCTGAATATTAGTTTGGTAGCAGGGCCATCCCTAGGCTTAGTCAGCGTAGGCCAGAATACGTCATTGGGCATATGTGAAACATTTTCACAGCTGAAAAGTAGGTGGAGTTATAATTAAACCCATCCCATTGGCCTCTATTAACCCCTTAAGGACAATGGGCAGTCCCTAAACCCATTGAAAACAATGCACTTTGGGCCCGTATTTGTACTAGCTTTGTCATTAAGGGGTTAAATCTTGCCCTAAAGAAGCAAAAAAGCCACATTTTTTAAATATGACATCAGACTTTTTAATATCTGGGTTCCGACGATAAAAGAAAGTGATTTTATCTTGTATGTAAAAAAAAATATATATATATATATATATATATATGTATTCCCTTTTAGCTTTAAAGCTCAGCTTGCTATCATTTAGAGTTCCGGATATCAAATGCTTTCAGGGTTTTGTTGTGAAGCCTCTACTAAATTAGAATGTTTTAAATCTTTGATTTAAAAAAAATAAACAAATAAAAAAAAGAGAAAGATGGAATACTTGGTGGAAAGTATGTTCTTTGCAAAGTAATCAGCTCGATAGATGGGTCTCTGTCACTCTATCTTCTGTAACAATGAAAGGTCAGTAGCATCGCTTCTATAGCAACACAATCTGCAGATCAATCACGGATCCCAAAATCATCGAGTCAGGAGACCAGGAGACTGCAATTCTGCAAACAAATGTACATTAGCTCTGGCGCGGTGGAAAAGTAATTAGGAACCGTCTCATCTACATTCAAATGAGGCTTCTTCTGGAGTGTATGGACCTTTACATGCATGGTTTTAAAACAACAAAGTCTCTATTTTATTTCAAGTAAATCAGGAACGTCGAGTGATTTAAAGCAGGTCCAACCTTGGCTTGTTTTAAAAGCCTCCGGATGGTATCCGTATATTTTCAATGTTCCAATATCAATCTATTAATGTGCAGATAAAAAGCTTAATAGAAGAGGCTTGGGAGCTTGGGACCTTCTGAGGTCAAACATGAGGATATAAAATTATGGGGAAACGAGGACCCCTTTAGCAATGTAGGTCCTAGGTGGGAGCTGGGGTGCTGCCTTGGATCAGGCATAGAGCGGTGGACCTCATTGAATACATAACTCCTTGAAGGCATGGAGATGTTGGTCATAAATGGGGTAGAAGCTCTTTGTCCCTTCTTCTTCAATTTCTTCTCCTGGCTCCTATAAGGAATCCTGACGGTTACATCAGATTATGTTCCAAGAACCAATGTACATAATAATCAGATGAGTAACATAATGTAACACATGGTTTTTATGATATAAAATGGGATCTGGCCTAAATTGTAAATGGGGAGTCACCATCCATTGAGGAACCCCAGTATGAGCACAAAACATACTTTTTATCACTGGAAACACAGCCTTTATCCGTGTTTTATAAAGTTTTTTTCATTCTAACCATACCTACTAAAAGTAATTTCCAATCCTCCACAGCTAAGCGTCTGTGGAATGGTATATTGGGCCATTCCTCTCCCTCGGATGAAATAGAATATGCTATTATGGAGGCTCGCTGAAGCCACATGTAATGGTACCATTGGTACAAAATAGAATGTATTTGATATTAGCAGAGTGCGCCAGAGGGAGAATAAAATTAGCTGCTTAAAGCACCGATGGCAAATGAGTTTCTTGGCCAACGTCTTGCCTTATGCATTCCGGAGATGACAATATCAGCATTAATCCTGGCAAATCTTATTAAGGTTGTAATGCGAGGTTGTCTCGTTTTACAGCATTAACCCAACGTAGCTCGAGAATAACCACAAAAGGCAAGAAGGATTTAGTAATTCCGAAGAGTTGTCAGCACGGATCACAAGGAATAGCCACCGTGAGTGGCCACCGGTAACCTCTGGAGAAAATTACCCGGATGGTAAATCAATGCTGATTTCATTCCGTGATATAGCCCAAAGCCTTCTTGGCGGGCATCGGGAAAAAAAACAAAGCTTCAATAGTCCAAGGAATATCTAAGTGTTTACAAAGAAATAAAAACAACTTTAATATCTTTGCTTACAAACAGTGACATGTAATATTAGATAGTTCTTCTTACTGAGATGATAGGATTAGCAGAGGCTTCTGAATATTACATTTACTTAGAAAATGAAGCCCCAGGTGGGATCCGATACAAAATATCCATAAGGCAGTTTTGTTATACTTTGTTACAAAGAATATCATGCTTTTCTAAATAGAAGTCTCTACCTGCTATTGTTAGAACGGCACGGATGGAACTATAACAAATCTTTCTTTATTTTGTGTGATGTCTACAAGGAAAGGACACATAATGTACTTGTTGTATGTATGATGGTGCCATGTAGCCTAACATTAATGGCAAATTATTTAGTTATATTAATTACAGATAGGGGAGGCAGCTGGGGGCTTGGGTTATATGGTCAACAGTGACGTTTACCAACCTTTTCATGGAAATTGATGTCCACACTTGGATGCCTATGCCACCTCTGATGGCAAACCCAACATTTTTAACACGCCAAGCTCTTCATTTGCCGAAGCTGGTTATTCTTCTACCTATCTTGACCACTCTGTTCCAAAAATCAAGCAATTCATTCAAAACTCCTCACCCTAGTCCTGCATTCCAAACATGGCTGCCTATTCACCATGTCTTGATGGTTGGTGTGGTGACTCTACTTTCGACCATGGGTCTATCTCTCCCCTGGCCCTTCACTTACTTAAAAGTCTCATTGTCTACCTTGAGACCCAACCAGTGGCCGAAGCGGGGCTGTCATAGGTCAAAAACCATGTTGTGTTGAGTTAGAACCTTATTACTGGTCCAGCTCTGTCTGATATCCTTGCTATGTTCTGTTGAAAACCCATGTACGCTTTTAGAAGAACCGGCGTAAGATCTCTTCCGTATTCCCAGGTTATAGTATTGCTACAAGCCTAGTCATCTTCAAAGTCATCTCTCTGCTTTTCATCCTTGTGCAAGTAAGATCTAACTTTCCAAAACGACTTCCACTACTAGCGGAGCATTTTGGGATAGAAATAATGCTTATTATCAAAATACCTTTTTCCTTATCTTTCACTATAAACAGGATTTATACAGAACAAATGACAAAGGGCAGAAGCGGCTTATAATATACCATTCAGCCTATTCCATTAAGATCTAACCAAGAAGAGGTCAATGGAGATCGATGTAAGGTTACAAAAAATAGGTGCTTATTTTGAGGTCATCGTGTGAAAACATGGTCCCCATAAATCATATTTTCATGTTTCATACAAATCTATATTTTTAATTCCTATATAAATAAATAAATATATATTTTTTATAGGAATAAATGTAAGCTCATGTATTATTTGTGCAGTATTTCCAACATAACATATATATGTTTGAAGTTTTTAATCATTAAATATTTTTTTTTTCTTATATTACCTTAAATAATCCACAAAACCAGTAGTTTCATGTTCCACCTGTCTACTTTTTTCTTATGTGAATGATCCTTGGAGACTTTCTACATTGCCAGAACCATGGGAATAAACAATAAATAAAATTGGAGTTAAAAAAAAAATCATTATCTTTACCTTTTTATTTATTTTTTTTGAACATCTCTGAATATGATTCAAGCCTCGGGGTACGTGAATGTGTTTTAATTCTGTGGATCCAGATATCTCTCCCTCCGAGCGCTTTACGGCATCGGTATACATCTGATTCTCTTTAAACCTATAAGCAGGGAATGTTAGAAGAGTTAGCAGGGTCAGTATATAAAACATAAAATAATAAAAAAAAAAAACAAGAAAAAAAAGATATATGTTCATTAAAAAGAATTCCTGATTAAAGGCAGAGTAAAGGGAATGAAAGGCCATTGGGCATACAGTCAAACATGAAAAGGCTTGCGTGAAATATAAATATGTTCCCATTGCTGTGTTTTTAGAATAATAATATAAAATACATTAAAAAACAAGTTTCTTGTTTGTGTGCTTTAATTTTTTTAACTGACGAAGGGTTGCTGTTGTTGTTACTCTATTTTTTATCTTTAAAACAGTCAAAAATATATAAATGTTCTTCTCTGCTGAATAAATGTTGAATAAATAATCAATAAATAATTGAGTCAATGCTCCAATCTTACAAAAATATTGTAAAAATATGTAAAAAAAATGTGACCACTCAAGAGCACACTCAAGAATTGGCAGCAGTTTCCTTCCACTGATTGGCTGCTTCAAACTGCCAATCGGTGTTGAGAAACATTAGACCACACAGGGGGAGTTCTTCTTCAGCTCTAGAGCTGCAGCTTCTCCTGAAGGTAACCTATTGAATTGTTTCAGAAGGTTGAGCATCCCTTTAAGAATACTGACTTATACTTTAGACAGGTTACCTGTAACCTTTGCCCAGTTAACCTGTTATGTTTGCCCATGTAGCCTGGTATGATATATATATTTTTTTTAAATAACCTTTTTTTTCTCTATATTTTTAAATAATGGGATAATTTACATTTTCGGTAAGTAACGCTGACCCCTGTGACAATTCAATTTCCTTCGAAAATTCAGCTATGATCCATTACACACCAGCGCATGACCTTTCAGATATTTTTACAGGAAAATGGGCTTTTGGCTTCAATATTATGCAAAGTAGAAAGTAACACAATTGAGCGCATTCATCAAAGAGCACGAATTACGCGGCTTTTACTACTGCAAGCTCTGGGAAGATGGGCACCATTATTACAAAAATATTTTAATGTCCTATTGATAAAACCGAAAAAGGTACCATCCTATATCAGCAAAACCTGGGATAATTCATGCACATCGTAAAACAAGCTTTAATATAATGTCTATTAATTAAAGCACAGTCGAGACGCACTCATGTTTTTCAAGCATCAACGAAGCAAAGCGTGTTTATGTCGCAGTCTTATGTCTCCATAAGAAACAAATAGAGTTCCAGTAAGAGCTTTTCATTGAAGTGCCACTCCTTTTGGAAAAACCAAAGATTTTTATCCGTTACCCCAAAATAAGGCAGCTTATACTTGATCTGCTTTTCGATGCGACCAGCGCCACCTGCTGGAAGACAGTGGTCTCGTCATCAGCATGGTTTCCGCCAACAGCAATAGAGAGGATCTCGACAAGATCCCTTCTACTGTTAACCATGGCCGGTCCTAGACCAAGAAGTGCCCCAGGCAAGGATTCCCTTTGTTGCCCCCCCTTACTAGTATATTCAATATCATGTAGAATGCCTGTATATATATATATATATATATATATATATATACATACACATCCCCATGAATTGGGGAGGCTTCCATTGCACCCCTGCCAGGTATAAGATTGACTTCTACACACTGGGGGGGGAGGATTTTTAGTATGACAGTTGGTGCCCCATGATCCGGGCACCCATGGTCGCTGCCTGACTCTTAGGTCACTTAGACCCTGGGAGAAAAACACTCTATCTGCATCTCATCTCATTTAACCCCTTAATGACAAAGCCCATACATGTACGGGCTCAAAATGCATTGTTTTCAATGGGTTTAGGGACCCCCAATTGTCCTTAAGGGGTTAATTAGTGGATACCAGAGTTGATGTCATCAGCCATCAGACAACGAGATGTATCTGAGTAGAAAACCTTTGTAGTCTAAGCATTTAAGTAATAAACACTTCTGACGTCTATCAAAGAAACAAAAAAAAAAACAAAAAAAAAAATCCAAACTAAATGACTCTATAAATGTCATCAATCAGGACTGCAGGCTACTTGCTCTTACACGTTCTCCTAATAAACCCCCAAATTACCCCATCAGGAAATGCCCCATTATTATTCCTTCCCACATTCTTTCACTCGTCAAAAGTCTCAACAGAAAATACTAAACAATAATAAGTAGAAAAAAAAATGCAGAAAAAAGGTTAATTTTCATTATATGCTTATTATACAGCGTAAAACCTTGCGCTTTCATAAATGATCTCTGTGTTGTGTTTAAAGATAATGACAGCCCCGGCATGATTAATCCGATGGAGTGTTTAAGAGTTAAAGGTTAATCGCTGCTTCTGTATGATTTGGCGATGCCACTGTCATTAAATGATTGTATACTTTGTAATGGTTATAGTAGAATGTTGTGTATAAATGCTAAATAATGCCTTCACACATTATAAATGATCATTATGCATTTTTGATATAATATGTTACATTACCCAGGGCAGAATATCTGATTATTCACAACGAGCAAACATCAACATTTAACGAAATCTGAAAAAATAAACTCTAGATTGATGTACGTTCGCCGTAAATGGCTTTGATCCGCCTAATCAGACGAGCGGAGAGTCGGGTTATGTCCGGAAACTGATAAAAAAAAACCCCCAGATCAAAGGGTATTAATTTTATAGTGTTCTTAAATCCAGTGTAAACTATAATCAAATTAAGTTTAACGGCAGAAGCTGCAAAATGCTTACATTTGTTCCATTAATTAACGCTTTAGACGGGTGATTTGTACACGGATATTAGAGAAAAAAAATGTAATGGAAAATAGATTAACACATTTGGGTTGTTTTCGTAAACTAGACCTTTCCATTACTGAATCAAATTGAAACATTGAGACACAGATGGTGCTGAATGTATCAGCAACCAGTTCTCACCTACCTCTTGGGGAGAAAACGTCACTGGGAAATGATGGCGCTGCCGGTGACGGCCTCTCCCAGGTCCTTCAATCGAGGGAGAGGACTTCATCAAAATGACGGGGCTTACGGTGACGTCCTCTCCCCCGATTGGAGGAAGCACAGTCATTTTGGCGGAAGTTCCCACCGTGTTATGCCTGCGGAGATGTGGATGAAAACAGAAGATTAAAGATAGCAGATTGAAGAGAGAAAAGAAGAAAGAAGATACAAGATGGAGAAGATGCAAAAGCGGAAAGAAGCGGCAGTGATTTGCAGAGAAGGCAGGGCAACATTTAGAGAGCGTGAGAGAGAGTGAACGAGAATGAGAGTGTGAGTGAATTTGGGCCTACGTACCATCTTTTTGCTCAGTGGAGGGGTCTGGCCTAATATCAATTCTTGTTATAATAAATACAGATTGTTTAACTAACGTGAACATAATATCTCAGTATGGAAGTGAGAGAGATGCTGAATGCTTTACTTCGAATGCCATCTTAATTCCGCCTTTCATCTGGTTGATTGTTGATGCTCGATAACTATCATTAGAAGAATGTTGATGCTAAATCTTTTTATCGGCATGCACCATTTTTAAACAGATGAATGTTACGTAGATCCCACAATCCACAAACCTATTGAAAGCTGCCCTTAATTAAAGCCCAGGAAAGCATAAAAATACGCCAATATTGCTTGGTTGTGTCAAATGTTCCCGTGTCTGATTCTGCGTCTCCTTTCGTTGCTAGTCCAGCCCTAAATCCTTCATTTGGATTTTCTACATTTTCCTACATTATTGTAGTCCATAATTTTTTTTATACAGAACTCCCATACAACACATTGTTACCAATATATTGTTACGTATGGCGCACCCAAATCTACTTTTAGTCGATTGTGGAACCTGACCGAAGCCTTGTCGATGAAGCATCCTTGCACATATCACTAAGATGAACTGCCTTTGACAAGTCATTCGAAACATGTCAGACTGTTGCTTTCCGCAGTGGATTTTGGAATAATTTGCAAAGCTTTCAGCAAATTTTGACAGGACTAAGATTTCTATCAGTTCCTTCCACCACATAGGGGAGCCTCAAGGAGGCTGGAAAATTACTCGGTGGCCTGCCTGCCCTGACGCTACACATGGAGTCATCTGAATCATGTAATCATGACAACCTTTAAAGAGACAAGTCAACAAACGCCTTCTCTGAATGTAACACATCCCCCAATACTGTTTCAGATCCATCAATCACCGTTCTTCGTGTCACTTCCCTGTATTCGGAGTCAGGCTTCTTGTCCCAGTCCCAGCTTTGTTTACTGACCTCTGATCCTACTCCATCTGTCCTGGTCTTTGCTTATCTTGCCCTTGAGTACCTTGTATTCGTTTTCAAAGTCCCGGAACACTCAATGGCTCAAACTCTCCAGAAAAGTGTCTATAATTGGAGAAGAGTCAGGACTTAGTAGCGTCTTTTCACCCCAAAGGTGCAGACAACCAACTGTTTTACTGGTGAGGCTCCAAGTTCAGTGTGATGGATCATACCAACCTCTTTGATACCCAATTTTCACCCAATAAGTAGATCTTGATGGTATTATCAGTAGATAATGTAGTTTTATGGGTTAACATTTGTTTATTTTACCCTTTGCTTGGGTTTGTACACCGGGCTTAAAATCGTTAAAAGTTACATTTATGACATTCTACTCGCTCTTTTCAATTCTTTTCTTGTCAAACTAAATAATAATCTCCATTAATAACACCAGAGTAATTACTGGGGAGTAATAGCTTCTTTCCCTTCACACGAAGGGAGAGAAAAAAATACGCCAGGTGCATTAACAAAACTTTTATTAACTTTCAATATTATTCTCCAAAATGTGTAGTTAAAATGAAGTGAATGATTAAATAGTTTAAAATAATTCCTGTAGTAGCCTACCATAATATCAAAAAGAAAATTGCATGCTTCGAAGCAGACAATAAAGGAACAGGTTATTAAATCAAAGGAATTGAACCAAATATGTAATTAATAACGTCTGCCTTCCAGAAAGCTCTGTGTGATTTGTTGAATGTTGAATTTTTTAACAAAATCATTTCATGAAGAATTATTTGGGAGCGTGTAGTTTAATTAATCCTAATCCTAAAGGGTTGTGATAATATCCAGAAGTCATATCACTTGTAATTACCTCCGCTTTATCATTCGTTGAGACGTTCAAGATCCCCAGAATGACTTTGTTCTCAAGTTAGCCACCTGCGATCGCGCGATGAGACCCTCCGAAACGATCAAGCCCCCTATTTTTTTTCAAGCCTATGCCCCTACCTAAGACTAAAATATTTATATTTATTTTCTTTTTATCTTTTTTTTTCAGGAACTTCTAAGAGGGGAAATGGTGGCACAAAGTCAATGCAAAAAACAAAACAAAAAAATAAAAAAAAATAAAATAAAAATAAAAAAATAAAAAAAAATTAAAAAAAAATAAAAAAAAAAATTAAAAAAACTCTAATATTAGGGGTACCTGAGGGCCAATTGTCTCAAACTCATCATAAAAAGATCTCCAGCGAAAAAATGAAGTCCCGTCTCTGTGTAACTTTATTACCCACGGTATGCTAACCATATTTAATGGCTTCTGCAAAGTTCTAAAGTATATTTCTGTTACCCACCATTAGGTTATCTAAAGATCCATTAATCTTGTTAATTACGCTTTTTTTCCCCTGCCATGGTAGTAGTAAACCAATGTAATTTTATTATTTCTGTGGACTGTACAAGTAATGCATTTCTTATTAAAGACAAGTACACGCAGTTTGGAGAAATAAGAAGCCCATTACCTGCTTAAATGGACGTCTTAAATAGATATCAAATTGCAGTAGGTGCCTAACAAATGAATATAGCGAGGATTTTCATTAGGAAACACAGTTGTGCTCTAATGGAAAATGGACCAGGACATTATTTAATGAAATTCACAAGTTTGACGGTTAAAGATCCCTCTTCGTCCTTCCCGCAATTAATCTGCTTGTAAATAATATGTCATTTATTAGAGGAAAATCATAAACAAAAATAATTTTAACATGTACTTTTTTTTAAACTTTTTTTTTTGATGAAATATATGTTTAATTTTGGTTTCAAATTTACATTTACATTTTCAATTTTTTTTGACTTTTTTTTAAGTAAAAAATTTGAAAATGTAAATTTGAAACCAAAATTAAACATTTTTTCATGAAAAAAAAAGGAAAAAAGTATGTAAAAAAAATTTACATTTTTGATAATTTTTTTTTCCGGGGTTTAAACGCAACTAAAAAGTTATCTCTGTAATGAATTGATTGACCTCTGTGTAAAAGATCTGTGGAAGGAAAACTGTAAACGTCTCAGCCTGTATTACCTATAAAAGACGTAACGGTAGGTTTGTGGGCAATAGACTTCTCACTCATCCATCACTTTTAATATGACAATCATTAAAATATAATAATACATTTTCAGCCTTAAAGATCTCGGCCAAAGCTATTTTTTTAATAGATTTAATGCAGTTATTTTGTATTGGAATGACATGAGATAAAGTCATTAAAAATTGTTTTTAATAATTGATATAGCACTTCGTAGAAGTTCAATGTTACCAAGGTTATATACATTTTCTTGGCGGTGATTTATTTATAGTTTTGGGTACATGTCAGATGGTCAGTTACTTAATAACACGCGGGCTCAGGACCTCTACCAGTCATTGTTTTTATTTATTTTTTGGTCCGTTTTATTTATTTTTTTATTTTTGGGTTATTTAGTAGAAACTTCTAAATCTACAACCCTTTTTTTGCCCCTAAAACCTAGTTACCTCTTAACGCAGAGACTGACTGGGTATTAAAATTAGCCCTGGCACTTAAATGGCATGCCTGCCAACAAGAGTTCAATGGAGGTACCTTCTTGCCACTGGTTGGCTGCTTCAACCAGCCAATCATCTGAGGGCAAACATCAGACCATAAAGCAGGCAGGGAGCTGCAGCTTCTCTATAAGGTACGTAGGTTTATGTTTTTTAATATGCATTCGTTGATGTGATTCATGTCCAGGCCACCAGTGTCTCCCATTATCTGTCTGTTCCATCCAGCCTGAGTATTTCCAGTCCCAATAACTCTTCTTTCATCTTGACCTTCTGACCTGCTCCAACCCTCCGTCCTGATATCTCCTGCCTTAAGACGTTTAAAAGTATTTAGTTCAATATCTTTCGCTTATTCGAAAAACCCTCATGAAAGGCGAACACTTTGAAAGAATAAGGTCCATGCATTATCAGCTTAGAACTAAAGCAGCCCGTATGAAAAGTGATTAACGCTCCGTTTTCCTCAGCAATTTCAAAGCGACGTTGACATTTTTAAAATATTAGGGTAATATGGATTTTCCTGCTTATCTGGCATATCTATACATTATTTTTTATTCTCGTTCCTGAATTACTTTCCCTTCTGTATCTGTTTTTAAAATTCAATACGCAGTTTTTCACTCTGTCCCTGAGTTGAACTCTGCAGACATTCAGAGGGAGCTAACAAAGAAAGCTGAATAAAATGGGAATCGATGAATAAACAAAACTTTCTGCGGTGTAAAGAATAATCCGAATATGCAGGCTTCGGCTTTTTTATTTTTTTACTGTATCTTCCTTCAGAAATAGAACCTTGTAGTTTTTTTTTTTCAAGTATAAATCAGTTCTGTGTATTTCCGCCCCCCAGCGATATTGTTTTTTTCTTGGCCCACATGTGAGTTCAACTACCAATGGGATAAGAGAATGTTGTATCGGGGAAAGACCTGACTTCTTAATGGACCGGTCAACATCCAAGGTGTCTCAAGACACAATTAACATACCTGGGAACTCTCCGGGTTGGCCCTGGAGAACTCCGAGAGAAGCGCCGCTTCTCCATTTCTCTGTGTCAACACCCAAATCCTAAGGGTCTGAGTGGGGTCCTGACATGCCCCACTCCCCGCCCATTTCCTTTTTAAATGGGGGGTGTTTCCCATAATGTAAGCAGCAACACCCACTGACATCATCAGGAACTCCCCTAACATCAGTGGGCAGTCCTGGTCGCGTCCCGCAAGGGTAGGCTCCGGGTAGCCAGAGCCCACAAGTTCCCAGATATGGCAATTAATTAAAAGGTACTTGGCGGGGTTTGCCACCCCTGCCCACTTTAAGGTTGACCCCACCCATTTCCTGGATTGGCCACACCCCTCTCGACCACTTGCTTCCCCCCCAAAACAGGCGTCCAAATCTTGAACGTTGGGGGAATATTGTAACAGGTTTTTTCATAAAACCTAAAACAATAAGTGCAATGGAACTGTAACAACTGAGGAGCATAATTTAACGGGGAGGAAGAAGTCATGCGAACAGGAAGTTCAAGTGGCTGCTTCCAGGTAAATACAGAAGGGATGGATATTGTTTATTTTTATTCAATACACACCATTGCATTCATTTAACTGTAAAAGAGAAGATCTGGGTGCATCATAGATCCATAGATCCATGACCTTTTTGTAATTTTTTTTGGCTCAGATATATCGACTTTTCCTTTGTCGGGGGAACTTTGCTCAATTAAGAAAAGTTAGAATTTTAGTATTAAGTTCACTTTAAAATAAGCTTATTTAGATGGTAAATGCCAGGATAATCAATCAACGTTTAGTCAATGGTAATCAATAACCGAAAAGCAGCGAGTGACATTTTTCAGAGGATCAGATTTAGAGTCGGTTATTGTGAAAAGTTAATGTATACGGTGGGTATTACGGCTCTGCTACTGTGACGCGTGTGGGCGTCGTGACATTTCTCAATTCTGCTTATGATTAGTAAGGAGAAAGCGAGCAGCGGCTGAGGGATTTTTGACAAATAGATATGTATACTGCAGTCATCCTTTCATAATGTTAGTAAATAGATAGGTAGATAGATAGATAGATAGATCCAAATCCCTCTTCTCCTGATACCCCTCTTTCTTCCTCTGATACCCCTCTTTCTTCCCCTGATGCCCCTCTTTCTTCCTCTGATACCCCTCTTTCTTCTCCTGATGCCCCTCTTTCTTTACTTGATGCTCCTCTTTCCTCTCCTGATGCCGTTCTTTCTTCCTTCCCCTGATGCCCCTCTTTCTTCCCTTGATGCCCCTCTTTCCTCCCCTCATGCCCCTCTTTCTTCACTTGATGCTCCTCTTTCCTCTCCTGATGCCCTTCTTTCTTCCTTCCCCTGATGCCCTCCTTCCTTCTTTCACTTGATGCTCCTCTTTCCTCCCCTGATGCCCCTCTTTCTTCACTTGATGCTCCTCTTTCCTCTCCTGACGCCCTTCTTTCTTCCTTCCCCTGATGCCCTCCTTCCTTCTTTCACTTGATGCTCCTCTTTCCTCCTCTGATTTTCCTCTTTCCTCCCCTGATGCCCCTCTTTCTTCGCCTGATGCCCCCCTTTTCTAGGTGCTCAGAATGTTTGCTGGGTATGAGGGTATCGATGGGTTCTACTTAAACCCCCCAATAATATGTACAGAAACAGCAGGAATTATATAATGCAATATGCATTGCATTGGACAAGGCTGGATAGCTTGTGTATTGACAAATAAGCATTAGATCGTTTTATTCATTAGGCTCATTCCCGGGGCTTGAAAGTCGCCAACACTCACCTGTTTGAAAGTAACAAAAAAGAAAATGAAACCAAATCAAAACACTTACGTACCGCCATAACGATAGGGCCGCTTGGCATTCATTATTACCCGTCTATAATGAAAAGTGCCTCGACCCAATTTGTCCTGATTTGGAACTCATTAACTATTCGCAACATAAGTCAGCATTGAATAATGTTCATGTTTCGTGGGAAGAAGTAAAACAAGAAAATCAATTTCATTTCTAATCAGCGGTCCACATTAATCAATGGCAGCCAAGGTCCAAATAGCTCTTACCGGCAAAGATAAAGTCGGAAAACCAAAAAACAATTGAATTTGGGGACTATAGATGAAGAATGAGATTTAGGAAAAGTTCCTTTTTTTGTGTCGTGGAATGCATAGGGTTCACGTTCGAGTCTCCTAGTGTCTTAAGACGATCAGCGCCATACGTTAATTTCTGCTCATGCAAAAAGTCTGCGTGGTTGTAAACTGCATTGTAAAAAGTATTGGTAATCTTTAAATTCATAATAATAATTTAAAAAAATCATTGTTTACGATTACAGTTTCGGCAAATCTCTTGTTTTTCCTCCCAGAGCTGGGGATATTTTTTTTGCATAATGCAATAGCGCCACCTATAGGCCAAACTGGGATTAAAGGCATTGGATTTAGACCCCTTGAATGTCCTTGGGTTTTTCATCAAGAATTCTCTTTGTCCTCACTTCATCTGATTTGCCCCTCATTAAAACTAAAATTAGTAAAGCGGAGAATGTCAGATGTAACAGGAAAAAAAAAACTTTGTTTTGGTCTAATCAGAAAAAGCACGACTAGAAATACAGCGGAATTCCAGAATTCTCTCATCAAAGAGGATTTTTTTATGTGAAACAGATATTACTTATCAAGTTTTTCTAGTGCTTTCTTCTGTTTGATTCATAGTTTTTAACATAATGCTCATTATTTTTTTTTTTTTGTATCCTTTACATGGTATCCAAATTTAAGAACATAATATTTTTCATTTAAATTTATTATTATTATTATTATTATTATAAATATTTTTTTTTTTTTTTTTTTTTGAGTGAAGAAACAAGTGAGTTTATTGGAGTGGATTTTATCCCACCTATCACCCCAGCCAAAATTTTACCACTGATGATGGTCCAGTTCTGTCAAAAAAACCTGGTTTTAATCATCAAAAAAAAGGTCATCTTCATGATCACTTCGCTGTACTTCCAACTACTGCATTAAACAAACCTCCGCTTCTGATCTCAGTTTATTTGTTCATTTGAAATCGGTACAATTCCCCTCCTCAATCACGTCAATCCTTAACCTCTGATTTGCGATCCATGCGTATTTCCATGCTTGGAGATGATCAAATTATCGTGCTGATCTGCTACCGATCAAATTGATTAGCCCTTGAGTGAAATTTTTACAAGTACGCTGTTGATTTGGTGAGTTATCTCAACGGATTGGTTCTGCGTGTAAAATGTAGGGTTTTCTGTACCTAGTGTTTGTGGTTTTTAAACATGCAGTTACCAGTACTTTTTTTTTAAGAGAATAGGCAAAAAAAATTATTTGATGGAATGTTAGCAAAATTCCAATTTGAATGATTTTTGTGCTGCCAGAATTAGCTTATAGAGAGTCAACTAGAACACAATGGATCCTTGGGTTTACATTCATGACCATGTTCGAGACTGGACCATTGGTTAATTATTACTAGGGATAAACAAGGAGATATTTTTTGGCCTGTAGCAGTCACTTTAGGGTTTAGTTGAGCCTCTGGGTATCATGACCGCCATGACTTTCTCAAGCCAACAGAACCCAGGGAAAAAAACTTCACTCAAAGTCACAGAAGAGGATAAAGGGTTCGGGATGAGTAGAAAATCAGAAAAGTCAAAGGAATAGCCAAAGTTCCAAACATTCGAGAAGCTCAACCAAAGGTCCCCAGCATGTCTCATTCCATGGACAAAGATGTGCCGTTGGCTTCCAGATCAAAAGAGATCAAAGAGCAAAACGCCTTCCATGGCCGTGGCACTGCAACGCCAAAGCGCTCCCTGAGCAAAGCGACGGAGCATCACAATGGAGACCAGGCACCACCATACACACGAGCTTAGAAGACCCTAAAACATGACTAGGAAGCCACCATTAATGCCAAATGCAATAAAGCATTGGCAACACCATTTCAAGGAGCTGAGACACCATCCATACCTCACCAATACATTAAGGCATGGGGGTACACAAATAATATTGCGGTCCCAAAGTACCTCTTTATTTACATGTATTTTTAATAAAGAACTCACAATTGTCTTGTAAAGAGTTGTCCACTTGAATTATACCACGACTGCCATAAATTCTAAGTATACAGAAAAGTATTGCACTCATTTCCAAATATCCTTTGTATCCATATGGTTTTTTTTTCTGCGAAAGAAAATAATGCAGCAACTTTGTATCAAAAGATTGTATCATGTAAGTCATTTGAAGTGCACGGTGCAACCAGCTCGCTGCTTACAGACCCAGAGATGTGTAGAGTCAAGATCCTGAGAGATACGTGGATTACTTTGCATTTTCAATTTAATTCAGATGGCGAGGCTTGTTTGATGCAAGCGGCGACGGCAGAGATTTAATGGCGAGACGTACAATAGACTAATGTAGAATTCATTATTCGAAAAGAAAGTCTGTGATTCTTCATGAGTCAGATCTTTAATTATTCAATTCATATTTCCCGTGATCTAGTTCTTAATTGGCGTAAATGAATAATTAATTAGATCGGCAGCAATGAAGTACAGAAGGCTAGCTCTGTTTCGACTCCAAAATACGATATGTTGCGATGGTTAACACAAGGAGGAAGTAGAGTAGGAATTATTACCAGCAGAGCCGCGTCTAGGCGGGTGCATGGGGTAAATAGCTCTGAATAGCAGGGGCGCGTCAGGTGCTGAACGCGAGGGGTAAAATCTCCCTACCCTCACCGCCGTCAGCTTCTGAGTCCCTGTCTCCTTTCCCCGAGCCCCACATCTTCTCTTGACTCTTCTTATTCTTCTGTCTTCTGGCTTCTTTCTTCTTTAGGCATCCGTGACCTTAGGCTCAGTCCTGATTACCAGAGTCGTATAGTCATGCTTAAAGGGGCACTTCTACCATTATTTTTATATACGGATATTAGAGTAATCATCATGTCTGTATAGACTGGCTCAGTCTTAATCATCCTGCTGGACTCTAACTAATGGAAGTCTATGGAGGAAGAGACCTCATTAGCATTGCCATAAAGCATCAGATCAGTGCGGTGTCTGAGCAGAGAAAGTCAACCGAAATATCACGTCACCCAAGAATGGCGGCCTCCAGGTCTGCTGATAAAGTGAGTTTATTGGAACAAAATGAGATAAAACCAGGTTTTAGTCAATCCCGACCGACATTCCTGTATACAGAGCTGGAGTTTATGCTCAAGGAGACAAATATTTTTTTCGTTGGGCTTGTATTATCTTCTGAAACGGATTATCACTACATTAAATTCTATATTGAGGTGGGAAGTCTAGTTAAATAAGGATTCTATATGAAGAATGCGTCTTAAAAGGTTGGCCATGTAACCATGAATACCAGTGCATCCACATAGAACACATTTTGTCCATTAAAAGCCATTCAGGATCTCTTTGAGGAGCGGAGGAAGTAGAAAAAAGGAAATAGAGCAGAAACTATGACATAAAACACAGCAAAAGAGAAAAAGCTTGGACATCATAATCGAAAGCTAATGTAAAGAACTTGAGGACATGTATAATAATAGTGAGCATGCATGGAATGCCTTTAAAGAGGTGGAGAAGAGTGAAAATATAATTAAAGTGTATTTTTGTTAAGTTTCAAAAACCATTAAGGAAAACAAAATGAGTGCATCAGGTCTTAAACTTTAATTACGTTGAAGTATAAAGCCTTGGCTTGGAAGATCTTCACGGTTGCCCAAGAGGTATCCATAATCATCTAAGACATAAAGTTAATCCATCTGTTACCACCTTTAATCTTGTTTAGATTAATTGAAGGGTGCTGTGATACACTTTACTTCTCAAATAATAACATTTAAATTCTTGGAACATTGTTTAGACCGAGGCACAAGGTAAACACGCGTCCATTATTAAGACGTCGGGTGTTGGATAAAGTCTAGACGACGGCGTATCGATTCGTTAATGAAGAGGTAAGCCGTACACTTAGATTCCGGTTGGATAAAGTTTGAACTATTGATCATTCAGGTAGAGCCAAAGACCTGGTCCCAGATCTGTACGACAAAACGCTGATGCCTGTAGAAGCATCGGCTGTAAGTCTGTAAGAAACAATGAGTGAAGGGGGATGCGAAGACTCACAGCTTCTTAAAATCCACTAAATTAGAACTTCCCTTTAAGCTGTAATAGTATCGAAAATGACACAACTGAATTGGACACAACTGCAAAAGTGCAATTTATTTTGGAATTCCTTATATTATTCATGCGATAAGATCGCCGTAGAAAAGGATACGTTTAGGTCAAAATAAGAAATCTTCCCACACTTTCTAATGCTTTTTCTGCCTGTCTGGTTAAACAATGTCCGCTAGTTGTGTGGGAGCATGCTAAAATAATCCCATGCAACAGTGGCCTCAAGTACTTGGAGGATGCATTGCAAAATTGGATTTTTTCTTGCTAACTCGCATGCACTCGCACTTAAATGAATAAACCTATCTGACAAAGAAGGGAGGCAGAAGTCGACAAAAACGATTTATCAGATACAGTTACATATTAATTACCGTCCTATTTGAATTCATGCATGGTAAGACCCCGGTGATCTTGTTGGGAATAGTTGCTTACTACCATTTGTAGATAAGATCATAAAATGGTTTGGATTTAAGCAGAATAAAATGGCTTCTCTGACCTTTCCTAGTCATTGATATCATGTGCTAATGATTCCAAGAGCTTTTAAGCCACGTCTTTTTGGGGAAAAAAATCCTCTAGTTTTGTTTTTTTGCCATAAAGCCCTTAATATGCTTCATAAAAAATATATGAATGCTTCCACTTTTCTTTAAAATACAAAAAAAAAATTACAAATAATTTTGTAATTCTCGAATAATTGGACAAAGAAAAAAAGTTTAAAAGTTTGAACTTGATATATCAGCTCCAATATTCTACAAAGATTAAAATCAGGTTTTTATCAGACTAGAGCGCTCTACGTGTTGAACATTTCTGATTGAGCAGTAAACATCGGGAAATAGCAGGGTCCAATTAGCAAAGCACACCGCAATCAGGCATCGGGTTTGATAAGCAACATCTTGATTAGGCTAAAGGCCATCTTTGCAGGAAATATTGGCAAAGTAGCATAACTCTAAAAATTTAAGTGGATTCAGCACGTAGTGAAGCCTGCAGGAGATGAAACCAAGAAAAAAAAAAATTAAATCAAAGTTGAGGAGGAACGTTTTCATTACTGTGAGCGTTAATTGTAAGATAGTATGTTGGTTTAATCCTAAAATGTTCTGTTTTCTCTTTATTAACTGCCAAATTATAGAGAAGACCATCGACAGCTCTATGTCTAAAGGCTGGGACGTCTACCATTTAAAGTCAATCATCATTCTGTCTCAACAACGAGGACAGGGAGTGCACAATGCTTTGGATTAGTTAGGCTATCTCTATATAATATATATTTAGAATAAAATTTCCTATGAGACACTAGAGTGCTTTTGGCAGAAAGGACCCCCATGTGCAGGAAGGGGGTGCATATTTACCCTTGTGGCTCCTATGGTTTGTAGAATATTGATGACCGGCACCTTTTTGGTGTTTCTATCCTTTCCACGTGTGGATAAGATGTTGTCTCAAACATTATACAAGCAAGGCACTAGCAATACTGGCTCCAAAGGTCCGTTCTCCTGTATTTTGGTACCGATCAGGCCTGGAGCGGCCAACTGGCACACCAGACAAATGCCCAATGGGCTGTTGGCCATTAGCAGGCCCTTACTTACATCAGCTACCCCAGCAGCAAAATGGGTCCTGCAATGTCTGGCCCCTGATTGAATATATGCGGCCCCTGGCTGTGTATAAAAACCTGTGGCCAACAGGGCCAATTTGTCATCCACAGGCCACCCCTTCCATCATAATTGGACAGGAATTACTGCCAGCAGACTCTTAAGCTCATTCGGGTAGCTTGTATGTATCAAATTGATTTTGAACCAAATGTCAATTTGATGCGTCCGCCATTTTTTACACTCAACCTAAAGGACGTTGTATGGTTGGAGGGATAGGTAAACGGATAGATAATTAGTTTCCTTTTATTATCTGTATTTTACATCTTGATATATGTTTTATACTTGAGTACATTAAGACCCCCAATGATTGTGTGAACAAGTTGTTAAGCAGAAGAAATTAGCAAGATTAGCGAGGCTGTGGCGAGTGCGGATTTAAAGGACAATAGTGACTATTCATACAGAGAATTTATTAACGGGGTATGAATGTGTAATCCAGCCATAGTATGCAAGCTCTGACAGCAATTCAGCGCTACAATCCCAATTAATTTAATGAGAGGAAGGGAGCCTGGTGAGCAGATGAGAATCGTACTGTACTTAAACCCAGTAAATGCCAGCATATTTAATAACATTCCAATGCAAATCACTATGTTCATGTTATCACTTTGTCTTATTTCTTCTGTAAATTGTTTTTTTGGCTGTGCCCATTAAAACAAAATCTTTAAAATTATGGAGGTTTTGAGCATTAAACGTTGTGGGGAAAGAAAGAAAGGAAAAAAAGGAAGGGAGTGGAAGATTAGAAGAGATGGAGAAAAGAAGGAAGAAAGATAGATAACGAACGAAGAAAGGAAAGAAGATAAAAAGAAAGAGATTAAGAACAATAAAGAAAGGAAGATAAAAAGGGAGAAAGGAAGGAACAAAGAAAAAGAAAGAAAGAAAGAACGAAAGAAAGAACGAGAAAGATAGATGTGACAGAACCTGACCCACATGGATAACCACTCACAAAAAATGTCCTGTATAGCTAAAAATAGACAATATCAGTGAACTTCACCCTATCTTGGAGATTTACATGTCTCTCCCTTCTCTTTATAGAAGGGAATTCCCTTTTGTCCCCAACTCTCTGTGCCCCATTTTACTCCCCAGATACCCCTCTTTCCTCTTTTCTAGGAGGTCGGAATGTTTACTGGGTATGAGGGTATCACAGGGTTCTATAGACATAAAGGCCCCAATATTGTGTATAGAAACAGCAGGGAATGGGGAGGCGGTGATGCCTTTTGGCTCCTGCCTTGAAGACTTCAGTGGCCCCCCTCATACAACTTCTTGAAGAGGACCATAAAGGTCTGGCTCCTCGAAGGCTTCAGCTTAGGGGGAAAGGAAGGGGCAATGTATCCCTTAGAAGAGTTCGGCATCCACAGTGGCTCTTCTTGAATCCTATTTTAGATACCTACAATTTTTTTCACTTTGGATTTGGAACCATCAACATGTCAGGCCTCCATGAATACACGTGAGGAACCTATCAACCGGAAGATCTGGCCTTCCCAGTGGCCTTTTGGTTGGGAAGAGAAGGAAGTGCTTGCATATGCCTTTGTTATCACTCTTCTACTATTCAATACGCTACAAAAAATCTCAAAATCATATCTCTTACCACATCTTTGGCCATTTTTAAATATTGGGGGGTTTTTGATGGTGAGAGAGAGAAATGAGGGACCAATAAGAATGTATTAAATTTAATGCATTTTTAATTATAATTTATAAATATTTGGGGACACTGGGGTGACTCTCGCCCCATCGCCAATAACAACACACAAGTGTATTTTTTTAATTCCCAATATCGTATCTCTCACTCTTTTGTGTTTAAAGCTCTACGAAACGACTCGTTTTTTATAGCACAGTCTCTGACCTTTAATGTTGTACATTTCTTCGTCCACTTTCTGACTTTGGGGAAGAAAAAAAAAAAAAAGAAATATCTGTAATTACTCAATTATAGCCCTGCTAGTTTCTTGGCAATGGTTTATTAATCCTCTCTTTTTTTTTTACATTACATAAAAGGCAGCACTTATCGGCAGAACAATAAAATATATAATTTTGTTAGCAGAAATATTACCCAGGCTACCCTGTTCGCTATTCATTTTAATTGTATCCTCCCCGATATCACCGCCTGAAAAATATAACACTAATAATCAAGTTGTATGCATACATTTATAACATTTCTTTTCCCTTACCTTCTAACTTCTAAGTAGCCTTGTGTCTTCTGGTGTGTGAAATTTAGAATGGCAGACTAATGAATAAAACATCCTGTACTTTTATAGACTTATAATTTAGTCGGACTATATCATTTCAATGAAGAGCCGCCTAAAATTGCTTGGATTGAATCAAATTGCACTTACCGTATTAATATTCTTTCCTGATCGCCTGCAAAACGAAGCAGAGGCATTATTTATTTCAGATTTAAATTCA
Source organism: Spea bombifrons (assembly GCF_027358695.1). NCBI lineage: Eukaryota > Metazoa > Chordata > Amphibia > Anura > Pelobatidae > Spea > Spea bombifrons. Next base: position 23,571,892 of record NC_071099.1, on the reverse strand, counting down.
CTTGAAAAATCCAGCAGTACGGTAAATAATTAATAATTTAATTTAACGGTCGTTATTAGAATTAAAACCTCAATAATAAAAGTTTGGACATTTTTTATTAGTCTTTTTTTTTTTTTTTTTTACATTTTTGGAAAATGTTTGGCAGTATTGCAGATGATCTACCTCTTCTGCAAGTCGCAAATAAAATATTAACAGTGAATTAAAAAAATAATTGAATTTGCCAAATTGCGCCCCGGCTGTTGGGTGAAAAAATGATGGGAGAAAAAAAATATGAATTATTAACCAGTGAAATATTTTTTAGGTGCTGTGGAATAATAAAGACATCCAATATTACGCTTCTTTCCCATAGGATAATAAATATAATAAATCACAATAAAATAATTTAAAAAAAAAATAATAATAATAAATAAGACACACAAAAAAACTCAGACATGACAATTTTGGTATTTTTATAATAATATTTATAATATTATTTACAATAGTTATAATATTATTATGTATATTTTCTAGCACCGGAAAACGACATATAACCAAAGTGATTAAAAACTTTAGAAGCATGGAGCGGTACTTTTTTTTTAAAATCATTTTCTTAATGATAATACCTTTTAAATGACTGTCCTTTAAACGATGGTTGAATTTAATTGACAATAAATATAATTATAAAATAATGAAATATACATTTGTAAACCATATTATTTTAAAATGTTATTTATTTTAATTTTTTTAATTTTAAAATTAAAAGTATAAATAGACATTTATATATATATATATATATATATATATATATATATATTTTAAATATATATATATATTTTTTAAACTTATTTCTTCTTCAAGTAGTTAACAAAAGAAACTCCAGTAATAAAGTATGAAAAATGATATTGAAAAGTGTTTTACAATTCCACTCTTGGCAAAGCCAGATAAATTATACAGTCGATGTTATTTTTCTGGCATATAAAAGAAATGTATTGCATTCAGAAAAAATGCATATTTTTAAGATTTACTACAGAGGAAAATGGAATAACAAACAGCGAATGTGCAATCTAAAAAATGAAATGGAGAAAAAATAAAATAATAAAAAGAGAAAACTTGTTTATGTTGCAACTATTTCCATCAATATCATTTTATCTTAATATCTCCTCCAAGGCCTACGCAACGTAAATGTATCACGAGTAGGTTCTTAATGTAAAATAAAATCAATGTATTTATTATAACAACAGTCCAAAAAAAAAAAAATATCTGATTTTCATCGACCTAAATATTCTCACTTATCTGCAAACGCACACCTACCCAGTCCCTCCGCTCATCTGATAACGTTCTCCGGTTTTTTAATCTTTACCTTTACTTCGCAAGGAATGACGCAAAGGAAATGTATCAGAATGAAACAAAAAAATGTATGTGTTTCTACGCAGTAAACCGAGTGCATCCAGATCGTTATCGACTCTTCTCCGCAATAAGGTATGTAACTTAGACTGAAATGTTTTAGTAAAAAAAAAAAAAAAAATAATAATAATAATAAAAAAAATTAATGAAAAAAATAATAATCTGATATTATTTAAAGGAAACAATGTTAAAATATAAATATCTGTAACTTACAGAAATCCAAAAAAAAGTATATAAAAATAAGCAATATAAAACTTCAGGTTTGGAAAGTGATGCTGATAATATTAGTTAGTGGTACTTTTAGCAGAATAAATCCAACAATTTATATATTATTGTAGAAAGATCAGAACATCCATATTTGGTACAACAATCATGTTTTTCCCTAGATATGAAATTAAAGCTATGTGTATTTGTTGGAAAAATGAAAAAAAAAAAACCCTCAAAGGAGTTAGTTGTCCAAAAATGATAGCGGGTCAGATGGTTCCTCATATCCTTAATTAGGAGACACGATTCCCAACACACTAGTACCGGTTAATCTGACTTTTATTTAAAGAAGAAAGACAAAATATTCCTTTACATCACGCCCAACTCCGAATGGTAGGTAATGACAGAAAATGGATTAAAGAACATCTAATTAGATAATTTGGCTTTTTTTTCAAAAAGATTATTGAAAGCATCGCTTTTTATAAAAAATACTAAATCTATTTGTTATTATATGATTATATGCCACCTAAAAGCTTCCGTAAATTAAAAATGTATATTACTACAAACCATATATTATTAGTACTTTTATGTTTTTATAATTATTTTGCAGATATGTGGTTTAAAATTAAAGGCATATTTTTTCTTATAGAAGCGGAAATCAGTGGCAAAAGGTATCTAGCAAACTTTTCAATTGTCCTTCTCCCCGCCCCCTCTGCCCCTTACAAAGACTGCTTAAGCCAATCAACAGCAACCAGCAATTTAACAAGATGGGAGAGATAACAGGAAGTTAGAACGGCTGCTCTCGTGAAGTGGATTTTTACACCCGCCATTGTTAATAATATTATTTTTGAGCAACGTATGTTATGAGTCTTGGATATAACAAAATATATATATATTTTTTAATTAAGGCGTTTTGCTGTAGTGATAAAATTCAGAATAATTCCGCATTATTACAAAGACATGTAATATAGAAAGATCTGGCCCGGATACGTTAGTAAGTAATCAACGCAAGAAGCAATTAGTGCTTATGTTACATCAGTCTACAAAAGGGCCGGACGGCGTAGGTGTGCTTAAAAAAAAAATCCATCGCGATGTCAGCTCAGTAAGCGTCTCGTAGGGTTTTGAGACTAATTAACGCAAGCAGATGCCAACAATGTATCACATGTAGCTCTCAGCGGGGGGTCATATCAATTTCCGCCGACGAGGATATTAAAGAGGTATATTATCACGGCAAAAGAGGCAGTTACTCAAAGATCTGCCCCCGGTGCCTCACCCTCATGGTATCGCTGGTATTTAACCCCTTAATGACAAAGCCTGTACGTGTACGGGCTCAAAATGCATTGTTTTCAATGGGTTTAGGGACCGCCCATTGTCCTTAAGGGGTTAAAGTGACCTTGTCAACAAAAAGAACCTTTACATTAAATATAAACACCTTTAAGACATCAGTTTTTAGGATATTTGGCCTAAAAGTTGGCCCTTGTACTCCCTGTCTCATAGCGTCTTTCATTGTCCCCATTTTAAGGTAAAAAAAACTATTTGAACTTTTTAATGGCTATTCTATTATCTGAGATTTTTTTTTCTATTGGTTTCTATGGGAACATTGAAATGCGGTCCATTTATCTCCACTAATGGGAACTGGCCCTTGGTATTAACAAACGATTGAGTCTTAGGAAGCGCTTAGATGGACTATTTAAGATGCATTCCCAGACCGATTCCTTCCGAACTGCTTTTTTTTGTTCAATCAATATATTATACCTCCCTTGGGAGCCGATGGATTAATAAGTGTTTCACGCCAAAAAGAAAAAAAGAAGATTGCCAATGCATATTCATAAAAACATATGAATCGCTATGAAATCAACATTCATTTTCAAGGAAAGCAATTATACGATGCTACGCGAGTTCAAATCGGGTAAATCGTCATGGAAATGATCCGTTCTTGACTGCACGCATTTTGTAAATCCACCCAATATAAAGTCCTTTTTTTTATATCACATATCTTCCAGAAATGTGGAGATTCTTCATTAATGACCACGGACGCTCCCTGTACATATACATTGAGAAGTCATTCCTATTAATTAGTCAATGCACTCGTGTGTCCTAGGCTGCCTTCTCAACAAAGAATGCATATTTAAGTAGTTCGTAGTTAAAAAGCTAAAAAAAAAAAAAAAAAAAAAAACTTCGGGAAAAGCTGCAGCTCCGCAGCTGCAGTACCTCGTCTGTGGTCCAATGTTTTTGCATTTCTGCTTGTAGCAACCAATCAGTGACAGTGACAGTGACAGTGACATTATTAATTTATATATATTTTGCCGTAAAATAATCATTTGATTCATTAAAAAAAAATATATTTTTTTTGCTCAGAACTTGAAACACCATTTCCATCTTTTATTATTATTATATAATTTCTAATAATCACGTTATTTAATTGCACGAATATATTCATAAGTAATGAAAATATCTACTTTTCTGCGCCTTTCTTTTCTTTTTTTTTTTTTTACAGTTGAACTAAAATAGTTGAAGACTGTAAAAAAAAATCCCTAGGAATATAATACAATACTCAGAAAGTTTTGAAGCAGAACATTGCCTTAAAGTACGGCCTGTTATGATCTAAAATAATGTCCCGACAAAACCAGATGAGTATTTTATTTTTAGGCTTTTAGAAACAGCGAGAGATTCTTCCCAAAGAACCGTATTTCAATACTTTGTTCTAAGGATTTTTTAGGCTTATATTTCCTTATTTTTGCTCAGCGAATCATAGACTAGGGTATGATTGCGAATGTAATGGTTGAAATTTCGGGACGTTTTTTTAAATAAATGCAAAGAAGAGCAAATAGCTAAATACGTACAAGGTGGTAATTTGTGAAAGCTTCTCCATTTAGTAGACAAGTGAGTCACATGATCTGATATGTGAATCAATGATGTAAATAAGATTTTTTTAATCCGGAACAAGGGTTTTGAGGAAAGAATGTCAAGCTTCTCCATGGTGTGAACATGGAGACCGTGAAGACATTTTATGGAATGTTGAGAACATTCACACCCTTCACAACACAGTTCTAACCGGCTTCCTTATAATTGGTTTAGACAAGTCGATAAATGATAAATGATACAATGTCTCACGTGATGGTTAAACAACCATTTACTCATTAGACAAGAAGATGAATGATAGATTTTAAAGATAGAATATCTCAAATAACAGCTTAACACCTGGTCGCTCCTAACATATATGAATGACAGACTTTAATGATGGTCAAAATACCACAATGATGGTTAAACAGCCAAGGGTTAAACAGCTGTTCTTTCATGAAACAAGTTTATAGACTTCAGTTTTTGCACAAAAATCGGAGGGGGGATATTTAAATTCGGAAAAAAATGTATTGTCCAATGCCTACATTCATTCACTCTCTCACATTCTCATTCACTCTCTCTCGCAGGCACTCTGAATGTCTCTCTACCTTCTCTGCCAACCACTTCTGTATCTTGCAGCTCTGCTTCTTCTCTACCATCCTCTTCATCTTCTTGTTCTTCTCTCTCGTCTTCCCTCTTTTTTTTTTGTTCTTTGTCCGCATCTCTGCACATGACCTCCGATGAACCGGAAGCAGCACCATTTTTGGGGATCTTATAGCAATTTGGCGGACCTTCCAGGCACCCCTGATCCTACAATCGTGGGAGAGGATGTCAGCGAAATCTCCATCATTGTATACATATATACAAATAAACAGTATATATATATAAATAATTTAAATTGCAATAATATATACTAATATATAATATAACATAAAAATAATTAAATTATATTATATAAAATGTAAAAAAAATGAAATAATTATTATAGCAGTTAAGCAATTATCTCATTCAACGGCAATTATTAGATTCTGAGTAGGAAAATTGAATATGCTCTTTGCTGTATGACATGCCATTTGGAGGTTCCAGGCCAAGAACAGATTTCAAAAGGCCAAATATTACTGTTCTAGACATTTCAGTAGTTACACAGCTAAGATACATTTTTAGATTTGTATGAAAAGAGATTCTGTTTAATAAAACGCTGATTTGGTAACGCGTACATTACAGGTGGAGAATAAATTGACACATGCTTACCAATGAATTTTATACCTTCTCTAAACCTCGGAGTAGAAAAGCGTATCAGAATTTTGTCAAAATATGGTTATAAATATGCCTTAGACAGATGGCAAGTGCAGAACAAATTGTAATTTATTGTATAATGGCGTTTTTTTGAATTGCCAAAAGAACACAAGGACATTACAGCACAGGGACGTGGCGTCATAAAACGTGTTGATGATAAATTATTGGTCTTCAAGAGGACTCTTTATCTTAACGTGCAACCATGAAAAATGGACCCTGTTTCTGTATGATCCCGAAATTTTAATGCCATGATCCTGATATTCAACCTTTCAGCCAAAATTAAACACAGAGCCCAGAAACAGTTAAATTATCAACCTTGAAAAAAAATACTATAAAGGAAGATAATGATATGTGTTTTTTTTTCTTCTTCCACAGAGAAAAATAGTTTAATTAGGCAAAAAAAAAAAAGAAGAAATAAAAAAAAGAAGAAAATACACAAAAAATCTCAACAACAACAAATTTAAATGAGCAACGGTAGAGGAAGAATAAAGGTCACGGAATATATTGAAATAAATTCCTTTGAACCATTATGCTAAATTATTAATTGAACTATATTTCCAGCAAGTCTGTGTAATTCGATGATACAGAGACACCATTACTAAAGGTTATATGTTTTATTCAAGACACCTTGCGTAGTTTAATCCACAATAGGTGATATTACGTTAAATTATAACACATTAAAACTAAGAATATGAAGAAATCGGCGTCGAGGAGCGGTTAGGTTTCGTTACGGATTGCGCCCGTGTAGAAAGTGTGAGATAAAAGTTAAAATTCTATCTGCACAAGAAGATGGCTCATTCCAGCCGGAACCCCGTGGCGTATATAACAACCCAAATGCCTCAGAGTATAGTTATGATTCTAGCACAATGAATACAAATGACAAACGTAGACTATATTCATTTCTGTTATTGTTTAAACAAAAACACAGTCCATGGTGCTGTACAAAGGCATCATAGATATAATTTGAGATATTATCATATCTCCAGGGTTGACGTGGAGTCTCCGGGTGACGCTCTGGTTCCCTGGATCTCCAAGTCCGTTTCTTCTTTCTCTTTGCTGGGCAATGGCACGTTGCCATGCCTACTCCGTGCTCATGTTCCACCGACTCCATGTCCATTTTTCCTGATCCATGCCTACACTTACTGCCATGAAAGGCACCCCAGGTAGCCCTTCCGCACGTGGGACTAGCCTCAACCCTACACCATGCCACAGTGCTTTTTTAGTTCCTGTTGTTGTTAAAGCAAAAACACATCGTGTGGTGTTGTACAAATGCAGCATAGATACAATTTGTGATCTTATCACGCCTGGGAACTCAGCGAGGTTGACCCGGAGTCTCCAAGTAAAGCTCTGCTTCCTAGGTCTCCGAGAAGGTCTTCTTTCTCTGGGCTGTAGAACAGTTTGTGGCCATGTCCACTTCCTATCCATGTTCCACCTACTCCCCACCCACTTTTACCTTGTCACCGCCCACATCCACTCCCATAAAAGACAATCGCAGTAGCCCTGAGCTACAAAAGCAACCTTGTTTTAGGGAAGGTAAAGCAGTGTAAAACAACCCCCCCTCTATACTAAGCACGTTTCATACATGTTTATAGAAAGGCATATCATTTAATTTAAATAAAACCTATCCCATTAGTTGCATTATTATACATACAAGTTATTTGTGTTACAAAAACATTATGACATATTATTCCAAATAATGATGCGTTCTATTGGAAGGTATAATCTAGAAAGGAATTAAAAAGTAAAATCTAAACATAATTGTGCAGCACATAATACAATTGAGTCCAATATTTTGTGAATCATTTTGAAACCTTTAAACAAGCCGGAAACCCGAGCACGGACAAACTGTGTTTTGTTTACAGAGTTTATTTTGTAAGATGCCTAAAGACATTGTGTCCGTGTAATTGAGAATTGATCTTCCCCGGTACTTGGCAGCCTGTCAGAATTAAATGAGGGTGTTATTAATTATGAAAAACAAGCCTTTTTTTTCAAGGCTTTTATAACCTACCATGAAGCTACAACCTTTTAATTTTGCTGGGTTTTATAGTGCTTGTGATCAACTTTTGTCGGTCAACATATCCATCGCACAAAAGACACACAAGGTCTGAAGGCTTCTAAGGTCTAAAGTCTTCTAAGGTCTCTATATGCCATTGTGAAAGATAACATGACTCTAACTATTGTTCCATGGTGAGTTGGACCATAGAATTTTTGGTAGAACTCCCCAATAATCTCTCTTGGAGCCAAAACTGATACAGAATAACCCATGAATAAGAGGGCCAAGATGGCAGTTCTTGGAGTTCGAAGGGACAACTTGGCCATCCATGGAGGTCCAAGACCTGGTGAGTTTGAGCGTTGAGCGTCGAGTGTTTCCGCAAGTTGGTCTACTCTTGGGTAACTCATGGCCATTGAAGTTTTTGTTGTGATTGTGCGTTGGCTTATAGAAAAATATTAAGCCGGTCTCATGAGGTTTCTATTTTTCTCATTCGTCTTGAAAACGGAATATCGTTGAGTCCAAAAATTGGTGGGGCCAACAAAATATCGAATCCATTTTGGGTAGTTTAGAAAAGGATTGCTGTAACAGCTCAAACACTGATGGGTTTAATTACAACATTTTGAATTTGCGGAAACAATCATAAAGTTTCGAGCACAATTCACACAATTCTTCTAAAGGCGATGCGAGGCAGTGATCTCCGACATCCAAACTAGTTTTCCTTATCCCCGCTGATGTGTTCATTATTACTTTTAAAATATATCGCCAACTTCGCTTTTATCTCTATTGCTTCATTATATTTTTTCATTTGAAATATTTGGCCCGAATATATTGCTTTGTTCCTTCCTGTGAATCACTTTTTGAATTAAACCGAAATCAGAGTTTGTCAACTTGAAATATAAAATGGAAAAACCGAAATGAAATATTTAAAGCCCTGAGAATGCTGCAGTATTTAAAGAGCTGGGAACTGCGGGGACATTTATCTGAAAGTGAGAATATTCAAGGCTCAGGGTAATCGACATAAACAATATAAGTTAAATATTTCATTTACACAAAAAAAAAAAAAAATGCCCGGTGCAAACTATCGTTTTACGACGGTTTGGGCTCTGATCTTTTTTTATATCCGAAAATGTCTTCATTAATAAAATAATGAAATATTTAATGTGCTGTATTTTTAGTGGTACTCTTTGTTCTGTTTTGTTACTCTGCGTCTGTAATATTAATAGCTCTAAAGGTCGTTGGGTTGATAGGAGATGTGATGTCAGAAGTTTTGACTGATTGGGACAGATTGTCTTGGTAACAGATGATTTTCTAGATTTAAAAAAAAGTGGGCAGGCCCAGACTGGCCATCGGGCGTCCCAGACAAATGCCCAGGGGGCTACTGGCCATAGGTGCCCCAAACTCAACCAGTCTGTCGCTCCAGCAGCTAGATATACCTATCCGAGAACAAAAATATAGCATGGGCCAAGCATATCAAGTTGTTGGCCGCCCCAACGTCATCGGGCACCACCTGGACTTAAAGAGCCAGGGCCACCTCTTGAACGCCAGTCCAGCCATGAAGGTAGCCAATTGTGGATTATCCGTTAGGCACACCTGGCACATAGCTATGGGCTCACAAGCTCTGGGGAACAACAAGTGGACTAATGGACAATCTACCTGTACACCTACACTGACCACATCGCAGTAGCTGAACTGTGCAGGCAGTGTGAATGCTCAAGAATGAGCCATGGGGGTCTAAATCCACCATTGAAGGCTGGTAGGACATCTTGATCTTGTTGAGCATTGTCCTTCTTCCTCATTTCTGTCCATCAACAAGAGAAAGGACGAGATATGCTTTTCATGGTCATTTTAGATCTTTTCACGAACGACTCCAGAAAAGTTGTCTCTTCTAACACCGCACTCACAGTAGCCAATCAAAGTGTGTGATTAAAACCAATGACAGTTGACTAGCGAGCCCAATCTCTATTTGTAGGGTGAAGATGACGATGCCGGGACAAAGTCTCCATGAAGCCAGCTTGAACGCATATTTGGCTGGAAAATTCTTGGTTGCGCCATTTCCTATAAATGAATTCTTTTTAGGTATATAAGTTGAGTATTTTTCATAATCGACATTATCTGGCTTGATATTTTTTTTACCCAAGATATCCATTTTCTCAGCAACGGAATAACAACATATCAAATGAAACAGTAAGAAGCTCTATTAGGTGGTGTTTTATCAAGCGGTTCTGTATTAGACGTGAATCATTAGTCATGTGTTACCTTCGAATGGGTATTTATCAAGCAGCGGGGGCAAATTAGACACAGGTGAATGGCAGCAGATGTAATGCAGCATGTAATGGAACATGGAGATTTAAGTACAACTTACAAAGGTGTGTCCGGAGTTCTATCAAGATCTTTTCATCATCATGGAGCAAACGCAGTCAGTTTAACATCGAGAGGCTTAAAGCGAATTAGGAGATTTTATTTGTATGTGTATTTCTTTCTTTTTTTCTTTCTTTTTTTAATTTATATGCATCGTGATGCAATCGGGTAAATAGAAAGGGCTATATATAAAAAATGTATTAAAAAAAATATAAAAAATTTTTTTTTAGGATTTTTTTTTTTTTACCAGGATCACTTGTAAAATAAGGCATGTACTATATTTGTATTTTTTTTAAAGTTTATTTTATAAAATGAAGCACGTTGGAGAAGTTTTGTCATTGGAAAGATGTACAGAAGTGACCATCCCTGCCATGTCACATGACATTTTAAAAATGTCCCTAAAAAATGCAAGTTTTTCATGAATAAATATTCATTTGTTTGGCTATTAAACAATTCTTGCTGTAAAACCCAGAAATATATAAAAAAAATAGGGATGCACTGCACATTTCTTTTTAGTATTATTGATTGTATGAATAACAAATCACAAAATACCCAATGGGCGTCTTTGGGAATGTTTTTTTATCATACTTTGTCAGAGCTTTTATCTTTTTGGGCTGAATTCAAAAACGACAGAGCCAAGACAAAGAATTCTTTTATTTCATTGTAAAATGGGTTTTATTGAAATATTTTTTATTACATTATATATTTTATATTTATTTTTCATTGGAGGGGAGGCCGCTATTTCTTTCTTAAGAATGTTTTCTCAACCTGCGTTTATTTATTTCATTTTTATTTCTTTTTTTTTTTTTTTTTTTATCCCTTAACGCCCTCTGTTTTACTTAATTGGTTTTTACAGTTCTTTGAAATATATCAATTTTTCCTGCGGTCTGAGAGCTGGATATACCATCCACATCAAATTTTCGACTCCAGTGAGTTTCGTAGCACATGAAAGCTCTAAAAACTTCAATTCTCTTGCTTTACCTCCTATTGATTGCCGAGATGCAAAGTACGGGAGTTACCGTAAGCTGTCTCTGAACAGACGGAACACGGAATATGTTCCTTATTGTGCAGAACGTTGAGAAAGATTTCAAAAAGGTCTACAATTCATGTTTTTACAAATAATTTGTAAGCGCTCGCTATCTTAAAATTATCCATTTTAGGGAGGGATATTAAGGGGTTTCATCTGAAGAAGAGATCTCTGAGGTCTAAAAAGCTAACGTGATTCCACTTATTCTTCCACGTTGACTCATCTTTTCTTGGACACCATGCAAGCTAGATCAATATTCCTTATTGTTAGCAATACCAACATTCTATGATCTTTTCAGGTCTTAGTTATGAAATGTATCATTTTTTGGGGGGAAAAAAGTTAAAAAAACAAAATTGGTGAGTTATAGAAAAGATAGAAATTTGCCACGTTACTAGGGTATGATTTTCTAGCTATTACCACTATCTCTAAAGCTATTACCACACCAAGCTTCTTCTCTGAGTTGATCTTTTATGAAGAATAACAAACTGAAGATGAAAATATTCCATTTATTTTTATTATTATTATTATTATATAATATTATCATAATTATTTTATAAACTTAATTTAGCTGCAGACCTGGAGGCTGCCATTGGTTGACTTTCCCGGCTCAAACGCCACACTGAGCCGATGCTTTACGGCAATGGTAATGAAGTCTATGGCTCTTTAGACTTTAGCCAGAGAGTCCTGTTGTGTGATTAAATCTAGAATCTATTTTTTTCTGTTTAATCAAAATTGTATTAGTAACAAATGTTATTTTGTGGGGGGGGGGTTCCTTTTTTTTGCTGTAACTTGCAGAAATGTCATCCAAATATCCGTCACGAAGGCATCAAAAAGTTCTGATGCATCTGATCTCAGGAACATGACACACCGGCGTGCGCTATTAACTAGCTACATCCAGCTGCCAGCGCTGCCGAACCTCTTATCTTCATTGTCTGTGACGCGTCTCTCCTCTGTGAGCTCCCAAACTGCGAACCTCTGTGCCGGAAAACACGAATTGCTTTCAGATTGGAAAATCTCCACTTTTTATATTATCAAAGCTCAAAGGCCAAATCATCTCTGCCTACGCCAAGCGATTATTTCCATTTCATCCCCAGAAAGCAATCCGGAGATCCACGTTCCGCAGGAGGACATCGGTTTAGATAATACACCAAAAAAAAAATTAATTATATCAGTTTTTTTTTTTACTTTTGATCTTGGGGTTCCGTTGGATTTTAAGGACTATATGAAGTTATTAACCCCTTAAGGACAATGGGCGGTCCCTAAACCCATTGAAAACAATGCACGATGTACGGGCTTTGTCATTAATGGGTTAAAGGAGGACCTCGGCCAAGTTTTATTTTTTATTACCAGTATCAGATATAAAACCCATTTTCAAAAATATTGGGTTGGGTTGTTTATTTTGAAATGTTGACATTTTTGCCCGATAACATGTTTTTAGAGAGCTTATCATTTGTTCTCGCTCTGTTATCTGAGTCCAATCTACCAGACAAACACCCCGACTCCTTCTCATACTGCCGGTGGAAAACCACAGAATGGCTCAGTCTTAATCACCCAGCCAGACAACGAAAATCCATGGAGGAAGGGAATTCATTAGCATCGCCATAAAGCATCAGTCACCCAACATATCAACAATGACTGACAACAATGGCGGCCTCCAGGTTTCCCATTTCACAAAATCCCACCATGGAATATTTTGGCATGACATCATACATTTTGGTAGCAGGAGGTATTTCATTACTCTGGGGGTCTGGTTGGCTGAGATGACTTCACATGGACATTTTTTGTCTAAGACGCCAAATGTTCAAGCCTTACTTTGTCTCAGATGTAAAACCGGTATCCAAAAAACCCAGACTTTTTAAATGCCAGTTTTGTGTGGTTTTTGCTCTAGGTGTTTTAGGGAAGGAGTTTATGGAGCGTTGGAAACATCTGCCAACTTAAATTAACTGAATTTCTATAATATTTAATGACAGCTTTAGGGATATCAACTTGGCAGAATGAAGAGCAGGATCACATTTTAATTTTGTGACGGCGTTAGCAGTATAATATTATGAAAAATATGTTCTGGGTTCAGGTAATAACCCCAGGATTATTCAATCTTTGCCATAAAAAGTTTAGATTTTATTTGCAAATACAATTCATAATTTTAGGGTTCAAATAATGGACAAACATGTTTGAAGCCTACAGTTGAGGGAAGGATAGCTACTGATTTTAACCAAATACACAAGGGATAATATTACCTTGGGCTAAAGAGGGCTGACAGTTATTGGCCCTGAGGGGGTATGTAAAGCAAAATGGTCCCCCGCTGCCCTATCACCATACAAACCCTAACACGCACACTTTCACACAAACACACCACACAAACACAATAACACCAGCATTCTAACACATACACACAAAGAAACCCACAGTCCAACATCCGCTCACTGTAATATAGAGACACTCACACACACTGCTTCTAACACACACTGTACATTCATTCACCCTAACACACTCATTCACTCTAACACATATACTCATTCACTCTAACACACACTCCCTCTAACAGAAGTAGTCACTTTAAGTCTAACATACACTTACTTTGCACAGAGCCTGTCTTCACATCAGCTCACACTTGCTACTGCCGAGGGTCATGAATTTTGTGACCACACTGAGCCCCACTTCTGTGAGCTGGCCCTCCCAAATCAGACCGGCCCTGTTTCAAAAAATTTGGAGCGGTCCAGAAGGCCAACTGGCTCTGGAAGAAACTCTGCATGTCTTTGCATGCAGTTATACTTTATTTTGTAATCAAAATAGCGATTTCGACAATGTCATTAACACAACCCTGCCATTAACCCTTAAAAGCACCAGTGAGTGCTAAATCGATGTGGCGAGGGTTAAGCCGGTTTTTATACGCGACCTCGGTGAGATGTAATGCAGAAACCTGACATTCAAATGATATAAAGAAACGCTGCCAAAACGATAGGATTATCTGTTACAGTCAGCGTTTCGAACGAATGTGTCAGCCCAGGGATGTGACATCTTCCGAAACATATAGATCAAACTCATAAGTAGCTGTATCGTGCCACATACCGCTCTGTCACCTCACTTATTTCTCAAATTACACTGAATGTCTTTACCGCATTCTTCAAAAATACTATTTTCAGAGATTCTGGACTTGTGAGAGTGCTATGCACTAGAGAAGATCCGCTGAGAGCCTTTGCTGTAGCGCCCTCTACAGGTAAGACATCCCACATCGCTAATATCATGACACCAGATATGAACAGTGCTCTGTAATAAATTAAAACAAAACCATTAAACCTTTTTTTTTTTAGAATTTAGGATTATTTATAAAAGTTTATCCAATTATTTTCGAAACAAACATTAACTTTTGGTGTATGGCGAAAGAATTTTACTCTAGGTGGGAGATATGAAAATGTATAATTAAAAAGTGATTCTTAGTTGTCAGTTTAATCCCAAAAGGGAAAATTACTCGGTTTCTTGACATTTTAGGAGGCTGCCGGTTATTATTTTTTAAGCCATTTTTGCTATCTCAGCATTATAGAAGAGAAAAGGATTAAGAAAGGTTTTTTTTTTTTGTTATTGTAAGATAAAATTCCGCCGTTTGATGAATCAAGTCCAGGAAAGTAACTTATCTAACGGTTTCAACTGAAAATTGTTTCCCTGGTAGTATCGCTGTAAAAAAAAAGAGGATTCGCTGTTATCTGTATATTAACCTTTCTCTGAAAGTTAAATCACGACCAAAGTCACAAAAAGAATGATTGTTCTGCATTGTTGAACAGCTCAATATAGGGGGAAAAAAAAGCTACACAATTATAGCTGGAAAGGGAACGTACTTTATGTCGAGGTAGAAAAGCATAGGTTTTGCCTCAATAAAATACATACAAATTATATATAAAGAATTTCTACCCTCCATGGCAAAAAGGGGGGTCTCAAGGGAACAAAAGTCACCATATTTTGTCCAAAAGGGGCATTTGTGGGTATACGTGGAGCCGGGTGAACGTTGTAAAAGCTTTACTACTTGAAGCTTGCATTTTTGGCCTTCTTCCGGTGTCGGCAACCTGAAGAAATCTAGTGCAGAAAATATCGAAGACCTGCCCCAGGTCAACTGAGGTCTTACCGGTTCTCGGACAACCTTTTTCCTTGTCTTGACTTGGAGAGAGTCTCTAACTATATTCAAATCATTGCAAGGAATTAAGAAAATTTCAGGGAAATCTCCACTGCATGAAAAAGTCAAGAAAGCAGAGATAAATGACATCCAAGAACTTTCTAAATTAGACTCTCCAGATATCAACAAAGACTCTGTTGGGCTGATTCATTAATGGCGGCGTCTTAATGGTTCTAATAGTGGTTCTTATGAAAACCATGGCATGTCAGGGGATAAATTAAGCCAACTGTGTTCAAGTATGTATTGTAGACGTGCGAAAAATACTTGGAGTGTCCAGATGTCATAAAAAGTGCTATTTAAGCCCAGGAGAAAATGGAGTCTTTAGTCGAAGGTATCACCTTCATCATGTCATTCCATAATTAAACTCCTTCCAATGATCGGGCTGGCCATCGGATGAAAAGAAAAATCAATAAAGTTGTTTTACTCTACTGGGTATAAGTGTTCATCAGCTGCACTCCAAGTGGTATGAAGCATGGATATATGACAAGAACCATACGCAATTATTGGTTCAACATCATTGTAGAAAATGATATGGTTTTTAAACGAGCAAGGATCTCGACCAAGTACAAATCAACGTCGGTACACAAAAACCCAATTGTCCTACGTAAAATGCCTTTGTACATAGACGTCCACGCCATCGATCCTGAAAAAGTAGAGAAAAGGTTTTAACAGTAACCATTCTCTTACAAGCTCTAAGAAAAAAAAAGATAAAACACAAATAATTGTGTTTTATTGCATAGATGTAATATTCGGTTAAAAGTAAATTGGAGTGGAATCCATAAAGAACTGGTTGGTCCAGTAGATGTAGGCAATGAAACATTTCTTCGCACCATGTATAGTGACGAAAGCCTATGGTCACGGCCAAATTCTCCTTCTGGAATAATCTCATAGACTTAACTATGAATGACACAGAGAGAGTTTGGTTCTTGTCACTGGAGAACTTGACTAGAGTTGACCTTTGATAACGAATGGAGTCATTAAGTCATTAAGACGAAGGTTCCATCTTACATGAAGCTCTCATGCAAACCACTTAACATATGTTTCTTGGTGGCTAAGCCAACGTAGCAAGGATTAGCCAGGCTCATTTAAGAGTTATGGAGTGGGATCTAGAGCCAAGCTGGTTCAGGATCCTTATTCATTGGAGTGTTTTGGTTTTAAGGACCATAGCTGCGATATGGCTCGGCTTGAGCCACAGCACCGTTCGGCTCTCCCACCCCTATATAGCCTCTTGTTGGATGCCTCTATCATTTACGTTGAACAGGATATTGAAACTATGAAATAAAAACATACTTACGGATGCTTTTATGAAGTTCTAGCTTAACTTTTTGCTTGGAACAGCATTTGATGATGCAAAGGCTAAGCCGATTTACTGCACATCATCTTCATTTTCATGGTACATTGACAGAATCGGCTACACTGAGCTTCATTTGCCGTTCGAACAAAGGCTTCAGCTCAACCACATCTAGAACAGAACAAAGAGACGCTGGCACAGTTCCACTGAACGAAACCGATTTGTATTCAAGAACAACGCCTGAATTATCAAATTGCATTATATAAACCGTAAACACACCGCATCTCTTAATTTAACAAGTGTCAAGAAAAGAGAGATATAAGTCACCAATGCCAAGAAATTATTCATGAGAAACTCATTATTTTCTTAATTTAAAATCTCTTCTTACTATTTAATGTAGATAAATCCCCCCTTGGCTAATGGACTATGGCATAATTAGACATGCTAAAATGCTTCGCGAAGTGGTTTTTTACTCTCTATCTCATGACATACGGCTTTAGGGCTTTAAAATGTAGCCTACAGGTTTCCAAACTTTGCGTGATTTACAATTAGCACTGCTGAGTTGCTAATTTTTTTGTTACAAAATAAAAGCTTGGGTTAGTTCTTCTCAGCTTAGAGTTCTTATAAAATCAGCAAGCTGTTTGAAAACTCTTTTTTTTAATTTATTTATTGAGATATATGGGTGCATAAAAACTTCCATTCCTCAATTGGAACATGGTCTTTCCTGGTTTCTAGGACTAGATTAAAGATTAATGTCTCCCGTATCAGAATCACTTGGCTAAACCAGTCAGCCATATTGGTCTCCTACACAGTTTGTTGAACCTTATATATGACCCTACACTCCTCATAATTAGTCTTAACTGTTTGAACCTGTTCTTTGTTATGTGTCTAAGACCAGCCTATAAAAAAAACCCTTCCTGCAAAGTATTTCCTGATAATTGTGTGAAATTGGGCTTATCTGACCATTATTGTCGTCTACATTGTCCCTGTAACCATCCATGATACCAATCATGTTCCAGCTTGATGAATGCTTAATATTTTATAAACAAGTGTCTCCGTACATCCCTCTAAAATAAATATTCCAAGCAATATTTTTTAAGACCAGCCTCATAAAGCACTCCAAGTCAATAAGTAACCATTACACGTCAAACCGGTCTTCATAAATATTATGAACGTGGCAGAATTATCTCACCCTCACCGTCGTTTCCGAGATAAATTGCAAACAGCAGCCATAATAGAATAATCCGATAAAAATTGTTTCCCGTTGTATAAAGAATTTGGACTAGGCTCAGCAGATATTTTTAAAGCGCGCATAAATAGTCCTTAAATTAATTGAAATAGGATTTATAAGCATGCATATAATTCTGGTTATGATAAAAAGTCTCAATTGCTCCTGCGCGTAAGACAAAGGAAAAAGAAATGTCTTAACCCCTTAAGGACAATGGGCGGTCCCTAAACCCATTGAAAACAATGCATTTTGAGCCCGTACATGTACGGGCTTTGTTATTAAGGGGTTAAAAAATATTTATTTTTCGGAGATCAGAAACAGGAAGAGGTGAATAATTTCTTCCGGATATACCAGCAGAAAATAACTACAGAGAAAGCCCAATGAGAACAAATATTAAGCCTAATTGCAAATAATTTCTAAGCACCAGGTTGCACATTATTTTGGATGCCCCTTGTGGCCAATTTTAGAATTACACATTCAAAAGTCGGTCTCAGTGGCTACATTTTTCAAAACATTATTTTTAAGCAGTAAGTAACAAATGGAAATCATTAGCAAATTTTTGTTATAGAAATGTAGTCCTGGATTAAATAACATTTAATGGAACAAAGGGGCCACCGTAGCTGAAGCCGGCGCTGCTAATGGCCATCTCTCCCGGATCAGACACTTGAAACATTGTGAAACACATTGATTCTAAAAATCACTCCAAGCAATGATAATAAATCTCAGCGAGACAATACTGAGGATAAGAATCATCAAAATCTATACTCAATCACTCCCTCGGAAGCTTTGAGGTTTTTCAGTAAAGCTTCAAATAGCCTGAATATTATCTGAGATGACTATAAAGATATTTGTTTCCAACGATTTGGTTACAGCTTCTGTTATTCTACAGTTTGCTTATTTATTGTCTCATAATTATTCCATCTTTCTTCATAAGGCATGGAAGCAAATGTGCCGGAAACCACACAGTATTTCAAATTTCTAAAACTTCAATCAATGTATCTCTCCCTCCATCCCTCCCTCACGCTCTCCCTCCCCTCCTCACTCTTTCTTTCTTTTTTCTTTCTTTTTTTCATTCATTCATTCATTCATTCAGTCATTCATTCATTCTTTCTTTCTTTCTCTCTCTCTCTCTCTCATCTTCTTTCTTATACTCTCTCTCTCTCTCTCTCTTCTATTTTCAATGTATTCTCCTTAATGACCACTTCTTTTAGAGCAGTTATTATTAAGCCCAGGTGCATCTTGTTGGTCACCATTGGAGGGACTGTGTGTGTGTGTGTGTGAGTGTGATGGCATAAACGTTGACACCATGAAAACAGGGCAAGTTCTATTAACACAGGTTGCTTTTAATGATATGCCGATTGAAACATTAATAGAACTATAAAGTATAAAACCCCTTGGATCTCTAACATCAAAGACCTGGCTTTATGGAAGCCCCCTTAGGAAAAAGGGCAACACGAGCCGGGCCAAAGTGGGGTCATTGGAGGATCTACGATCGATGCATATTTTTCTTATTTGGCTTCATGTTAGCATTTTATACATTTTTAAATACAGTTTTTTGTAACATATTGTGTGAAAGACGCTCGACGTCGATGAGATCCACGATATCCAGAGGCAATAAGGCCACGAAGTTCATGGGTTAAGATTACTTTTCTCTATTTGTATAATATTTATTGATCGTTTCCGAGAATTAAAAGTCCAAATGTATCACGCATAAGAGAATATGGTCCAAAGGACACAAAAATACAGAACCGCGCTGTATAGAAAGAAAAAAGACATCTGGATGAAAATATATATAATTACACTAAAGTAACAAAAGGCCAAAGAGGTTAAAAGAAGAAGAAAAGTATTAAATTGAAGGTTTATACAAAATTGTCATGATCTGCTAGACAAGAGCAAAGTGAGGTTAGATTTCAAAGGAGGTATAAAAATGGCCGGCCAAGAGATTACAGGTTTCAGAGCCAATGAGGGTAAAAATAGAAAATGGGGGGGGTAAAAATTGCTGAAAATGGACAGGAAATATACTTTTTAAACTTAAGAACCGATGTACCTAAATTAAGCAATCTTCTGTTCTCAGGATCAGTACGATTATTCCTCCCCACTGAATTCCCCTCTTTTGTTAAAGTACAGCTCTCTTTCTTCGTTGAAGCTGATTGGCTAAGGCAGCCGTTGCAGGGGTCGGGGCAAGGAAAAGGTATTTCAGGACAAAAAAATTGCTATTCTAGTTTTGCCACCAAGTTAATTTCTCCAAATATCTCCGAAATGTTTACATTGATCGGAAAAAAATCAAAAAAGTACAAACTTTAGTTAATTTTAACAAAAAAGTTTTTAATTATTCTTAAAGATGTGAAAGTCTTAGACACTTAGCGTAGATGATAATTTTAATCAATTTGTGTAGGATGTGAAAAACAAAACTTTTTTTAAAAAAACTTTGCTTTTTATGAATCTATTATGGGAACATCTAATTTGTCAAAAATGTTTGCCGTAAAAGAAACGCAAGAATATGAGAAAAGACGCGTTTTATATCTAGAATTAAATCAAGCAAATTAGTTGACAACGTAATTTATGACGGGCCAAGTAAGTTGATTATGAAATGTCACCGTGACTTTCAGAAAAGAAAACCGCCTGGTAAGCGGAATGTATTTCGTTTCCATATCCAATAAATTCTGAATCATTCAATTTTGTTCAGTGATATGAAAGTAAAATGACTCTTTTACAATAAAAAAAAATGGGATGTAATATGGAATAATGTGTGTTTCCGGACATAGTGCCAAAATTATAGAATGAGGCAAAAAAAACCCAAGAAAATGTGGATTTTCATGTTGTTGTCATCTACCTGCTGGCCCGACCCCGAGGTAGACCTCCCGCTGGTGGTCAGCTCCTCATCCTTGGTGTTGGGGAGGCCACCTTCCTCTGTCCCTGCTGTCACAATTCCTAAATATTAGATTTTTTTGATTCAATAATATACTCTGACTGCAGATCGGCCCCATCCGGCCCCCGTCTAGTCACCCGTTTCTCCTGCTGTAAAGACTCAAACCTTAATCAGTCGTTGGTCTCGTCTTAGATTCAGGAGCCGTACGTCTATCCCATGCGTCTTTAAATTGCCTTAGTGTATTACCCTCTACCATCTGCTGGGAGGCTATTCCACTGATCTACGATCAGTAAAGTGAAATTTCTTTACAATACATCCAAGCTTCTGAAGTTACCATGAAGTTCTTGTTCCTCAACAGCTTGGCCTACACAGAATATCCATGTGTTGAGTTCCATGGTTGAGTTTTCCCTTGAAATTATTGGGGCCCGGAGGTGGCTCTGATACGCCTGCTAGCTGGTTTATTTATCTATCTGGTGGCAACCTTGGAGGGTTTATGATTCCCCCTTTTGGTTTTGTTCCTGACTTTTATAAACCAGGTGCTCGTGAATTCTTCATTTCGTATCGTAAAGGGAATCATTTGAAGTACATTGCATTCGTCTACTGAATGTCGTGTCTTTCACTTTTACTAAAAATGAATATTAGTTTATATTATCTTCTTTCTTTTAGTTTTGTCGAAAAAAAATGACTGTTAACCACCTTGGTTTATGGTTGACAATTATTTGGGAACGACCTCCATTACCCCCCTTGGAAATTGAGTATCTGAGTGCACTTTATAGTCATTAAGGGATTCCATAAAACGGCTAATGTTGCCAGAAGCAGCTGTTTCTCGGTTCTTCTAAAATCTCGAAACTATTGTAAAGTGCGTCCCTTGGGACGTGTCACTGCCATGAAAAAAATACGAGGTGAAGAGAATAGACGTTATGTAAAAAAAAAAAAAAAAAAAAAACAAATGTTTTCGAAATATAATTTTAAACAAAGTTGCGTAATAATGGCAAACGAGTTTACAGAATACATAACTGTTTCCTAAGAAAAAAGGGTATTTAAGAACTTGGTTATCTCAATGATTTTAATGTTTTCAAAATATTGCCCCCTTTATAATCCATAACTTTGTATCTCTTCTTGGTTGATTGCTTTACCAATGGCGCTGATCGGGCGTGCTGGACCCATCGTTGAGCTCATGAGAGGGGGCATTCATTGATACCTCCATACCTAAAGATATCAGGAGGCAGAGCAGGATACGGTCAACTTGGCAGATGTCTCCGATCCGATGAAGTGGTGGGTGGTATTGGTTATAAGACACCCTTCTGATGTCTAGAATGGGCAAAATGGTGGAAAAGCCCCAGAAAGTAAAATGCGTTTCCGTGGCCACTTAACTCACATGGCTCTAGATGTTATCGTGTGACATGTCTTTTAGGACACGACGCACGAGACATTCTATGAATTAGTCATTGTGACATCATTGTCATGATGAAGGCTTCGGCCAGTCCTGTCTATCTCTTTCCAACGAGACCGAGCTGCTCGTTTCTGGGAATGTCAACGACAGAAATGTAAATGAGTACAATGCATCCAATTACCGTGCATTGCAGCCGCGTATTCCCCTAACGGCTTTGATTAACACGAATAAACATTTCGCTATTATAAACCCAAATGTAGCCAATGAGAGCAAAGTAATTTGAAGCATTAATGAAAAGTAACAGAACACACAATGACTCCCAAATGCTTCATTTATTACAAAACGTAATTACCAGTTTTGGCCACGACGTCGACTGCCGATCCCTTGATCATAATCAATGCTTCATGCTATAGTTCCTAAAAGTAAAAGGCAAAGCAGGAAGATATCGAGCCCGGACACTCGATGTAGACCTCAAAGGGATTACGTTATAAGGGGAACTTCATATAAGATGTTTTCAGCTGGATATCAGCCATTTGTATGAGTTCTCGTTCTGTTATTTGAGCCCCAATCTACTAGACAAGCCCCCCGACTGCTTATCATACTGCCAGTGGGAAATACCGTATTGGCTCGGATATAGGCCGCCCCCGTATATAGGCCGCACCCTAAAAGTTTGGTGCTTTTTTAAAGAAAAAGATTTTTTTCTTTAAAAAACCACCAAAAAACACATGCTGCCACTCTGTCCCCCCCCCGAGATATGCTGCCACTGTCCTCCCTCCCAGAGATACGCTGCCGCTGTCCTCCCTCCCCGAGATATGCTGCCGCTGTCCTCCCTCCCCGACATACGCTGCCGCTGTCCTCCCTCCCCGACATACGCTGCCGCTGTCCTCCCTCCCCGACATACGCTGCCGCTGTCCTCCCTCCCCGCGATACGCTGCCGCTGTCCTCCCTCCCCGCGATACGCTGCCGCTGTCCTCCCTCCCCGCGATACGCTGCCGCTGTCCTCATCTGCCCCCCCTCCTCGACTTACCGGAGCAGACTCCCGGGTGTCTTGCGGGGCCGGCGAGGGACATCTACGCAATACGCGTATGCAACTTCCGGTACCGGAAGTTGCATGCGCGTATTGCGTAGATGTCTCCCGCCGGCCCCGCAAGACACCCGGGAGTCTGCTCCGGTAAGTCGGGGGTGGGCAGAGGTAAAACGCTTAGATAACCTCCCGTGCCGGCACCCCCCCCCGTGGGAAGTGCTGGCAGGGGAGGCTGTCTGAGCGTATCGGGGAGAAGGATGCAGGTCCCCTGCACCGCTGCGGGGGATCTGTATCTTAACCCCGCTGCCTGCCCGGCGCCCGGGACTGCATGTCCCGGGCGTCGGGCGCTAGACCCCGAATATAGGCCGCACCCCCACTTTAAAAACTTAAAGTGGGGGAAAAAAGTGCGGCCTATATTCGAGCCAATATGGTAATAGAATGGCTCAGTCTTAATCACACAGCCGGACTCTCTGACTAATGTCTATGACTAAAGTCTATGGAGGAGCGGACTTCATTAGCATTGCCATAAAGCATCAGCTCAGTGTGGTGTTGACCCGGGAAAGTCACTCAAAATATCACATGACTGACAACAATGGCCGCCTCCAGGTCTACAGATAAAGGGGGTCTATTGGGGAAAAAAAGAGATAAAATAAGAATTTAAAGTTAACCTGTCGCATCCTCATGAATAATTGCAGTCTCCTTTGTGTTAAAGGTGCTGTTCCACTTAAAAGGGAAATTTATTGCACTACCTTATATATTAACCAAATAAACCTTTTTTTTACTAAAAAGCTAATAAGCCACACAGACATTTTTAAGAAGCCTGTTTGGGAAGATTGATCAACATTTTTAAGGCAAGAGGCTACAAAATCTTATAATTTAGAGCCCCCACCGACCAAATTCTATTCATAATTGCCATTACCACCTCTTCATAATAAGAGGGTTTTACTTTTGATACGAGAACCAAGTTAGAAAGTCTAGCTTTATAAAGTGTTATAGCATAAACAATTTATACACCTCTCAAACGCGAGTTTACCTGAGAGATTCGAGGTTTCTCTGACAAAACAAAAACGCCTCAGGTTTATTCTCTCCGAAGGGTTGAGCAGCTCACCGGAATTTTAAGAGAGTCTTAAATTTATTTTCCTCAGCTCTATATGGCAGAGATTTTTCTTTTTTTAAAGGAATTTCGAAGACTAATTGGGTGTTTTTTTTTCTATAATTCAACATTCTTACTGATTGTTAATTCCATGGCATAGATCGAAATATCATTTAAAAGTAAGACGTTAATTAGTGAGGATGGGTTAATTAGGGTTATTGGCAGGCGGTGGGTCTGGTCGGGCCTCACAATCCTGCTACTCTAATGGCAGCCGGACATAGTCCCTTGACGACCATTGGCCTTAATGTGAGAGGGTCGCTTAGTTACCACAGCCCGGGCCCTGTTTATTCCACTGCGCTATTTAGGAAAATCTAGGGGAATTTGGAGTCAAAATCCTTAATATATTAATAAATTGGAATGTATAGGATCTAACGCCATATAGAGAACCAAGTGTTATTTTTATACAGTTTATTGCAAAAGGTTGTGTTAGAAAAGATATCATTATTGCTTTATTTCCTTCTGCTGCCTTTTTTTGTATTCTCTGTTATTCCGTTGAATCCCAGAATAAGTGTAGAGATAGAAGAGGTCAGTCATTTTCATTAAAGCAAGCTCTTTTTTGGGGAGTAATAATGTTTAATGGACCGTTGCATTCTTTGGGGCCGTTGCGGAGACGTGAGCTTCTAGGATCGGGAAAAAATCTCTATTTCAGCTCTGTCTCGGAATACAGAATATGATTAATATCTGCCTTTGTTAAGAGGGATATTATTTTTTTATTTGGCTACTAAAGAGGTTTTTTGTTCAGGCACTTATTGGGGGGGGGTTTAGAAATGGTGCAGTCTCCATGGCAACCAACAAATATTCTGCTGACAGATAACACTTTCTGTACTGTTTATCCAGGACCAGATTAAACAAGAATCCTACTGTCGCCCAGAGATGCTGCATTCGCGTTTTGTAACCACGTAGCGAATCTGGGAATCGATTCTTCAAAAACATTATGTCCTCCAGTGAATGGATATTAAATGGAGGGTTTGCTGAGTGAGCCACATAGTAAATGTCGCAAAATAAGTCATCACTTACATTACAGAAGAAGAGCACAACAAGTCAATTCACAATCTGGCTGACAAAGGGGGGGGGACTACGTCAAAACCAATCATCTGGAAAATTGTACCTTGTACCGGCTCCGAATTCTAAGAGCATCTGGTTCAATAGTGATTTAGAAGAAGAACATACAAACAGACCCCCCCCCTGTAATCATAATGTTTTCATTGTATGTATTATGGCAATATCGGGTAAAAATCCTAGTTGACGCTGGCCATTGGCCATTGGCGTATTCAATGTTTTTGTAATGAAAAACCACCGCTTTGACAAGTAATCACTTCATATTATATCCCAAAGGAAGTGAAACAGGGGCGTCAATGGAATCAGGGTACATATCAGATTTCTAAAGCGGGGCAAATAGATGAAGACCCAGGGCCAGACTTGGGATGACTAAGCAGCCATGGTGTGTGTGTAAGGCCAGTTGCTGGATGGATGTGCCTTGGTACTGTGATTTGGTACTTGAATAGCCGTATGTAACCCTACTGGCCACCATCCCACCAGTCATGTCACTGGTGTGCCAGCTGGCCAGCCCGGGCCTGGCGGGACCATACAATTTCAGCGCATACAACCAATTTAGAATTAAAAACTAGATCTGGACAAGGAATCCTTCCCAGTGGGAATCCATAAAGGCCGTGTCAAGTGATGTAAATGCCACAAAGCATGTGACTTTACGGCATGCAAAACTCTAGAAGGAAACACAAGAATATGGGCTAAAGTTTTTACTCACTTTAACTAAAACCTTGTGACCGACATGTCACTACGTCAAATAAAATATATTAAAAAAAATGTATCCTTTAATATTTTTTTTTTTCGAACATCCCTATATTTTTTTAAAGAACTCTCTCCCCCATTCCCTGTCGACAACAGAAAGACTAAACAGAATTTTTGACTACCAAATTTATAACCCCCCCCCCACCAACGTAAATGAGGTATTGAAATTGTAGTGCATTCGTAGGCTTTGCACACAGCTATGTCAGAATACCATCAGACATGGAAAATATCATTAATATTCTAAAATCAGAGCAGAGTTTCTCTTACACTCTTATCTATTATTCAGTGCAAAAGAAGCAAAGGAGAATGCAGCTGTAATTTAGTTCAAAATATGGGGAAAAAAAGGTTTATTTCCGAGCATGGTCTCCGGTATCGGATGACTAACGGCCAGATATGGAATATATACATTTTTTTAGGTAAAATAATCTGCTTCTTAAAGATATGACATCATTAAATGTTAATAGTCAAATGTGAATGTCAAGACTGGCAAAAATGGGCAGGCGAATGGTTCTTTTGCTTTATTTTGTTCTCAAATAATATCCTGTTTTAGTTTAATTTATTCCGCCATTTTGAATGACGTAACCAACGTAATGTTGGTCTTCTTTACTGGTCATAATTCTATCTCAGACGCTCGGTTTTCTGTCGGTTGGCCCACAAATTGGGTAACCGACCAAGATGGTCATAAGAAGAAAGCTAGTAGAAAGGATGAGAAGAGGCCAACGATTCATTAGGTCCAATGTAGTCCATGAGCTGAAGAGGCTCTGGTCTTCGGAACCAAAAAAAATCTATTTGTCTTTAATAAAAGAGAGCCGACCAACCAACAGTCAGCTCCTTGCCAAATTTCCATATTTATTTTTTTTATAGAAAAGTATTCAAATTTGACAGTTTTTTTTTGTAAATGGAAAAGAAAATATAATAATTATAAAACTTTTGCTCACCATACTAATTACCAATAATTATTTTTTAAAAACCTACGGTGGATTTGGAAAAAAATGGAAGCTTTGGTGGGGGTTTTTTTTTTGGCAGATTTTCCAAAAAATTGCATGAATAATTGTTATTCACCTTTTTCCTAAAAAAAAAAAAAAAGGTAACTACGCCAAGTGATATATTTTCCTTTCCGGGAAAGAATAAGATCAGTTTTGTATTTTAGAAGCAGACATTGAGAAAGTAGAAAATGCTACAAGCCATAATACCTTAAAACAGCGCGGCGGATATTTCCCGGCGGCCGGTGGAAATCAGATGTTAGAAAGTTAGGAACCTCTTAAACAAAAGGTTTGGTGTTCTGAGCTGTCAAATACGACGAAGGAAAGCCTTTCTCTGCCTCCACCAAATAAATTATTACCTATGGGGACCGAGTAAAATAAATAGGGAAGCTTCGGTCTGCGCAGGAATAAATAAATCATAAATAAATCATAAAATCCAATATTATTTCAAGGGCACAAGCTTATATTTTTTAGGCAGAGTAAAATATAAAAATATATGCCAATTTTTTTTTTATGGATTTAAAAAAAAAAAAAAAATTCCCAGTAAATCACATTAAAAAAAGACACATGCACGTGAATTTTAAAAAATAATATATATGTGTGTATACTGATATTTTTTATTTCAGAATATAGAATATATTTAGGAATTTATCACTCGAGCCTCCTCCTCTTTTCTTTTTTATTTGTGGAATGTGTTATTTGGTAGGTGCCCTCCAGAAAAAAAAAAATTCATACGTTAGAAGCAAATTGGTCTATTTCAGCCCAATTGCTGCCTTTTTTTTTTTTTTTCTCAAATGGAATGGGAATTGATCAGAGTATCTCCACGTGAAATTGCCGGCACTCACACAGCGGGGGGCTCAAGTGATATCGCATTTCGCATTCCCCTCCGTAAATTCAACACATTCAATAAAGTTTTTATTTTTTTTACATCTAAGTTTTTATTTTCTTGGCCGCAAAGTACAATTTCATTTTGTTTTTTTTTTCATTTAAAGTTTGAATCAGAAAATAACTCAATAATGTTGATTTTTTGGTAATGGATACGCCAAAAACGTTGACATTTTTGGAGGACGTCTAGGTAT
Source organism: Spea bombifrons (assembly GCF_027358695.1). NCBI lineage: Eukaryota > Metazoa > Chordata > Amphibia > Anura > Pelobatidae > Spea > Spea bombifrons. Next base: position 23,543,796 of record NC_071099.1, on the reverse strand, counting down.
GTATTACAGGATAATGTTGAACATCATCAACTACTAATGCGACATAACCAAAATCGATTCAATATTTCCATTTAACTCTCCAAAATGGGCTTATTTTGAGAAAACGATGCAACAATTTCCTTAAATTTTTAATATTTTAAAAATAATATTACGCCAATCTAGGGTTATTCCGTCAATTTTTGTAAAAAATATTTTAGGGATATAAGCACTTAAAAAAAAATCAGTATCGCAATCGAAGCTATTTCCGAGTGACAGCGTTATTTTAAAACATTTTCCCTTTTTTCTTAGTTTGTGAAAAAAAACTCAGAAGATTAATTTCTGATAGACGGGGGATTAACATTTGTTCCTAAAATGATTCAAATTTTCTTTTTTCCCTCTACCCCTCGAAGCTAATAACTGCAATGTGGCTCTGATTGCTTCAAAAAGACGTCGGTGATATACAAAACCTTCACTCTTAGAAATAATGGTTTCATTCTGCTTGCGTTTTAAAAGGCAGTTGCGTTGCTTTGGAAACCACAATACTTTATGGAAGGCACAATAGCTTTGTGCGTCGGCACATTTATTTAAAACCAAGGCCGGGATATGAGAAAAAAAAAAAAAACCATTTCATTATTGTCTACTTTACATAAAAAAGTAATCATTTTTTTTTTATTATTGTTTTACTATTTTGAAAGCGGTTCCTTGCAGATTGCGCGGATCGAAAATTAAATTCCTCGTGCTAGAAATATCGGGAGTTAAACGCGTAGCGTTCGTTTTAAGTTGTTTAGATAAAAATTAAATACCGCCAAGGGGGTTTAAATAACATCAGAATGCGAGAAAAAACATTAAATGCTAAAAAAAAAAAAAAATCTAACGCTCAAGAACTTCATCTTTTTATCTTCAAAGTTAAGTTAGGAACATGTCTAGCAGCAAGTTGCATTGTGAGATTTATATTATGTGCATTTTTTAAATACAAAATAAGAAACCAGGATAGATGTTCTGCTTAAGTTTATGCCAAAGCCATGGTTATTTTCTGTTGATTAAATTTTATTTATAAAGATCCACTATATGACCAAAACTATGAGGACACTTCTCTTAATTATTGAGTTTAGGCGTTCTTGCCGCACCCCCGGGCAGCCATCTCCATAGAGGGACGTTGGCCGTAGAATGGGTCCTACCGAAGAGCGCATAGACTTTAAACATGGCGCTGTCATAGGAGGCCACCTCTACCACAAGTAAAGTTCGTGAAATTTCTGCCCTGCTAGATCTGCCCCTGGCTATGATTGTGAAGTGGAAGCGTCTTGGAGTAACAACAGCTTGGCCACCAAGTGGTAGACCACTCACGCTCACAGAGCGGGGCCGCCAAGTAACATGTCAAAATTGCGTGTCCTCTGTAGCATCCTTCAATATAGAGATCCATACTGCCTCTGGAAGCACAAGCTCTACTCCTCGGGAGCTTCATGAAGTGGACTTCCATGGCCAAAGATCACAATGCCAAGCGTTGGATGGAGTGGTGTAAAGCCACTGCTATTGGAAACTTGTTCTCTGGAGTGATAAATCACACTTCAATATCTGGAAGTCTGATGGATAATTCAGGGTTTGGAGGATGCTAGGAGAATGCTAATGTAATGTTGGGTGGGGAGAAATAATGATCTAATGTTAGTGCTAGAGGATACCTAGACATTTTGGACCATGCTATGCTTCCAACTTTGTTGGGACAGTTTGGGGAAGACCCTTTTCTATTCCAGGGTGACTGCAGCCCCGGCGCACAAAGCAAGCTCCATAAAGACATGGTTGGATATGTCTGGTTTGGAAGAACTTGACCGGCCGCACAGAGCCCTGACCTCAACCCCATCGGACACCTTGGGGATGAACTGGAACAGGGATTGCGAGCCGGACTTCCTCGTCCATCATCAATGCCTGACCTCTTTTGGATGACTAGAGCGTTCCTTTAAGTCAGCACTAATAGAAAAAAAAATGCATTATTCATTTATTTATTTTTTGGGATGCCGAGGGATTCCTGCCTTCAGAACGATTTACCGAGCTCCTTCTGAGAGGTAAATTCATACACTAAATTCTGTTTACTCCAATTTCATTTCAAAATTATTTTTCGCTTGGTTATTTACCCAAAGTGATGGTGGCGGGTATCTGTCCAAAATTATTTGATTAGTTTAACTTTATTAGCCTTTGTATCCTATCTCTTATATTATTTTGTAAGTAAACGAGTCCAAAACTAATTTTCCGCTCGAACACACTAAAACAATATTAACTTGTCACGGGTGTTTTAAAAACCTAATGAGAATAAGAAATGTAATATGTAGAAATATTGGGTTTTTTTCCCCCCATCCATAATTACATTTGGAAATAATAATTTGCTTTGATTTATGATTTAATTCTTCTCCGCTTCTCTTGATATTTCAAATCCACGTTTTCCGCACTAGCTTCCAGATCTTGTTATTTCATATTGTAATTTTTAGCAGGTATAGAATTGTAATGATATTTGATATGAGAAAACGGACAATGCTTAATGTTTTAGGCATTTGGGACCTGGTCTTCAGAGTTTCAACTGCACTTAATCTAGATGTAGGTATTAGCCTCTTCGGGTGGAGTTGGGCAAAATATTGAAAAATGTGGGGGTTATTTAGCTTTTTTGCTTGTTTCCATGGTATATCTCATGGAAGCAACTCCTAACTTGTGGCATCATGCAAGCAAGTAGCTGGTGTATAGGTTACTCTACTCTTGACGTAGACGTTGGTGGAAACCAAGACTTTGGAACAAGGTCCCCCCCCCCCACACACTGAGTTTCCATTGGCATGATGGAGGTCCTCAGCTTCAGGGCTTCTTCAGTAGGATGGGCATGATGTGTCTTCCAGCTCAGCAAGCAAGGTCCATGATATGGATTACGGAAGAGCCTCTAGAATCCTTACAAAAATGTATCCAAAGCACCAAGATATTCTGCAAACCTCTACAAAAGGTTGGGAAACACGTTTGGTGTCATCCATACCTTTGTATCGGCTGATTTAGGCAACTTTAAGCATAGAAGCTGTTTATAAATCACCATAACCCTACTGCATGTCTAGCGTAAAGAGATCATGCCAACTAGTTGACAAGGAAGGACGTCGGCCATGTCCTTTTTGTGGCATCATCTCAAGACCTTAATTCAGTTGCACAAGGGGCTGAAGCCAACATATAAACAATATTTGGTTCTACGCTGCTTGTAATTCCTTCTCAATGTAGTTTTATGTTCTATGTTCTCTACGTTCAGGGAGTTTAGACATTACTTGGATTATAATTTTCATACAGCCTTTCCTTTTTAGAATAATTTCTCCAGTACTCTATATCAGTCAGCCGCCAAATATCAGGCAGGTGTGAATAATTTTCTTTCTCAAATTACACGCGTACTCCATCACCAGATTGTTAGCCTCAGCTAAAGCTTGTCATTATTTCACTCTCAAGCCCAACGTTTCATGTTCCCGAGAAGAATGAGAATAATTGTCTTTGCGTTATCGGTTTGCATGAAAGTTTTAACAAAAAGCCAGGTTGAAAGGTAGAGTCTCATTTTCACCTGATGTAAGGGCTCATTAGTCAACTGAATGATGACGCAGAGTCCGAGGCCAATCCTCAGAAATATTTTTACAGAACCTAAAGGGATTTCTAAACCTTGCTTATCTGAGCAAAACCTTCCTTGCTAGCAAAGCTTTACCGTAAGAAGTCTCCATCCATCTCGATTGAAAAACTATACCAATTAAGTTTATCTGGGAAAGAAAAAAGGAGATGGATTCTTGCCCAGCATCAGCTCTATAAAAGCTTCATGATGACTTTGTATCTGTAGAAAGACTCGAAGGATACAGAGGACAATCAACTGGGAAGCTATTTGCACGGGGAACATCACACCATTTCAAAGATATTGTCAACAAATACATTTGGGTCCCATTGCTTTAGACCCAAACTAGAAAGTATGGTGGACCTATGCTGCAGAGGACCTCATATCAGGAGCTGTCCACCTCTTTCACAGGTGGTGACCTCCATCGGGCAAGTGTGATGCAAGGTGAAGAGCGCACGTGAACCACCTAGTCACCTTGCACTCCCTTCCACTTTGAGAAGAGGACACCACCTCATCCTGGGAGGACCACTTGTTTAACCACACTGGCCTTATATGTCCTCGAAAGCATATATTTTGCATTCGTTGTGGTTGGATGTGACGTTGTGGTTGGATGTGACGTTGTGGTTGGATGTGACGTTTGCTTTAGGAAGCTCCCAGGAACGCCGACTACTCGTTCCGCACGTAAAGTCGTCGGGACGTAGTCATCTCTTGAAATGGCTCATAAACTATACAGCGATAGTTTAAGTTGTCTATCCCTGGAAGTTTACAGTAACTCAATCCAAAAAGTGCTGTTCTAGTTCCCCCGAACCACTACTGCTGACAATACTCTCTCAAGATACAAGGCCTGGGTATAATAGAGAAAACTGCCGTCTCAGAGGAAGCCTTATGATCGAGTGAATTCTAAATAAAGCATATTACAATATTCTACACAGAGACGTACAATTTGTTCTGTTCTTGGACAGGCATTTTATCCGAAACTGACAAGATTTGCTGCTCCCTGCTGTGTTTCTTTCTTAACGTGCAGAAGGACATTTGAAACAACGTGGAAGGCTCACAAAAGATACAAAAAAAATAACAAAATTGGAAGAATACCGAAGTGCCCAGTTATGTCCCTTTAATTTCCCATTTTTTTTTTAGGTATTTTTCGTTTTAGGTGGTTTTTTTTCCTTCTGGTTCTTAAGCTTTTTAAAAAAAAAAAATATTTCACAATGTAAAGTATTAAAAATAATTTAAAATTTTATATATAATATATATTTTTTTCTTTTTTTTTCTTTTGAATTCAGATTGAAGTAAGCAAATGTAAATATGCACAGTTATAAAAAAAAAATTTGCTTTTTAGGAAAATATATAAGAAACAAGTGACGAAAATGGAATAACTAAACAAACAGATTATCATATTTGAATGTTAAATTTTAAATGTAGCTTTCTTACATTTGTATATAGGCAAATTAAGATAATTCACCTAGGTTAACTATGGTGAATTAAGATAAAAAATTATATGTTTTATATATATATATATATATATATTAGACTTCTTATATTTATAAATCTATATTGTTCTAGGTTTATATTGACTTTTCCGTATAGAACGTGTTCCTATCCTCTGTTCCGCACGTTTGTTGGACAGGTAATATTTCACGCGAGCGGCGGGAGCCGAAGCTATTTGTTTTTTATTTGTTTTGTTTTTTTACCTTTTTCTTAAGCCTAAAGTCATCAATCTTCATCAACACCATGCTGATTAGTACATTCGGGATGTGCCTACGTGTGGTGTCCTTTTGATCTGCTTACAGTAGCCTTTCTCGACCTTCGTCGGGATGTGATTATAAGCAGGCGCAAGGCTCGCCAGGAACACTTGGTGTTCGACCACACAATTACACGCACAATCTGAATTCTGGGGACTTTTTTTCTCCTAAAAAGCATGTTTGGACGGCAATTCATTGTATTGGTTAAACAGTAACAGTGTAGCGGATAGTACTGATAATATTTACATTGCAAATCAGCTGTCAACCACTCAGATTATACACGGAATTGGTATTCGGTACTCCTTAAACAGCTGTTTGCGTGTTGTACACAAAAAAAAGGGCATGCTGGGTACTCCGGAGGGGTTTGTAATATGGTCTGCCCAATGTAACACGCAGAGCTTTGAAATCGTATTAGCATATGTCTGAGTAACAGGCATTTTTATTTCATTATATTTTTTATGAACATATGCCACCTTTTTACAGCTAGTTCCACTGAAACAATCTTCAGTCTAAAATAACTGATACAAATATTAAACATATTTATTTACTTACAGAATTTGTTGTCAGACAAATAAATCTATATATATTTGTTTTTTTTTTAAAAAAAATAAAACATTATAGACATAATGCTAGGAAGTAGGAGGTGGATAATTCACAAAAATCTTGGATTGTTTCCATCGTTCTTCTCCCATCCATTTCCTTCTGTTGATGTCGTGGTGGTGCCATCAGTGACGTATTCTCAATGGGCCGGTTAAAAGAGAGATGGCTAATGTCCCCGACGGACCCAGCAACACTAAGGATGGCTGTGTCGTGCTTCCTTTAAAAGCGGGTCACCAGGGTATGACATCATATCCCGACACCCTGAAGTAAGGTGGGGTGGAGGGGCGGTAGGCGGCAGTGCCCTGGCTTAGGCCTAAGGCAGCATCCACGTTAAATACTTCACTGGATACCAGGGGTGGTAGGGTCTTTATTCCCCTAGCTTCTCACTGGTGGTGTATGCAGAAATGTCATCACCTAGTATCTTAACACCAACCATGGGCCTCTAAATGCGCATGTATCGGAGGTGAAAGAGATCATAATGGGTGCAGGGGTATGAAGCCCCTTGGGGGTCCTGGAATCCAGAATGTGACCCCAACATCCAATGCTGACAAATCAAGTCATAATCAAGTATTTGATTGGAAGTTTGACTTGCGAGTTTCAGGTGAGGGCATGTGTGGAGGATGTGAATTTTCACGTACGGTATGTGATTTCTATGTGATTCATTCGACGCATTTATATGTTTGTGTAACCGTGAAGGCTTGATAGGCATGCGCCTTTTTGATGTCATTGATTCCTAACAAAGGGATTTTGTGTGCATGAATACGACAAAGAAACCAAAAGTGAACGGGGGTTGTTATGCAAGAAAGCGCGATGGCATCTTGGCATTATTTTCTAAAGGAGTAAGACACTGCGATTGTGTTGATTAAAAAAAAAAAACAAAACAAAAAACCGAGGTTGTCATAGAAACTGGGCGCTGCAATGCAAAATAGGTTTCCGTAATTATAATGTGCTGTGTCATATCGCTAGGATAATGTGGACAAAATGCAAAATGTTGAATACAATATAAAAAAAAACTTTACAGCCTTGTTTTATGTTATTTTTGACAAACAAGCACATTATTTATGTTTTGCAGAACTCCCTATTTCTTTAACCACTCGTTTTAATTAAAAATAAGTATATTGGAACACTGATTTTTTTTTTTTCACCACGTCCTAATTTTCTCTAAATAGAGAAAAAATGTATTACCATCTGCTATCGCCTGCAATCTGATATGAAAGTATTATTGGAATATTGTCACAGCACGGTAGGCTTCCATATGGTGATTTTCCACCCAAATCTCACTAGTTTAGGATGTTGGAACGCCATATGGAACTAATGCTGTTTTCCTATTATTTCAATGAAATCTGTAATTGAAGGGCATGTCCTGTTATGTCAAGAGTACAGATTTCAGCTCTTGAAAGTAAGCCTAGCCGTTACGCGTCCACCGTGTTATACCTCTCTAAATTAGCTAATTAACCATTCACATGTGCGAATTGCATATTTATAATTTTAAGTGTAGTTTATAAAATTACTACAACGAGAAAAACAGATGGTAACCTCTTCGGGCCCTGCTTACAAGGACAACATCGAAAAGGAAATGTAGATACTGTTTAGGGCAACAGTAGCCAGGGGTAACTTGGGAAGGGGCAAATAACTGGGACAAATTGTTGTAATTCCCAATTTTCGCAAAAAAAAAACAAAAAAAAAACATTTAAATTGAAAATCAAATTCCAAAAACAATCTACCAAGCTGAATGCTTACCTTACCTATACATTGACATAACGATCCCTTGATTTTGTTGGAACCCAATTAAATGTAGATTGTTGCTACCCTTGACAATCAAAAACAAAATTGATTGTTGGAAAAGTTTGCCAATTTTGAAAAGGAAATTTAAATTTGTAAGCCAATGGCTACTTTTTTCCCTGGACAGATTGAGAAATAATCCAATATTAGGTCTATTTGGTTGAGGTGTCTTAGAGGTGTTAAAGTATGTTCTCACTGGACTAACCCAAATTCACAAAGATTGTCCTGGATAAGCGATTGAATTTACTAGGCTCTACATGAACCTTGGGTTTAGTTTGTTGTCTAAAGGCTATGGAGATCCAATAAGCTAAGCTTGGTGGCCACTTGAAGATATAGAGTCCAAGGCCAAATTCAGCTAGCCACTTATTTATTGAAGTTGAGAGAACTCTTTAAGAGTTCTATGATATTTTTATATACAGTTATATGAATTGTATAAAAAAAATACAGGTACCATAAACTGTAATCCAGTGAGGAACGTCAAGGTTTGGTGTCTATCTTGTCAAGACGCCAAGCCCTATCTTCCAGAACCTGAATTTTCTCTAGAGGGGAATAAGAATGTTGACGAGTTAAAAATTCCTACTTTATAATCACCATGTATGTTATTTTATTTTTTTTAATTCAGACTTCAAAATGACTTTTTTTTGAGTTTCATATTTATTTAGTTGTTTTGACAAATAAAACGTAGGCTTTATCTGAGACACGATAAAGACGCAACGTAAGTGTGGTTACATTCCCTTCCTTATTGGTTGCATTCATTTTTTATCATTTACACTGAAAACAGGCAGAGGGAATGGGAAAACACAAGACAGACTGGATTCATTGTGACAGGCGAGACAGGACATTCGTCATGCTTATCCAGCTGCAGTAATAAACAGAAGCCTATATTGTATCAAAACATAATGGTGTTTAGGTATTGTGATGTTAGTTTAAGAGACGATATTAGGGCTTGGTGGGTCCCGAAGATGTGACCTCATAATAACAAGCCATATTTATTTGTGTTCATGACAAAAATGCTAATCACCACGTAAGGAAGTAGTATGCGCCATAGAGCCGTTATCGTCGGCCATATTTAATTTTTCTCCATCATATTCTAAGCAGTTATTGGTAGCGTTCCTTGGGGAGGCCGAAGTCAGTCTCAGTGTCTCCAAAGTATACGTGGAAAATGATTTTGTGCAAAGATGAAGCTTATGATTACATTTCCATCGGCGCAGAACGCGTAGGGGAATTTATTTCTACCCTTCCTTGTCTAAGCCTTTTTCTTTTTATGTTTGGAAGAAATAAGGATCCGATTTCAATTTGCGTGCTTTGAATAGCGGACTCTGCATATGTACGTCTCCAGGCACTTAAAAGTCTGCCTGTTTGCCAACTCCAGGTTGTTGGAACGAAGATGACTGTTGTAGCCTCGATTTCCGCTTCCACTTATATAACCTACCCCCAACTTCACCCCCTAAATACCCACCAAACGCCTACCCCTCCTCTGCACAACAGTCAAGGCCCACTATAGCCCATGCTGCCCCCCCCATGGGCATCATTATTTTAGGTGATAATACTGTTTATTAAATATTCCTGTCTTCTTATATATATATCACATCTTCCGGAGTAACCAAGATCTCACATCCTACCAGGATAACCGAATTCTAATCTCAAACCCCTCACTAGTAGTGTCCTTCAGGATAAGATTAGGTATGTAGACTCCTTGGATAACATTTGATGGGTCGAGGAGGTACTTCAAAACCAATCGAGTTTAAAAGTTGAGTTATTATAAGATAAAGCTTCATAAGATAAGGTACATCATGTTACATTACTTGGTAATTCAGGTTCTGGGGTCCTTGTTTGGAATGTGTAGTGTTCCTCAAAAGGTTGAGAAAAGCTAAGCTATGGAATTCCACCTTTGTCTTGACCGCAACTCCCCAACTTCTTATTGCCTCAAAGTTATCTACTCGAGGTGGTATTTATAAAACCGTAAATGGTCCATCCTAATGAAATCCTCCATACCTTTATCTTCTGAGTGAATGGTCTACGTCAACATCCAATTTAGCATCCAATCATGGTTTGCAGTAGGATGTCAGGCTACGAAGAACAGCGACGCAGCTTAAAATTAATGAAAACGCCATATTGCTTTATGATCATATTGAAAAGAAAAAAAAAAATCATTATAGACTCAGGTCGTCTCATGCAACTTGCAAACTACACCTTAGGGTTATTGGGATATTCAGACGTATTCTAAACGGATGAGTCACGCCGGAAATTGCGGAGAATTAAAGCCGAAACAGATGCTTCCTGATAGCTTTGCGAACACAAATTCTATCAGAAAAAGCAATGAATATGTTTTTGCTTCCTATCATATTTTAACAGACGGTCTACCTCATTTCCATTCACTTTTCTTTCTGTCTTATGCTTGACCTTTCTTCTGAAGGTATTCTTCGAGGGGAATGTCAGTTTATCTACCTGCTGTGCTCCCATCTGTCTTCGCAGTACTTGAATGCACACAAAATTATTATTTTTTTTATTTTATAATTTTTTTTTTTTACCTTTTCAAAATTTAAATGGCATAGCTGCTTACCGGACTTTATATATATATACACAAATTAACTGGTATTATATTTTCATTTTGAGAGTATAAATCAACGACGAGACGCATCTGTATACCCCTCCCCCGCAACAGATGTTTTACAAAAGCCGCTTTTCAAATTCTGCTTATTGTTGAATTTTTATTTTCTTTTTTTTTTTTTCCCTGAAGTTTTCTCATTGTCATCTCAAGTTTTGAGCTGTTCCCTTACTTTCCTGTTGGGAAATGTCAGACTATAATCTTTAAATCATGTATACGAGAAAAAAATATACTTCTCCCGAGGAATTAGTCGCGCATCAACGGATTCTAACGGCTGTTTTCTACAGAAAAAAAAAATCCTAAATGCGTGTTTATGTAACAGGTTGACGATTGACCGATTTTTTAAAAGGCTTAATTCTAAAATAAGGAAATTCTGCTTCTGTTTTGGAAGTTTATACAATAAATGTTATAATTATCTTAAAAAGTCCAGTATAAATATTTAGATCTTTTTTTAGATTGACAATCTGTAAAAACTAAAATGGTGTTTTTAAACATAAAGTATAAATGTTTACATTTTTTTGGGGGGATATTAAGGGTCATTTAAAAAAAGAATAACATAATTCATAAAAAAGGATTTTTGAGGGTTGTGTGCAGGGATATGACATCATACCCTTTAGCCTTGTGTCTTAAAGGCACACAATGCATTTTACTGCAGTCTATGGAGGCTGTGCTGACCCAGTTAATGGGCTGATTGGGGACAGATGTGTGGGGGGGCAACCCCTTTGGTGCATAACAGGGAGATAGCCCCCTTATCATACTCTTTGTAGCACCCCTGCTCAAGATCATTGAACTTCCCATCAGTACCATTAGGCACATCCTCCATAGTTTACTTCCTCCTGAGGTGTACCTAGATATGACATCATAACCCGGCGCTCAGAGGAAGAACTGAGGGTCTTCTGGTTATAGACCACTGACTATACTGCACATCCAATTATTTGACTTCACTTCAGCAGTAGCCTTTAAATGGGGCAAGTAAAATGTTTTTTTTTGGAATAGGCTTGGATTCAAACCAAAGGTTGCCTTGTTCTGCCCACCAAGGAAACAGGCAAATAGTCTAAAAATAACCCAAAAAAGTGCAAATAATTTATTTATGGGAACCATTTGAACCCATTCTAACCTACGGTGCCTCAATGGATGAATGACTCTTCTGTGTCTGCTTGTGACTGGCTTCTAAAGCTTTAATCGTTGAGACTCGCGCTTAGGTGATAGCCGCTAATGGCTCTTCAAGAACTGGAGAAAGAAGCAATTCAAGAAGCTTTTTCTCTAAAATGTTGAGAGTATTTGCTAATGGAAACAATAAAAATGTAACATCTATGAAGCAGCACAAGTTCATCCACAACTTCATCCACCACCACATCTCGCAAATGTCCAGATTTAGTCAACATTAAGAACTAGCTTTTAAACATAGAAATTACCGTATTTGCTCGATTATAAGACGACCCTGATTATAAGACGACCCCCCAAAATCTGAATATTAACTTAGGAAAAAAAGAAAAAGCCTGAATATAAGACGACCCTAAAGGAAAAAAGTTTTCCCAGTAAATGTTAATTCATGTAAACTATTTTTTTTAATAAAAGCTATGATTGAGAAAAATATTTTTTTTTGTTTTTATTTCTTGTATTTTCCAACCTGTCCCCCAGTTACGCACATCTGCCCCCAGGCTTGCCACACCAATATGGCACTGTGGCCCATGATATGCCTTTTAACCCTCTATATGCCACTGTGCCCCATGGTATGCCTTTTGACCCCCTATGTGCCACTCTGCCTCCAGAAATGCCTTATACCCCTATATCCCATTCTGGCATTTAGGGGGTTAAAATGCATATTATGGGGCAGAGTGGCATATAGGGAGGTATAAGGCATTCCAGGAGGCAGAGTGGCATTAAGGGAGTTAAAAGGCATTATATAGAGCACTCTGCCTCCAGAAATGCCTTATACCCCTATATGCCACTCTGGCATTTAGGGGGTTAAAAGGCATATTATGGGGCAGAATGGCATATAGGGAGGTATAAGGCATTTCAGGAGGCAGAGTGCTCTATTAAATGCCCCCTTAACGCCACTCTGCCTCCTGAAATGCCTTATACCTCCCTATATGCCACTCTGCCCCATAATATGACTTTTAACCCCCTAAGTGCCAGAGTGGCATATAGGGGTATAAGGCATTCCATAAAAATGCCCTACACACACACACACACACACACACACACACACACACACACACACACTTACTTACCGGTGCTTCCAATTTCCTGCTGTATTGCCGGGGCAGCGGGTTGACGTCTCATTCCGCGGCAGCCGGAAGGAGGTGGAGTTGGCAGCGGGGGTTTGTATGCGTCCGTCGCAAATACCTTCCCCGGCTGTCAGAGATGAGAGTTCCCCGCACCGGTGCGGGGAACTCTGATCTCTGACAGTCGGGGAAGGTATTTGCGACGGACGCATACAAACCCCCGCTGCCAACTTCACCTCCGGAAGCACCGGTAAGTGTGTGTGTGTGGGGGGGGGCGACGACACGAGGATCCAGGTCCCCTGCAGCGGTGCGGGGGATCTGGATCTTAGTCTCATAATCAGACCTCTATTTGAGGTCTGATTAGAAGACGACCCCGATTATAAGACGAGGGGTATTTTTCAGAGCATTTGCTCTGAAAAAAACCTCGTCTTATAATCGAGCAAATACGGTAATATTTTTTTAAGTTAGACTCCAACTTTAACCACCTGTTCTCAGGACCTGCATGACTATTCTTCCCTATTCGGTTATCTCTTCCCTGTTATTAGGTTGCTGATTGTTCTGGGTTGGTTCCTGCAGCCTTTGTAATGGCGGTGGCCAGAAGAAGTGGGAGAACGTCAACCCAGGACATTTATTGCATAAAAAAATTACATTTACGTTGAAAAACATTGACATTTCCCCTTTAAGATTAGAATTCCTCGGGAGAACGTTCCCCGTCCACCCCCGTATTTATTTATTTATATCTCTCAACGAGTTCGACTCCCGCCGTGAAACGCTTTAGAAGCCGTTGACGTTGTACAAATAAAATTTGATTATAATGATATTTTAAAAGCGCTTATTACCCGGGAGACATCACACGAAAATGACATGTTTGCTGCTTTTAAACCATCGTATCGGTAACAGTATTAATATTATGGCAGCGTTAAAGACAGTGACAGATTATAGCATCCATGGTTTGGAAATGAATAAGAACCATAAAAGACGGAATAAATGCATTCCTGTAACAAAATAATCTTAAAACCCGAGCGGAATATATTTTAGGCATTTTAATTTCGTGGACCAATTTCTTCCCGATAAAAAAAAACAAAACAAAAAAAAACCCCACAAACTTGGTTATTAGAAAAACACAAGAAACGGTAATTTATTCCATAAATTGTTCATTTCCCCCGCATTCTAAGTAAACTGTATATATTATCTCGAAGAAATACATATGGACTGTTTCAATAGACAATTTTACGCTTAAATATATATTTTTGTGGATAAACCAACCAAGTTTTTTTTAATAGTTAATTTGTTTTACAAAACTGTAGTTAAAAAAAAAATATAATAAATATAAATTCAAATTATAGCCACATAATAATCCACTTGGATATAGTTTTTAATGCTACCGTCGTTGGCACATAATACAGTTACAATTACTTTATATATATGAGCAAAATTGCTTATATAAGGCTAAAAACAGCAGCCATATTTTTTTGGAGGTGTCATCAGCGCTGGCTTTTTACAGAGTCATGTCGAGAAATTTATGTACGGTACAAAAATATATATTTTGATCATTTTTGTTTTAATAAGAGGTGTTTTTGTGTTTTTGGACTAATGATAAACAAAAGTGGGGGGAGAGAGGAAAATAGAGATAAATGGAGGAAAGTGAGAATGATAGAGGTAGGGAGAAATGTAAAAGGTAGTCAATGAGACAAGAAAGAAAAAGGAGATAAAGATAGATAGGAAAAAGAAATAGGGAAAAAGGAGGAGGGAAAGTGGGGGAGGAGGAAGGGAAGATAAGTGATAGAGAAAAAGAAGAGGAAGGCTCGCCTGTAGAAAAAGAAGAAAGATAGAAGAACTGAAAAGAGAAGTGGGTGATAGGGTTAAGAGAGAGGTGGAACGAGAAGAGAAATGTGAGAGGAGAAAAAGTAGAGGAGAGAAAGGCAATGGAGAAAGATGGCGGATATTATTACACATTGCTTTTCTCATGGTACAAACCCTCGTCTACATGAAGTAGTCCCTACAGTAACCTGTGGGTTGCGACCCCTTTGGGGGTTGAACGACCCTTTCACAGGGGTAGCCTAAGACCATCGGAAAACACATATTTCACAATATATAATTACATCATTTTATGGTTGGGGGTCACCACAACATGAGGAACTGTATTAAAGGGTCGCGGCATTAGGAAGGTTGAGGACCACTGCCCTAAACGGTTCATAATGTAGACGAAGTGCATAGACAGAGAGGCAGCCGGGTACATCAGATACTCTATACTCCGTTCTCGATTGCACTCTAGATTCCGTTTCGATAGCTGAACATCACAAACACTGACAGAAACGCGCCGGCCTTCCAGGCGTCACATAGCGATGGGAGGCCCCAACTCAAAGAGCTGGCATCTGCCATTTTTCCCTTTCAAGATGATAACATCGCTGGGGGTAGAATAATCCTCTTCAAAAACAACAAACCTGGACGGGTGGGAAATGACTCGAAGGACACGATGCAAATCTTTTCCAAACCCTGTAATTCCGTTTTATAGAACCAACATCTTCTCGCATTTGGCTTCTGTACACGCGCCTTATTTTAATGTCGAGCTTCACGCCGTCAGAGAGACTTTTTAGTTGCACATTAATATTCATATATTTCTCTCCGGTTTCTTTTTATCAGGAACATTTTTCAGATATGTGTTTTTTTTTTATGTTCTTTCTCAAGCAAAAGAGGGGAAAAAAAAACCCAACTTAATGAAGACCGGAATATATATATTTAATTTTTTGTATCCCCTATGCGTTTTATGTCTGCGGTAAAGTCGTAGCCGTAGGTGAAACGGTTAAAGGGAATGAAGATCTACCTTGTTTGAACTTTTTTTTATAATTAGACCCACGGCATAAAGCCAGCATATATAATGAAGTACATTGGTATTCTCCTAGACCTGGTAGAGATTTATTTGTTTATATTAAAGCTTAGTACCAGAAAAAAAAGAGAGAATTGGGGAAAAAATGGCAAATAAGTAAATTTTAGGCTCGAAAAAGCAAATTAAGGACAGGGTTTGCGATAAATGCGTAATCCCTCTTAATGAGCAGTAATTACGAAATCCTATAGGCAATTCATCTCATTCGAGGAAAAACAGCTCAATAGATGGATAGTTACTTGCGGTTTAGCAAAAGGGATGACTTTCAATGAATTCATAAAGGCGACATTTGTATACAGTTCAAGAATTCATGTCCCCCGTTGATGTATCTTCCCGAAATGTTCGACTTGGCAGTTCCATCATTCATTTAAAAAACAAACTCGTGAATACATTATACGATTGAAGTTTTTCAGTGCTTCACCAGGCAGCGAGGCTTGGAAAGTAGTGTGAGGATGACGCCCGCCTCGAGAAAGAGTTACAAGGGGGATCTTATTCTAGACCCGTACTAGACTCGCTGGTGAGGACTGGGTGAGTAACGAGCTGGTGAGGACTGGGGCGTTACTAGAAAACACAGGGCCCTGGTACAAAAAATTGCCCCAGCCCCCCATTTTCAACATTTAGTCTATGCCATCATTGCCCCCACACAACTGCTCTGTGCCTTCTTTGCCCCCTTCCAACATACAACATATGTAAACACACTTACTCATACTCACTAAAACACACTCCATCTCACCCCACCTACACAATTACACATCCATGCTCACACACACATACACATTTACACATCCATGCTCACACACACAATTACACATTCATGCTCACACACACATACAAAATTACACATCCATGCTCACACACACACACACACATATACATTTACACATCCATGCTCACACACACATACACAATTATACATTCATGCTCACACACACAAACACGTTTACACATCCATGCTCATACACACATATACACAATTACACATCCATGCTCACACACACAAACACACACAATTACACATTCATGCTCACACACATACACATTTACACATCCATGCTCACGCACACACATACACATTTACACATCCATGCTCACACACATACACAATTACACATTCATGCTCATACACATACCTGCCTTTGTAGATGAGTAGGTAATATATCTTTATTGTTCTTGTCCAAGAGCTGTTTGATATCGACATTTATCTACCCGTGGACAACTCTATAACATCAACCCTTTTGACTTGATGGAGGATATGCATGATTGTTATATGTATTCTTCATTTATATGTATTCTATATTTCTGAGGGTTCATTGGGGTCGAGGTTTCTTCTGTAACATTAGCGATCACGCGTGACCTACAGGACTTTACGAATTGATTCATAGAGTTTTTCTTCTTTTCCATATGCAGCATAGCTTAATTGAACTGAAGCGAGGTGGAACATAATAACATCAGAACTAACAATAAACTTAATTGTTAGCTCCATTCTGCCTTCCGTCGACCGTGATTCAGGACAAACTAAGAAGGCAGCTACGGAAAGCTCATTTAGCCTTCAAAGTGCTCCATTTTCCGCATGGGTGACCTACTTTACATTTCGTGGAGCTCAAATAATGGATAGTTTATAATATACTATCTAGAATTGCTTATTGCTCCAGGAAACGTGATTTAATAATTTAAATGCTATATGATATCGAAAACGATATCTTTTGTCCGTTAGGAGATAATTAGAATAAATATGAAGTATGCCAAATTATGGCGTAATGGAGAGGGGAGAAGATGATGTTTGGTTTATTAGCGTTGAATCGAGTAAAGAAATACTATAGCTCTCCACGGCATATTAAACAGTACTTTGTTTAATAATCTGTCATATGAGTCACTTTTTATATGGAGTAGAAGCAATTATCCAAATTAAACTCCAACAACTCACTTATAAATGTGACACAAAGACCAGCATTTTTCTTTATAAAAGATGACAATGCGTTACTAGAGAAACAAATCTAATTATATTGTTATTTTTTTGTGTGTTTGAATTTGGTGGAATTTTAATAAAATGTTATGTGTATATATTAGGTTTAATTGGAATTATCCAATATTTCAGAAAATGATAATTCCCACACAATGATAGCACATGTAGAATATGTAGAATGTAGAATATACCTAAATATAACTAATGAAACATTTTATTTGTTAGTTGTATATTGTTGACTTACATTTTAAGGTATTTATTTCATTTTGCATGATTCTCCGGCATGTCTCACATATTGGTCCAAAATCGGATTATCTGGAACCATTTCGTTTGCCCTGAAGGTATGAATAAGCAAGACAACTCTCAGTTTTAAGGTTTTTGCCCCAATTTCAGGGTGAAGGGGCAGATCCTCAGCATCACACAGTCATGAGTTGACTTCTTCCTATTCTCCCCGCTGTGGTCATATATAAGACTCCCAATTGGTGTTTTTTTTTTTGCTTCTAGTATGTTATGGTGGATATCCCTGCTTGATTGCAGGTGAGTCAATTTAGTGGATATTGAAATAATGACAAGTCAGGGTATCCTCGAGGAGCAATATTAGAGCCATTGGGAAGTCACTACATAGACTCTTCACAGTGGGCTTTTAAAGGGTTAATGTTTCAAGAGTCTCAGGGTCATTTAGAAAGATCACATGTATGTGTATAAGTGATACATTGTACTCCATAACCCCTTAGAAGAATAGTGATTGTTAGATCATGGCTACACGCCAATTCACGCCGACACTCAGTATTCCTGTAGGGCCGGTATTCCAAGACTAATACTGAGCGTTTCTGAAACATTTAATTAAAATGGGGTCAAGTTGAAGAGTTATTGCTCTTTAACTATAATGGCAAAAAAATGTGTCTAGTATCCCATTTGGATAATAATACTGCTAAAGATAATCATACGCTTTAGTGAATGGCTATACCATTCAGAACTCATTAACTTTCCTCAAAAACGGGACAGAAGAGGTCACGGCAACGCAGAACACGCAGAGGGGCTCTGGAGGACATTTGACCAGCTCTCGTCAAAATAGGTCTGTAGAGCTGCCATGTTTTTTATCCAGTTAATGAATCATTTAATAGAACCTACTAAACGTGTAAATTGGCTTTTTAATAAAAAAATGTTTATTATAAAGTAACTTTAATTAGCCTATAAATAAAATAGTCGTCGGCCTATTTTTATCAGTTGTTAACGCAAGGTTCCTCATTTTTAAAAATGTTTGTTAGTTTTAGAAACTTTTTACGTGTTTTTGTAAAATGTTTTCTCAATATGACACGTAATGATACAAACAATACTATATATATATTATATATATTTTGTTTTTATTTTTAATTTATTTTTTAGAAAAAATTTAAGTTGTAATTATTATCTCTCATGTAAACCACAATTCAAATGACTTTCCCCCAAAAAATGTCCACACTTTTTGGGTGGTATGTGGTTGTTTACAGCTATAGCTTCTACAGTATATAAGCACATTGATCGTTAAGATGATGGTTGGATATCATGAGAGTTGAATGAGGCTTCCTGGGCATCTGGAGGACTCAAGGGGTTGGCATTTAGCTCATGTTTAATTCCACCATTTTTCTCCTTCAAGTCATGCTCAATAACTGTTGACCTTTTTTAGTCCACCCATGCCTTATCATGGTTCCTAGGCATGAGAGAGAGCTTCAAGTGATGATTCTTATGAAGTTTGTTTCCCTATGTTTTATTCCACCATTGCTCTCCCTCCAGTCACGCTTACTCCATGTTGACCATACCCTTTGTAGCCCACCTTCATATATTCATATATGTGAGAGAGAGCTTTAACTGATGATTCTTATGAAGTTTGTTTCCCTATGTTTCATTCCACCATCGTCCTCCTTTAAGTCACGCTCACTCCATGTTGACCATACTCTTTGTAGGCCACCTTCACCTATATTCATCTACTGTATGTGAGAGAGAGAGCTCCAAGTGATGATTCTTAAGAAGTTTCATAGAGATATTCATACCAGTTACATTTTAATTGCCCTGCCAGTTTACATCACACTTCTTTAATAATTTAATGTTTCCAATCGATCATCTGCCTTATTAGAGTGTCACCAACAGACTATCAAGCTCAGCTCATTCATTTCTTCACATAATGCAATCAAAACACAAAGTGATATCTTTGTGAAAGACGCCTCATAAGCTGGGGACATCATCGATGTCTAAATATGCTAATTAAATAGAGGTTTCTGTTTGTAAAGGTGTTTAACTTTCTTCTTTGGTTTTAAATGTTTAGACGCCATCTAGCACAGCCTAAGGATACGTTTTCAAGAGATTTTTAGTAATCCAAATCAAGGTGTTGTAATTATTTGAAATTAAGCAGAAAAAAGTGATACATGCAGGAAAAACGGCGAAGAACAGCAAATCCAATTTTGGTTTATGGCTATCGCTATGATAACATCAGAAAGTCACCAGCCATAGGCAACCTCGCTAAGATTCGAAAGCACGGCCACTGGAAGCCACTAAAGCTACGGTGATTAATTAATAAACAATTAATGCTGACATTGTTTTGTGTTTGGTGGCTCTTCCAAGATCTTAGATTTTGGATAAGTCAAAGTGTCCATCGAGTCAAAGTGACCTTCGTCTTGATCTGGTCTTCTTCTTGTTCAATGCACGTGTTGGCTCACCCAATGTCAACGTTGTCTACCTGAGAGCTTACACGTGTTCTAGAGAAAGAAGAGACCTCGTTGGAGGCAAAGAATTTACAGAATGGGATTTACGATGGAAGGCATCATACCACAATATTTTCATTCTACAGGAGAAGACCTTAGAATCTTGTAGGACCAGGAAACCTAGCTACAGGAGGCCAAATAATTCCAAAACCATTACTGCTGTCGCCTACAAGTCCGTTTCTCTTATATTCGGCTTGCCTGTTAATAAAAGTTCTACCACGAAAGAAATCCAATAGTTAAACGATTCATCACTTCTAGGGAAAAATATAACTTCACAGGAATGCTGATTTCTCAGATATGTCCATATTTATGGTACGTGCTTATAACAATTTGTTCTTTATTAAGCATCCTCCCTTTGAGCAATCTGTATTTCCCCCCCCCCTTTTAGAATATCAATGTCCGTTTCCTTGGTAACCCGCGCTTGCTGCTAGAAAAGCACCGTAGACCTTTTGTCCGACAGTGTAAAATGTATACTTTACTGTGTTTCTTTCTCGACTCCTATACAAAAATACTCATGTTTAAAGATAGCCTTATAAAAAAAAACACAGCTATCCGTGTCTTTTTCTGAATATATAGCAACGGGGTCAGGAAATGTAACAAAAAATCGTAGAAATGTGTTGCTTTTGTTTTTCTTTTATTCACTTGCTGATAACTAAACTCTTTAAGTTCTAGGACTTGACCAATGAAACATTGAAAAGTTCATATGATGAGTAACTAAAGCCAAATGAGCGGATTGTCTGTAACTTTCTCTATAACGACTCCATAGACCATGGAAAGCAAATCGTTTGGTGGCCATGGTCTCTTGATGTGACCGGTAAGGCGTATTCCTAACGAGGTCCTTGGATAGAGCTTCTGATGACATGGTTTTTAGATGAGGTCATTAACCAACATCACATTATGACATAATACTGGATTAACATCTACCACGTCTACTGTTCCATCTATCGGAGACCCTTTCGGGGGAGAAACATGTTTTTCCATCTAAGTCTCTTCATATTTTAGATTATGACCTTTTGTCTTATTGTTTCTCTCCATATTTCCCTATTATTTGCCCCAATATTTGTTTTGAGCATAATCCCCTAAATATGTATCTGCGTCCAATGTGCCAACCTCTCTGTTTAACAGAACGTGGACTTTCTGTCTTTCAATGTTTACCCAACATAAAACGTTGATTCCTCAGGACAAAATCATTGACGTTCTTCATAGTTTCTTTTTTTTTTTTATATGAGGCATATGCAAACATCAATAGCCAAAAAAGTCGCAGTTTAAAGCGAAGAAAATAATTGTTGATGCCCTTTGGGGTTTGGTGTGCTGTATAAGAACTTTGAAGTTTCCCTGGTGTTCTAATGTTCTGATCAGTTCCTCTTCTGGTAGACTAAATGTTTCGATTTACTTACGCATCAAGGATTATTTTAGCTGATGGCATTTTCGATGTGTCAAATGTTACCGTCAGGCGTGGCATGAGCGATTGAAAAGCTTTCTAGGGCAAATGGGTTTTGTTCTAGGACACATGGGTGAAGTTCTGGATCATATGTAAAGGACGGGGCTTGGAGGGGAAAAGAATTACAAGAGCTCTGCATCGACTTGTAATGATAATGTTGGTCAACATTGGCCAAATGTCTTCATCATCTAATGAGACTACATCACCTTACACAGATTAACCATTACTAAAGGACCCTTCTTCACCTTATACTAAGTCTCTCCAGAAGACAAGTCCATCGTGTTCAGCCTTCCAGAAGATGGCATGTTCCTTCTTCATACTCCATTTGGGTTTAGACATGTTCTGCGAGCCCATTTTGACTCTGACTCGTAGA
The DNA here is from genome assembly GCF_027358695.1 of Spea bombifrons. NCBI lineage: Eukaryota > Metazoa > Chordata > Amphibia > Anura > Pelobatidae > Spea > Spea bombifrons. Next base: position 23,521,854 of record NC_071099.1, on the reverse strand, counting down.
AGAGTCACATAGACTTGGAACATGCATTGATTTAATAATTCCATTGGGTTGGATAATGTATCTATACATTGTTATTGCGGCCCAATTTTATTCCTGATGCGTGATTTCATGTCCCGATTTGTAAGGCGCCTCCATCTAAAGCAGGAACTAAATTGGATTCCTGTTACAAAGTTCTCTATCAATCTTCCATTGAATGTATAAATAATGAACCAAACTATTCAAAAATAAGTATCCTGTCTGTTCCATTCCTAGATTCCCTTGCAATTTGTCACATTTAAGACAATCTGCATTGTTCTTAATTTATACATCCATATACAGTATTGTCCTTGTCGTCTCTGACCCTGAATAGTCTGCCGTATCCCTGTTATTTTTAATTGCTCGTCTTGTAATTATTATGTTAATCTGTGCAGACAGGCCTTGGCAGTCTAATGAATGTAAACATCATTTTTGAATATTAAAACACATTTATCGTGAAATGACAAGCCTCGTGAATAGATAAAGTTTTTCTTTTTTTTTTTTTTTTGTTCTTTATTTAACTCCATAGAAAATATTTTTTCGGCAGGTTTATGCAAACCGAATAAAAGTTTCTTTCTTTTTAATGATGTGTCACTGTGGCTGGGAATGTCAATGGAATTATTTTCTAAAACAATATAAGAAACTAAAAATGAGAAAAAAAAAGTTTTGAAAATACATAAATAAATAAAAAGGGGGAGAAAATAGAAATGAGAAGATGTCTAGAAGTCATGTAGTATTGGATAGAAGTCACTAGGAGGGAGAAGTCCATTGAGTACTTGTTCAACCTGATACTCTGCCTGTAGAACATTAAGCTGAACATCTCCTGATTGGTCACTATTTTGACTAATGACATTTGGCAAGTAGAATATATTTTAGGAACCCTCAAATATAAAGTCTCCTTTATCTACAGAACCTGTTTCTTCATAGATAGAATTGACTTGAATGTTTGTGGTTTCAGGTAAGCTAACCAGGTGGGAACTCAATCTCCAGGTCTTAAGTCTTTTGTGGTGAAACGTTGGTGTGTCTGCAAGTATCCACCCTCATTTATGGTTTTAAGAGAAGATTAAGGAAATTGTCTGTTTTTCCCCATATGATTCCAACATTTAAGAGTCTGAGCAGCAAGGACAATGCACTAAGGCTTTGTGTTATCATTTGGACCATACCTGTCACGGACTGGGTCCAAACAGATGACTGAAAGGACCCAGCGCGCCCGATGATTGTATGCAGGAGTCACAGTGCAGTGGTGGAGTTTGGACAGGGCCTGGTTGCAGGGCGACCGCACTCAGCCAGGTGTTGAGCACCTAGGGTAGTGCAGCCAAACACCAGCGCCCTGATAGAGCAGCGGATGAAGTCCAGAATGAAGTGAAGTGATATCCTGCAGGCACCCTGGAGCAGGCATGAAGCATATCACTAGAATCACGTGCAGGATGCTGCAGGCTGGGAGTATGGAAGCTAAGCAAAGGGTATAACAGAAACATAACAAGCAAGGGACAGGGAGACCAGGTACAAAACATAACCAGACAAGACATACATGTTACAGGGCACTACAGTGAAACAGACAAGGAATAAACATTACTAGACAAGATATACATGATACAGGGTACAACAGTGAACCAGACAAGGAATAAACATTACTAGACAAGATATACATGATACAGGGCACAACAAAGGACAGGGAACAAGGCAAGGAACACAGGGGAAGGAGTGAGGAGCCGGAATCCTCGGACGCTTCTCCTTTAAGCAAGGATAGGCATATTAACTAGGACATGGGGAGAGGAACCAGAATCCTCAGATGATACAAGGAAGAAGGGCAAAGGTACATAAGAGACAGACAAACATGAATAGAGGAACTAGCCTAGAACTATGTGATAACAATTGGAGATTCCGTCACATCATATGGCCATAGTACGCTTAGCCCACCACTACGCCAAAGTACAATGACGGTGGGTCCTAACGCTAATCCCTGCTGACTGTGGTACGAAACAAACCAAACATGTAAACCAAACCACACAGCACTGAGACAAACAGAACACCCGGGTGGGGCGCACCTTATAAAGGAAACAGAGCTGAAGCAAAGAGCCAGAGCAGAAGCACGGAATGGAAGATCAGAACAGAGCATAAGGAAATCCAGGAATGGATCGAAGCAAAACAGGGAAACTAAAGCAAGACAGATATGCAGCTCCGCAGCCTGGGCAGAACGTGACAATACCATGTCACATTTCCATAAGCCGTTGTGGGTAGAATTCAAGCTTCGTTTGGAATTATGCAGAATCAGATGTTGGAATATGTTGAAAAATACCTCGTTGATTTTCTTCCAACCCTCATAAAATTCTGCATGCGTACGTGGAAATTCTATGATTAAGGAAACTTTTCTTGAAACCCATGTATGGAATATTCCTGATTCTGGAGGATTCCAATCCAGCTCTATGCTACTATTCCAGTGATCTTCAAGGATCTCCAACAGTGGAGGGTTTCTGGATACCCTCAAAGATCCAGTTTGTTTCTTAATTAGCATTAAAGAATTTGAGGAGCAAAGAAAATCTTTTAGAAGGAGTAGAATGCCATTTATTTTACAATACTACCTGTTTTTAATACAGACCCTTCTGAGGACTCTTGTGCTGATTGCTACAGAACAAAATCAAAGGATGTCACAAACCTTGCCGGTTTCATCTCATATTAAACAAATCTATCTGCAGCGGACTGCCAATGCTAAAGAGACGGGATCAATGTGAAGCAAACGCAACAAACGAACCCATCGAGAAAACAGCAGGCATGAAATACACTGAGTAGAACAGCCATGACGAACGGCAAATGTACATAAACACTTGAAAACTAAAAATAAAGCTGCTAGAATGTAAGCTCAAAATTATGACTTTGAAATTGAATTTATTTTATAAGAAATGTCTGTTCCCTGTCTAAGGACCCCTTGTGTCTTTCTACCACACAACCTCTGGATGGTCCATCAAGACTCTTCCAAGTGTCTGGTCAAAGTGAAGGAAATGCATAGCTAATTCCTACTGTTACCTCCAACCTCAGCTTGCCTTTTGGTCTCTTGACACCACTAATTTACAAGGAACAGAACCAAAGAGTATCTTGTTGGTTATTGCGCCCCCCAAATAAACCTCTGGTAAGTCATATTCTACAAAGGCGCCATTGAACAGTCTTTGTACAGAATGCCTTCTTCTGACTACTCAACTCCAACCATCTGTCTATCCATCCAAAAATCTATCCATTCGTCCAGCCATAAACCAGTCCACCTACTTTTGGCCCCCCAACCATCTATGATATCATTGGCCAAATGATTGTGGCTTCACTGTCTGCATCACTTCTGCATCACTTCCTCTTGCTGACCCCAGAAATATGACATCATACATATACTATAGAGGTTTGAAACAGCCTTGAGATGACTCACTACATCATGACCCGTTGAAATGTTTTTTTAATGGTGTGCTCAAAGTGCCCACAAACCTTAAATGGGTAACATTCAAAGCTCTTTTATTGCTTTAAAACTGTGGGGGGGGGAGCACAATTTTATCAATTTACCCAAAATACTTTTATCGTTTCCTTTCTTTTTTTGTTGAACTATTACCACCATATCAAACATCCATTTTTTTTAATTACAATGCAAATACATCCGTTATCTGTTAATTGTTAATTGGAACTTTTTTGCTTCCCCGTCTTTAAACCTTTTATTCTCCAACAACAGGGGAAAAAAATGTTATCAGGATCTTGTGACTAAAGGTTCTCTTTTTCATTGTCGAACGGAATATTTTCACTGTTTGTGCTAAACCCATTTTCTTGCTGAGACGAGATGTTATCTTTTTTTTTCAATCCCTCCATCATAAGGAAGTATTGTTTTACATAAAACTGTAGCAATTCCCGGCAAGAGAGGAAAATCTGTTTGTTCTGCGCCATCATGCGTCCATCTGCGCTCACACAAATTTACTTTTTCCATGTATTCAAGAAAAAAAAATAATCGTTCCAGTTAAATATTTGCTCAAGTTTTGGATTATGCCAACACACTTTATATAGAGAAACCAGTCTGTAATATGACTTTGTACCCCAGCGTTAATAAACATGCGATACGTCTATGGTCTACTTTCTGAAGGCTTTCCATGGGAGTAGGAATGGAGCTGGGTTTGGAAAAGGTTGGTTTAGACAGGGAAAGGGAAGGAAATGAGTAGACCTCAACAGAGAATGGGCAAAGCTTGTTTCCCCATAGTCTACAAGGCATGTACGCAGCGTTCTTGGGCATATCCAACCATAACGCAAAAGGTTGGCAACAACCTACAGCTCCAAACTTCAAGATCTAAGCTCAGCCATACCAAACCCAAGTGATTTGAGGGTAGAAACTCAGTTTTCCAAGAGAACCAAAGGCCCATGGGCTGGCTCAGGTTGTCCTATCCTTCTATTCTGCTCTTATACCTTCCTGTTATAGGAGGTTAGGTTTTATCAATGTTTCACAGTATGCCACCATGATAAAATGTCAAGGGACCTATGAGATCCAAACCACCCATAGCCAAGGCCTATAGATACTGTGTGACCCACCATACATTGAATGCCACCAGGCGCTAGAACAAGTCTCTCATCCAGATTCTTCATGTGACATAAGTAGAGCAAGGTATGTGCATAAAGTATAGTTAAGGGCCACAGATTACATAGATGTTTTATTATCATATCCATGGAGCTCGGGATGAAGGGTTTTGTATTTAGCGGTTTTCTGTATAATGTACCATATGCATTTCTTAATAATTCATATGTGCAAAACACGCAGCATACTAAGGTCTGTCATAAATGTCAATGAAACAGATTTTTGGAAAACGAATCCAAGATTTACCCTACAAATAAATTCTAAATCCGAAGAATAAAAAATAAATTATTAAAAAAAAGTTAATTAATTTATTCATGGCAACATTTTGATTCCTACCAACAGGATTCAGAGGATGTTACTCTATCGCCATAGAAATGGAGCCAACGACGGTGAAGTGGGTCCCTTAAAGCTAAAAGTAATTCACTTTTTTTCGACGTGTTAAGACATTTTACTGAAACAAGCAAAAAAAAAAAAAAGTGAATTGTCCTCAAACATATATTTAGAGAAACCAACAAACGAGGCTTTACGTAAACAGGAGATTCTAACGTCAAAAAATCCTGGTTGGCACAATATAGGAAAATAATAATTTTGGAATAATTTTTTTATTTTTTTTGTTTTATTTTACAAATCTATAGAATTTTTAGTTTCGATAAGAATTTTGAAGCGTTAAAGTGATATTATCGTCTACTTAACCGCCAACAACACATCTCTCTTACCCTATAGCACAGCGGTAATGAAATTTGCTATGCAAATAACTCTTACTCCCCTTATGTTATTGTTTTAATTAAACGTCTCAGGTGTACAGAATCTGGCCCTGATACATTGTTGCTGGCGTTCTGACTCCTAATGGATTCATAAACGATATTTTTCCTGTTGCGTTCCAATTCTTGCAAGAAAACCGCTAATTAAATTTTTACCCAAATTAATCAGAAATTATTTAATCTGCGGCCGGTTCCTTTTGTGCATGCTTCCATTTTTTTTTTTTTATTTTTTTTTCAAAAAATATCTCATAATTAGAATTATTTTTTTAAAAAAATGCCTGTTTTCTGTAAAATTAATTATGACTATTATTTTCATGGAAAGTTTGCTAAATGTACCCGTTTGTGTCTCTTTTTTTTTTTTTTTTTTTTGCTAAGGAAACCTGTTAACAAAAAAACTGCTTGGGGTTATTAGTTCCTACGTGAAATAACGCTACTATCTCACATCCTACGGACTTTATTATACAATCTGTGTCGCTTGGCAGGCAGGAGCTCAAGGGAAATTTCTTTGTACATAATGGATAGGTAGTGTGCTCATTAAGAAGTCATTACCCACAATCCTTTCCTGCAGGTTAAGCGCTACATGATGTGACAGCTGGGTAAAACAGACTTTGTTATTGCCGGCGCGTTGTATGTGTAAGTGTCTTATTAAAAATCCTCCACTTTTTCCTCTCCGTAAACAATGTAGCAAAGTTGCCTCACTCAGGTAAATCGCTCGCCCCAAGAGAAAACAGTTTGCCAAGTCATCTGATAGCACATTTACTTAGAGGAACCTGCCGTGCTATAATCACTTGTGAACTAAAATGTATCTATATCTCCTAAAATATAATAATTGACATAAAATCATCAGATTGGGAATGCGAGTCGCAGGAGGTCGAGGCTAGCGAACTGTGTGCAGCCAATGGGAGATGGGATCTTTCACCTGCTTATCTCCCATTGGCAGCCCAACATTCTAAATGGAATGTTACTCATGCTAGATCTCTTCTCCAGCTCGAGAGGGGAAGCGTCCAAAGATAAGTACACAGAAAATCTTTAACCCCTTAAGGACAGTGGGCGGTCCCTAAACCCATTGAAATCAATGCATTTGTCATTAAGGGGTTAAAAAGTTGGTAATTTGGTCACCTCCATAGGTTCAGATGGGTTTAGCCAATGGTGCATGCCCATTATAACCCAACATTAAAGCAGTTCACATGTTTGATTAGTACTTATGTTGTTCATGTTGCGTCTGAGTTATGTTTATGGCTGTTATATTAACGAATAGACCACTTCCTGGTGCTGACCTCCTTAGGCCTGAGAATGAATGTTTTTAACGCTGCATCCAATTAGAAAAGTGCGAACATCACCTTCAACCTCCAAAAAAATTTGCAAAACACAATTTAAACACAAAAAAAAGTTAATAGAACCTCCGTCACCTAAATAAGGATGTTTGTGGATAAAGGAACATAAAGCCAATTGGGCCGAAATACAAACAAACAGGGCCCGGATCCAAGGTCTCACTTCCTGCTGATGTCACATCCGCATCTGGAAGGAGAAGCGAGAGGGGCATTGCTGTCGGGCCCATTTTACTACCCCTGGAACAGCTGCCCCTCTTGCCCCACAGAAGTTTAGAGCCTATCACACTATCGTGGTAGCAGAGTCCCTTTAAATGTATTATTTGCACGTCTAGCTCTCTTTTTACACTAAACCCTCCATGATTATGTACCAAACCCCAGAATATTCTGCTACATAGTTTTAAAAATAAAAATGTATCTGATTATAGGAATATAATCACCGAAATTGGGCTGATATAACTTTTGCCTTTTTTTATTTTTTTTTCTATTTTTTCCTTATTCTTTTTCGCGACAGGTATATCTTAATCAAATCAATAAAATACTATCTTGCTCCTTGTTTCTGTAGCCCTTGGTCTTTTTGATTATGCACCTCTTGTTCAGTGCGGAAAACGTTCAATCTTCATGTCTCCGAGCCAGCGTTGTACCATGTAGGTCTGCAGCAGATACATTTATTTATTCTAAGAGTCGGCTTAAAAAAAAAAAAAACAGGAAATTTATGGTACCTTGTTAAAGATTTTTGGGTCTTTTTATTTTTTTTTATTTTTTATTATAAAACACCCCCTAGCCCTCTTTTAAAAATCGCCAGACGGTGTAGAACATTTTAAAATTCGTAGCCTTAAACAAGTGATTGTTTGCAACGTTCCACGTGAAACCATTAAAAATGGATGACAGCCGTTCGCTGTACCCGCATAATGCAAATTTTCAGCCTTTTCCAATAAAATATGCAACAGATCTTGCAAAACCTTCAGCAACCAAGAACCGAGGCTAATATACTGAAGTGTTAAGATGGGAGATTACATTAGTATTTTCAAACCAAATCAATTCTCTCTCTATTCCAGCTCAAATGAATTACATCTGTTGTTCACGTTGATGGTTCCAATAACAATACAACACAGGAACTTGTAATTTCGAGTTTAGAAATGACTGTTTAAATCAATATATCGTAGTAAACAGCATTCCGCAGTGGTGTATTATGACTTACACCTACCAGGGCAACAGGTCCTGTGGGGGATGGCATAACAGGGAGCCAATTGCTCCATTGGGCAATCAGGGTACTCAATGGTCCAGTTCAAAGGGAGGTCATTGATCTCCCCAATCAGTCAGTCAAAGTTTCCTTCTGCCTGGCTCAACGCATCCTTAAAAAGCGGAGCACGGGGATATAATATCATATCCGACACCAAGCAGTAAAAAGAAGCATTTTAGTGGAACGCAGAAGAAAATTGATACTATTCGAAACATTCAAGGTGATTCCCAAATCGTGTTTGGCTTCAGCCAATCAGAAGAGGGCTTTAGATGAATTTATAGTCTGAGAAACCGGCAGACTAGACGGGGGCCAAAATGGGCCGATCAGCTGGCAGATAATAATAATAATAATAATAGGCCAAACTTGGAAGCATTTACTGTTATTTGAAATTCCACGCTATTAACGCACTCTTACACATACTAACCCTCAGACGTTTAAACCTGCATTTTCACAGCTAATCGGGAAGACGCTAATTCCACATCATTTATCATCGCTCTTCATATCAACAGATTGCTAATGGAAACGGAATATATTTGCTAACAAGGGCCCGATACATACATTTGTTACGGCCCATTATTGTTTAGCAAACTGAACAAATTGCAACATAGATAAAAATGCAATATTCCAAAACTCATTTCACACATCAGATGTTAATGGTAATTGTGGAATGTTAGAAACAAATTGTTTTAAGCCAACAAGGGGGTGACTTCCGTGCTTTTTTTTTTTTTTTTTCTGTAGAATAGGTTGTTGGGCAATAAACAGCATTTCTTTGGCACTGTTCGTTCTATAAAGCCTTAGGAATGAAACAATCAATACCATTATTAGCCGCAGTGAGTTAGATTTTGACTTCATTAGTATCACAAGTGCCGGAAGACTAATATCATTTATACTTGTGGCTTTGACATATTTTTTTCCCATGTCTGATGGAGGTATCGAACTGTCAGTCTCTGTAAGTGGATTAATGGTTATGCTTGAACAAAGAAGACAATCAAAACAGAAATTGCTGTTAATGTTGGGAAGTTGTACTCTGTCACGGTAGCCATTGTGTCGGTATGAGGAGGATAATTTGGATGGTACTCAAGCAGGCAGCTATGTTTCGACAAATGAACGATGCAGATGTTAGATTGTCTTAATGTGCTGTTAGTATGTAGGAAAAATATCAAAGAAAGTCATCTCAAGATACAAAACAAATGCTGGATAAGGGCTTGACATCCACCAACTCCAACCCAAGTGCTTCTATCTGTTGGTCCAGAAATAGCCATAAAAACCCAACGGGACTTGCCCCAATGCAAGTAAAATTATTATAAGCTTGAATGCCTATGTTGTTAACCGAATCCACCATAAACACTTCACATGGTTGGGTATTCCACATATTAACTGCCCTGACTGTAAAAAAAATCCTTTGCCAAATGAATAACTTTACATTTATCTATGTTGAAATGCATTTTCAGAGCACAATCATTTTAACGGGTAAGGACTAAAATGTTACCTTGTCGGTATGCCAGTGTAAGCTGGAACTGTTGTAGACACTGAGAGGTCTTCTGCAGAAAAATACTGATGTGATTCCACCAATGGCCCGGACAGTAAGTCCCAACCAGACGTCTTCAGTATTTCATATTGAGACTGAAGAAGGCGTCTTATTCGATGGTCTACGCCCTAAAAACAGGGATAGCTTGTCATCCCGATATATATTAATATAATAATAATAATAATAATAATTACAAGTAACTTTACTAGAAAATGTATTTCTTTAAACAGGCTCTGAATCTACTTTACTGCTTAAATATTTCATTCTTTTTTCTAGTGTTTCAACAAACAAGTGGTATACTTGACAAAATGAAATGTGTATTTGCTTGGCTTCTGCATTTATTGCATTCCAAGCGCTGGGAGTCCTGATGTCAAAATATTAGGCTTTTTCAAAACAGGATAATTATGCTCTTTTCAATCGTGCGAAGCTTCACTATGTGACATTGTCTCTGTCTTTTAATCCCCCCCTCGCGCGTTGGAATTATCTTCCTCAATGCAAGCTAATTACTTATCAGGACATGGAAACAAATAAAAAGACTATCAATTGCTTTAATCATCCTTTGTATTCTCTCTCTTTGATCTTTAGATTGTTCAGGGGAAAAATATTTTAATTTGTTTGTAATTAAGTCAGGAGCTTCAGCCCTCCCCAAAGACAAAAATATATTTAGAAAAAAAAATAAAATGCAGCTCATGGAAGCAAAAATTCCCACCCAGGCACCAGCCAATAGAGCTCATAGTTTCTGCCAAGTGATGTCATGTATGTCATGACATCACACATGGTCACATGATGTTTATATAACCACACTTTCCATTTAGTTTGTGGAGCCAATAAAACGTGCCAATAATAATTATTGGCGAGCCAGCCATCCTGGTCCCATGTCAAGGTGCGCTCTACCCAACTTTGTCCCACACTGTCCTGCATTCAAGACTAACCTAAACCAGGACTATGGACAACTATGCTAACGTGAATCATAGCTTTCTATCAAGCCCAAGAAGACCATGAGGACTCCAAGGAAGGAATTGTCCCCCTCTTCATTCCCTAACCATATAACATCATGCGTTTCAGATGTGGTTGGAAATTTGGACCAAAAATGCCAACATGAATTTAGGTGGTTAGCTGAATCAGAAAGGCGCTATTTAGAAAATTCTATATTTTTAGGGTTATCTGCCTATGGGTTATAACGAAACTTTCAAATATTTGGGGCTTAAGATAAAGTTGGGACATTATTTTTGGTGGGTTCCTGAAAGCCCAAAACCCTCTGACTCCAAAACGTTGACCAGCACCTTCCATCCTTCCATATTAGAATTCCATATTTTAGATTTCTCTAAATCGTAGAACCCGTTCAGTAAATCTCACAATTCTACTGCCTTTCACCAAACCTTTTCTTGAGCAAACAAAGAGATCTCATCTTTATTCCCAAATATTCTCCACTGTGGCTTCCACCCCCCAAAAATCATAGATAGATATATCTTTTTTTTTGGGGGGGGGGGGACCAACAATCTTAATGGGACTCTAATTTGTTGGTGGAAAACAGGTGTTCCTGCTAAAGTGGAAGAATATCTAATTTATAATATGTAGCTATCTTCGATGGTGTTCACAATACGAGGACAGAATATTATCCGGCGCGTGTAGGTGCGGGGGTGCATACAAACGAGAAATTCATTTTTTTTTTTAGCGATAGCTGCAGAAAACGATAACTCTTCATGGTTTTCTAATGACTCCTTCCTAAGCTGAAGTGCTTGTGAGCTGTTTACCCCTATAACAATATTTTAGCTATGATAAATACAAGTATATCAAATGTTTGGTCACATAAATCTTAGGCGGATTGGAGCCTGCTATGTATGAGACTCTGAATATTTATGGACTCTGCTCGGTGAGTTATGGCTCCCGTACACCGGTGTAGCAATATGCTATCCTACCAGCCTGCTTGTATATATATATATATATATATATTTTTTTTTTTTTTTCCTTTCCTTGGGAAAATAACCTTTCCCCATTTAACAAAATAAGAGAAAGTGCTCTAATTTGCTTGTAATATTCTTCTTAATTTTTTTATTTAAAAAAATATATATTTATTGATTTATTTATAATCTTTAAGTGGCTATAAACACCAAGGGAACCATCTTCCAAGACATGAAAATATAAAATAAAATAAAATATAACATGAAGAATTTTCCCAAAAATACGTCTTAATTTTTATCATCCAATGTATTGTCAATTATTTAAAAAAAACGAATTGCTAAATATTTGGCATTGAAATTTTGAAAATATTGAGGGTGTGGCCAGCGTTGTTGAAATGGGTGGAAAAGTGGGAAGTACTAGGCAAAGTGGGTGGAGCCAAATAATGCCCCCCCTCATTGTGGAGGTCAAAAGGCTCGGCAACCGACTGACATACCTGGAGTCTTAGGGTCAGATCTGGAGCAATCCAGGTATGACCATGGCCGTGTGTATATCGATTTATAGCATAGGCAAAGGGTTAAAAGATGAAACAGCCCGTAAATTGACAAAATCAGTCATGTGTTGTTAGCCAGCGTGCCTGAACGACACTAATCAAATCATGTTGTTCGTATTGTTAAAATGTTTTCTTTCATGGATTCGAAAAACATGTTCAATCTCGAGAAATGTCAACTGGCTAATGCCGCTATAATTATTCTGTACTAAATGTTTTGCAGCCGTATTGTCTAATCCTGGAATTTAGATCTCTGCACAATGATTTGTCACTTAATTAGCTGAAGTTCAAATCACATGTAATTTATATCAATGACACGGAAAGGAATATATAACACGGGAGCTCCGCAATCTAATTCAGGCTGGTTGATGGTGTCTGTACACAAGACTGACATTAATAACGAGGACCAAATACACTATAGACAGAACTCGATTTTATTAGGATTTATTGTTTTATTTTATTATTATTATCAGCTACGGGGGTTTTGTTCTCTGCCTGTGATGGCAAAAGGAACAAGGGTGGAAATCCACCAACTGCAGATGTTTAGTAGCTATCTCCAAGCACATTGGGCCATCTTTTTTAGAAGGAAATTCGGGAAGTTCTTTGGTTTCCATGGTGACCGCTTTACACTTGAATCTTTGGGCTACATGCTTTACTGTCCGTTTCATTGCGTGGTCACCACCATTGTCATTTTGCTACATAATGAACACGTATGTCAACACGCATGCGCCATAGTTTGACCCAGAGTCTCCAGGTGAATCGCTGCTTCCTCAGGACTACAGGTCAGTTTCTTCAACCTACAGACAAGGAAATGGTGGCCACGCTCACGCCATGCTTTTCTCATTTCCTGTCTACTGCCCACCCACTACCACCTACTTCCTGTCGACTACTTGCCTAGTAAAGGCTAACTGAGGCTATATCTATCTATAAATAACTAGCCACTCCCCAAAGAGAAGTCACACCCTTAAAAGAGGTGGAGCTCCAGGTAGCCAATCCCTGGAATAGATTCCTGTCAACACTCGAACTGCGTTCGCTGATGGATTTAGAATTCGGGGAGATGGCGGCATGTATTTATTCAGGGGAGATGGTAGCATGGCCTGTAAATATTAAATATGATTTTTTATAAAAAGTTTCTTTTTTTAGTGAATACCCAGCTTCTATCTGACACCTTTGCATAGATTCTCAAAGCCGACGTTATCCTTGTCTCGATCTATATGAGTGCTTAGGGGGCTTGTACCATTTAGTAGACATGGGGAACGTGACATTTTAATAAAATTTTAACGACAAGAGTGTTCCATCAGAGATATAAAAAATATACTGTTCAAAATGTTTATATATTTTGAGGCATTTTTGAGAACCTATTGTCAATAGCCACCACGTTTTGTACATTTTCCTGAATTTTTCACTGATATACCACATATATTATTTGCCAGAGAGTTACATTTTTCTAAACTTGATGTCAAATTGCTTTAAAGAAGAGAAACCAGGCTACATAAATCAATGCTTTTCCGAAGAGCTCATCTGCAAACTCCCCTTTCAGTAAATGGAAATTTTTTTTATATGATTTTTTCAAGGCAATGTTCGCTTCCAAGGTGAAGTCAATTTTTAACACTGCTTGACGAAAGAATACAAATACAATAGGTAACCTCCAATGCTTTTATAATATTCATTTCTATTTAGTAATTAATGTGTTAATATTGAATAGTTAATTTTTTCACCTCCCGACCAAGGTGCAAATACATATTTTATATGGACATTCTCTTTCAATAGATCCAACTTGTGAGATATTACAGAAATATGCTTTTGGACACAACTCATGGCTCCGCACCATGACAATCAACATATTATTAAACAGTTAAGTTTTATTGTGCAATTGTATGCAAGTTTACGTAAACATATTAACATATAACCATGAGCTGGAACCGAGCCAACTCATATAGTTATCAACCATACCACTGATACCCCATTTAACTTCAACACCACCACAGGCTGGCATAGGCGCACCAATTATATCCCTGGATCCTCGTGATTTTGTTTGTGAATATGCACGGCCATGTTAATGGCATCCCATGCACGGCAGCCCATATTCACCAAACGAGATCACGGAGGCACCAGCCCCAGGAGTGTCCTGCACTTAACCCGGAGGTTTGTCCACCACGAGTCCAACCATGGACCATGCTAGTGACCAAGCGCACTAAACATAGGACAGCATTCAATAATAGATAAGGAGGGTGGGACATTGTCCCATACAGCAAACAATAACAGGGGGCCACTGCCTGAGAGGGTCCTTAATATACAACTTATGGCCCCCGGCGTCCTGCCCCTCCAAGATGCACTCACTATCACATGGCCCCTTAATGCCCTGTTCGCATAATCTTCACAGATACGGGGTCATATTGCCCCTCTGTCCAATTCTTTCCCTCCGGGGCTGTTCTTTCCTTGTATAAGGACTAAAATCTGAATAAGAAATAACCATTTCAGTATTACTGTAGAAAAATACAAGGAAACGTAGAATAATATAATCCTTTCCTTACGCACAACCTTCCGAGCCAGAGATAATATTACTCCGATCATTCACCGAAGACATTTTAATGGTGTAAATTATATCTGCACACAAATTAAACTAAGACTACAAGTAAAATAATTACAGAGGAAATATTTAAAATATACCATCCCGGCAAGTTCTGAAAATAATGCACATCGCTGGCAAAGTTTTGTAAACAATTAAATGCTGGTGGCGGCTGGATTTATTTACTGAGCCAAATTGAAGCTGGGATCTGGAAACGTTGTGATAGTAACTCTGTCACGTTCCCCAAAACCTACATTTTACAGCTCAGCGCACAAGATAAACAAGTATAACACAGTCTAATATAAAATGAAGCCATAAATGTATTAAAAACCCAACTTATGTGTACGTAGTGGGTCATCTTCACTTCCTAGAACAGGAACAGGAAGTTAAGATGAGCCATCTTAACTTCCTGTTCTCGGGATTTGCACGATTAGCTCTCTCCTGTTGTTAAGTTGTTGATTGCTCAATGTAACAATCTCCAATATAAAAGTAAGCCATAAGTATATTAAAAACCCAACGTTTGTGTACCTCATGGGTCATCTTCTCTTCCTAGAACAGGAACAGGAAGTTAAGATCAGCCATCTTAACTTCCTGTTCTCATTATCTGCACTATTATTCCTTCCCATCCAAGTTATATCTCTACCAATTGATATGTTGCTGATTGCTGTTGATTGGTTCAGCCAGCCTTTGTATGGACAAAGTTAGGAGAAGTGAGAGAACTTCAGGACTGGATACTGATTAGATGATTCTAGTTTTCATCATCCAATTATCTACAGATCTCAAACAACAGTCTCATTTAAACCAAAAGCCTCCAAAATATTTATTATTTACTAATAAATATTAGTAAAGTTAGTAAGTTATTTGAGATTTTGTTATTTTATAGATGTGATGGCAACTGTTCACCTTCCAAGAACATCCTACTGAATGTCGTCATGGCATTAATGTCCAAGTTGGTTGTTAAGTTACTTAAAAGCTTTCCTTAGTTAAAAAGTTTATAGTTGTGGTCTAATGAAAAGAGATCTGCAAACATGTCAATGGATTTCATTCCAAGGAACCCATTTGTTTGTTTTTTTTTTGCCAACTTTAGATGTCTTCATCCAGATTTCAACAGAGACACTTCGACATGCCAGGAATTTAAATAGAATATGTCGACAAGATGAAATTAAAAATGTTACATGCTCAAGTGCCCATCTGAGATTGACGAAGGTGAGATTATGACTGCCCATGTAGCTGGTTGAAAAAGGAAGCGTGTCCTTCGGCATTGAGTGGGGAAAAAACATGATCACCCTTTCATTCATTCGCATGGAGATTTCATCCAATTCATGCCATGCCCTCTGACGCCATCCAGATCATAAAATGCCATCTGGACCCAGAGAGAGGGAGAAAGAAATATTTTGAAGTAAAAAGACAGAAGAATATTGTGTGATATTTGGTCATGAAAATAAAAAAGCATTTGTTAAACATGAGTTCCTATTGAGCGTTCCTTAAACGTACGGCAGAAATCATGACTAGATGGGGTTGAATGACTCCATGGAAATGGCAGAATATAGTAATATTATTAGAGTAAATGCAAAGGTTTCCACTTCCATGGAGTAAATACTTTCTAGTGTTTCATAATGGTCGTTAAGAGGTTAATGCAGCGTTCAGCGTTAGGGGGAATGTTTTCTCACATTTTACCTTGTGAAAAATGATGTCACAGGTGTTTCATTTGGAATGTTTTCAACTAAGGTGAGAAATGGAACAAGTGCAGATAAAATGCACATTGGGCTTGTATAAAGCATAAATTTGGTTTAAAACATAGATATTTATGAACATTTCCATGCTCCTGGATTGATCATAATTGGAGACAAACATTTCAAAGCCCAGAAATGTTGGAACGTCTTTTCCTTTGTTCTTTACAAGAAACAGAAATGATGATCCAGTAGAGACTCTTGTCTCCGGGCTACAAGATATTTCAGGTATAATATTTAATATTTTGTCTCATATTCCTTAAAATATAGGATAATATAGTTATCCTACAATACTTCTTCAAGTACAGGCTCAGGAGATCCTACAAGACAAGAGTATGACATCATAATAGAATGGAATTATAATAAAATAAGTGGATCAAATTAGTCTTTTGTTATCAAGTCAATGGACCAGAGGCGCCCAATAAGTCAAGGTCCAGCCATGGACAAACTTCAGATCCTATGATCCTCCAGTGTTTAGAATCTCATGAGACCATTAGAATTGTAGTCCAACTGCCTGTTGGCTACAGCTACTCTAGAACGGAATTAAATTCACTTGAGATGGAGAGTATTTCGCAGAATATATTTTTAGAACCAGCCATAGTATCCTGAGGGATTGTTTGGGTTTTTTTTTTCTTTTCTTTAAAATACACAGGAACAATGGTAATTCAGTTGTGACATATTATACAAGTTGGCTGATCGGTTACACTTGAATTCAGTTAAATGGTCCGTGTGTATCCACTAAACACCCACAGGCTGTTATATAAATGTATAAACACGATTTCTATGAATGGATACCCGGCTGCGAGCCTAACAGTTTAAAAAATATGTGTCCTTGTGATTTAATAACATGATAGCAGTATAACACAGCGGTTTGAGGCTTGTAGGGAAGTATGTTAAAAAAAGAAATCCAATGTGGAACTGAAATGCTCAAACTTACAGCCTTCGTTAATTTTCTTGTGAGGGTCTTCTCCTAAAAGGAGGACAACCGGGAAGAACAGGGGATGATTTATACCATTCTAAAAATGTGTCTAAAGAGAAACTGAATAAGGTGTCTCAAGTTCCTTCCATGACTGGATACATAATATGTTCCTTCTCAAGGCAGCTCATGCTTGAATGGCTTTAAGGACGGTGAGACCCAAGCAACCCAAGTGGACCACGGGTTCTCAATAACACCCACCCAAGAGACATGGGGTATGTTGGCCAAATGCAGTTTGGGGAGTCCATATTAATGAGTCTGGTGGGCTGGACTGGTGAAAGTACCAGCGGCCACTTTATGACATACGTGTGTGGAGCATGAGGTCTTGTGTATCCAGACCACAGATGAACTTGTGGTCCAGACATGTAGAGCACTTGACATGGAGAGAAAGCCAACCCAGCTAATGCCATCTACAACATACAAGGAGCCTGTTTAACCCTTTCCAATGATATGCCATAAGCACATACCTGGAAAATGCTTAATTTAGACCTGAACCGTAGTCCTTTCTAATCCTTAGAATATTAAACAACCCTAAATTTGTCTTCATCTTGACGAGACAGTCTGTGTAAATCCCATTGACTAAGCAATTGACGAAGATTGGAAACAGCGGCTTTTGAGTCTATAAGATGCAAGAAGGACTCAACACGCATCATTAAATCTATGGTTCGTTTATATTTATATAATGAATCTCCCTCATTCCCAGAAACATAGGAGGATCTACTCTACAATGGCTTCCATTTAGACATTTGATTAACAGAGCACAAGACTACTCATATTATCATAAAGATAATTGGTACATTAAGTTTACGGCGGCGTCTTATCTCTTTCAATACATTATCAGCTTGTTTGAGCTCATTCGTAGCACGAGGAGACCAGTGAACAATTCCAGCAGTGAATTAGAGTAATTATTTGTCCACGCTTAATTAACCCCTTAATGACAAAGCCCGTACATGTACGGGCTCAAAAAGCCTTGTTTTCAATGGTTTTAGGAACCGCCCATTGTCCTTAAGGGGTTAAGGCTCATCTAACCGATATCAGGTTTGAAATTAGACGGCTTAATGTTATTCCAATGTCCACTTACAAGAAGGCAGAAGGGTCCGTTAAAAAAAAAAAAAACACGGATCATTTTGTTTGAATGATGAAACTTTAATTAAATAGTTAAACAGGGACGCTCGGAATGCATAGATAATGATGCTGGGGGCTAATCCAGCTGAATGATACATTTAAATGTATTAATGTGTTAAGTCTTTCATTCGTTGGCTTTGGGGTAATAATAATAGTCACCGGGGTCTAGAACAGTCAGTAACAGAAATACCCGACGCATTTTGGCTTTAAATGGGACGTTGTGTGCTAGAAATTGGGATTTTTTCCCCCCAAACCAGGTGGCTGATTAGCAACCCTTTTATTTGTATTATTTTTAGCCATGATTAAGACATTTCTATGCAACTTATGTAGTCTTAAATTATCACCTTATTTGCATTTATGTTAAGTGCAGCATGGTGTGAATCCTGCCATGAAGTTTGCAGGGTCGAGTGTTATTAAATAGCCTGGGGATTTTGGCAACCCAAATATACTCCAAACCTCAAAAAAAGCATAAGAAAACATAAAAGTGAGTCTGGTGAAAAAGATGAAAACTGGTTTTATTCTCCGTAGAAACCAATGCAATGGGCCAGACAGCAGGGACAGTACAATAGTTGGTCTTGTGATTTAAAAATACCCCCACCCCCTACACAAATTGTATAAGACTTGTGCATTCGGATTCATATGAATTAAAATGTTTACGAAATTTGTCAAGTTCATCAATTAGATCTAATCTCTGAAAATGAGGAACGACCCCTCATTCACTCTCTCTTGATCTTTCACACTCTCACGTTTGGTCACATTCATTCACTCTCTCTCTCACACTCTCTCTGAATGTTTCTGTACCTTCTCAGCCGACCGCTTCCATTTCCCTGTCTCCTTGTCACGCAGCTCCTCTTGGTCTCTTGCATCTCCTTGTTCCTCTGTCTTCTTTCTTCGTTCGCCATTCCAAAAAGTCTGCTTTCTTCGTCCTCTTCTTTCTTCATTTCAACAAAGGTAAAAAAAACAAAGTAGTGACACAGTGTTTTTCCAGAATGAACGTAATCCCTTTTTAGGTGGAAAACTCACTTTTCCTTGGGTATTCCTCATCCGGTCCGTATGCTTTTGTCAGCTTTGCACAATAATTTCACAGGTGGTTCATCCTTAGCTAAGTTTAACTTCCATACAATAACAGGTTACACCATTTTAACTTCTACCACCTTTACCAGGAACCTAACTCGATGTAAGTGTGAAGACCGTACGGCTATTACCACCACTCCAGTGACGTGTGGACAATTCCGAGTAGCTTCCACTTACACCGATCTGAATGCACTTCACATCCTTCAGATCGTGTTGTGATCCTCCTCTCTACACGAGCCGCAGAACGTTCAGCTCTTGTGATGTTCACGGGTGTCAGAAGGGCAGTCTATTTTAATTGTTAACATTATTCATCTATTGATGCATAAAGAGAATTAAAACGGACACTTCTGGTTTTGATCATCCAACGAGGGAACGATAAGTCCCCGTAAACTTTGACACAAGACGTTGGTGGGTTAATCAAAAAAAACTCAGCAAAGCTGCTATCTAAAGTATTGAAGTTTGATAAGAGAGGGTAAGGATTAAAAGGGGATTGATATCGTACATCAAAGGCAGACGAGAAAGCAGGAGAAAGCTCTTGGGGGGCACGATGAGGAGCTGCGGAGCTTGTGTTCGGTAAATGGAAACAGCCGCCAAGAAACACACGATAACTTTAAAGCAAATCAGATTCTACAATTTTACTTTTAGCATTTGGCTTTGAGCAGATGGTTCGACGTTCTTCGCAGGATTTGCTAGGTCCAGTAGTCAAAAAGGAGTGCGAAACATCTGTTTCCTTTCATGTTTACATAGCAGCTTTACCTAAACAGTCAATATTTCTTGTCTATATCAAGATGATCTGTTACCACACCTGCTAATATCACAGAAAATATAACCGGTCTCTGTAGTCCTCACTCTGGAACAGAGAGATTTGTGAATAATGTTCACCGCAACTCCATGAAACACTGGCTTTCAGCATCGGAGGCTTCCTGCGTCAACCCCGTCGCTCAGACCTTTCGAGGTAGTGGGTCGCTGCAGAACACGCCACAACCTCCTCAGGACCTCCTCAGGATCAACTATGATTTGGTGAGGTTTGGTACCTGCTCCAGACGTTGACCTGTCTCCTGCAGTGACTTTGGATCCCGGACTAATGTCCTCCCATGATGTGTATCTTCATCATCAGGGTTTCCTCATGCTTCTCCAACAATCGATTGGTATGACATATCATTCAATGACATGCCTTGACTTGTTATACTTATATCAGGCCTGTAAGTTTTCTTTTTATCTATTGTTTTTTTAAATCCAAACACATATCCTGCATACACAGGGATATTCTAAAAATCCCAGTCCTTATTGATGAAATGAGGTGGAACCAGTCTACATGGACAGTCTCTTCCTTTCACTGATATGAAGGATTTTTGAGGGTTCTGTAGCTTTTGACTTCTGGGAATCAGTTTCTGAACACATGTCCTTCATTCCATTCATTGTATGATCTACGAGCATGTTCACCATATGTTGAAAAGCTAGCATTTACTTGCGGACGCAGCAGTTGAGAAGACCTTGAAGAGTCCTTGGCATTATCCATTGACAAGCATACCACTCATTGCTTTTTTTCTGTATAAGCAGATCTGCTGCGTTATTCTTCCACTCTCTGGAAACAAACAATCAATTTATTGCAATTAATGGGTTGAGAGAACAAAGCAACTGGTCTATTGGCAGTTTGTCAATTGTAGAGAGAGGCGCATCCACAGGGAGCCTGACACGTCGTAATGTACTAAGCGAGACTTTTGAGGACTGTTAACATTTCTGGCTGCAAAACCCAGTAGAAGAAGTCCAAATAATGTAATATGTTTGTGAGGGGTAACAGATGTTCTGTTCTCTATACTGACTCCGCAATATGTGTTGCACAGAAAAGATGTTAAGGTATATGTTAAAACCGGTGAGAATTATAATTGTTAGCACAGGGAAGAGTGTAGCTTTGCTGCAAGAAGGAGCTCATTAACATGGAATTACGACAATTCACTGGACCAGAATCTTTACCAAATGGAGTCGAAGCAGTGTTGGGAGTTAACATCTTCTTGACTCTACTTGATGATGACACATCCAACATTCTTCAAGAAAAGCATTAAGATCTCAATGGAGGCTCATGGGAGATGTAATATGACAGATGGGGATTTACCTGTTCATTGACCTTGGCATCATACCTTCACAGCATTCCTAGAATATCACGGAACTTAAATAAGTTCTTTAGTGCTTCATTAAGGGTGACAATCCAAAATTCTGGTGGAAATCTGAACAATCTCCCCTTGACAATCATTTCTTTTTAGTTACACCAGATTAAACTGGCAGACCTGCACGTATAGGTCAATGATTGTGTGCTTTGTTGCATGAGCTTTGAGTGGACTTTTGGATGCCACCTCCTCTTGAAGGAGTCTTTCCTTTCCAGGGTGAGGACAGAAGACCTAAGCTAGAAAGCTGAGGACTTCAGGTTTAATGTTGAACTCTCTTTTATGAGCTTGTGTCGAAAGACTTGGTGAACAGCAGGTCCCTTGAACCCCTTAAGAAGATATAGCTCATGGTCTTCCCAATTCCCTGCTGGCCAACAACTGTACTAAGGCAACTGTGAGTTTAAGATGGCAATCCATCAAGTTTGGCTTGGAGGAATCCATATCTCAGGCTTTTTCATTGCCTCGTCAGTTGGGTTAACATCAAAGTGTTGAAAAATAATGTGTAATCTACATACCATTGCAGTTTCATTAACACACTGGAATCTAAGAACTAAAATATAACTTAACATTCTAAAGTTAAGTATGTGGGAATCCAAACAATATTTTTTTTAACCAGACACAAAGGCTTCATGGCCCAATGAATGCTGTCCCCATATATTACGGCCTGCAAGGGATCAGTTGTAATATAGGGCCTTTCATTTTTTTGATAACATTTTCCCCACATTGTCCTATGGTCTATACTTTAAACAGTTTATATTGTAAATGGTTCTTATTCCTCTAGAAATTAGCAAAAAAATAAAATATTTGATAAAGCCACCAAATCTGTGAGCTATTACAGTTTGCTAAGTAGGAAAAATAACTTTACACAAGATGGGTAAGTTAACCTTTACCAACAATCGCTAATATTCTGATATTCATATTAAAGTAATCCTTCTTCCATTATATGAAGACCTAGTCAATCATGCCTATGCTGTTACTGCCCCCTAGAGGCATGAAAGGTTCCAGCAGAATGGTTAGGCCAAAAAAAATAAAATAACGATTGTCACAGATCAATACATTTACATTTATTTTGTTTCATTTATGTCAACATTCAATTCATTCTGAAAATAATATAAATTCCCATTGAGGCTCATTTAGACTTCAACACAGTTCAATGGCAGTTGTCGTACCAAATGAATAATTAAATATCTTGTAATCCCTATGGTCAGATAGTTTGTTTTAAATAAAAAAAAAAACCACACTAAATGAGCAAAAATGAACAAAACATATATTTTGGGAAAGGTTATACGTTGTTATTGTCTCAGCAGAGATCTTCATGTAGGAGTATGTTTACTTTCTCCTAGTGCATACTCCCTCATTCAAAGAACCAAGATGGCGTACATATGGTCACCACTGGATACGAGTGACTACATGTTAAATTAATATATTCGCCAAGTTGTTGGCAGCACACTACAGGGCCCAACCTGCCTCTAGGGTGGCAGTATCAGAAAATACCAGCCCTATCAGCCACCAACCCATTACCCCAATGTGTCGGATGGCCAACCCAACCTCAACTTTCTAGTACTTATGTTTCAGAAGCTTTGATTTAATCCCACCTACTGCCCCCCCATGTGTTATTCGACCCCTATTATAAATTCCAATCAAAATCACCAAACGTTCAAGAAAATAATGTAAGGATGACAAATTAGAATATGGATAATAAAATATCTCCATGTTTTTAAAGAGTGTTCAGACTTCATATTATTTTAACGTAGCTGTTAAATTATTGTGAAGAGGAATAAAAATGTTGCCAGACTCATATTGAATCTTTAAGATTCCGATCACACATTTTCTGTGTGTTACCGCTTAATAATTGCACCTCGACGGGAGATATTGGTAATGAATGCTGCTCTTGTCACTTATAAACATGTCAATAGACGAGGAGACTTGCCACCTGGCACGTGATTGACTAGGCCTTCATGTAATTGGAGAAGGATTACTTTAATATGAATCTTAGAATATTAGTGATTGCCAGTGAAGGTTAACTTGGGCAGACAAGGGGATCGTTAGCATTCTGTGGAAAGATATTCTTTTGGCTTAGCTATTAAACACGTGTTGACTATTTAATGTGATAAAATCGAGTGATAACTTGTACATTTTTTTTTAGAATATTTTTTTGGAGGAAAATAAAAGCATCTGATAACGTAAGATGTTGATACTCATAACTAGGAACTTTAAAGGGTATGCTCCTTTGGAATTTCCCTCTCCCTTTATATATGGTGTCCACAAGGTGGCGTAACTAAGACGCGAGGGACTGAGGTGTTAGTGGGTGGGTAGAGGGGAGGGACTAGACAGTGGCTAAGACATTTGTGGGTGGGGAAATGGGTGGGGCTAGGTAGTGGGCAGGCTTAGGAAGACCATCTACTGGTGCGTGACCAAAGGTTAGCCTAAGACCTGACCAAGAAGGACCATGCCTAAAGCCTCAAGGTACGTTGGTTCGGATGGCTGTCAA
The DNA here is from genome assembly GCF_027358695.1 of Spea bombifrons. Classification (NCBI taxonomy): domain Eukaryota; kingdom Metazoa; phylum Chordata; class Amphibia; order Anura; family Pelobatidae; genus Spea; species Spea bombifrons. The sequence continues at coordinate 23,497,812 of NC_071099.1, read as the reverse complement.
CTCAATGCTTGGAAAGGTAGTCTTATCACCATAGCAACCAATGGAATGGTTCTATTAATTGGATCAGAATCACCTTTTATATGTAAGTTCCTTACAAGCCCCAACAGATTGGGGGCTTTATGTGAAGACCAGTCCAGTAGGACCAGTGGAATGTTTCTTTCCGTTAAACTACTTTTACTACTTTTCATATGGAAAAATGGGGGGGGCTATACATTATTTAACAGTATATCCAACCACTTGCATTCCTATGGAGCCCTGAAAACATGCCATGTCCTCATTATAGAGAACATGGCTTGCAAAATGAACGACTACCATCAATGTCCCTTCAAATGGCTCCAAAATACATCATTCCTGAAAACATTAAACAAACACCGTATGATTATATCGATGTTAATCTAGAGCTTCCTAACGGGATTAATAGATTCCTATATTATTATTTTTTTACTTTAAATGAATGCCCTATAAATATTAATGCTTCGCCGCGCATTGAGTGCTTTAGTTATTGCTCCTTAATCATGTTTTTAAAGCAAAAGTTTGATTGAAGAGGGGAAAACAGAGAGTGTTCTCGCAGAGTACATATGATTAGAATGTTCGTGTAAATTGAAATCAGAAAGGTTAAGATGGTGATTATGTTATTTTTTCCAATGACGTTAAGTAGGCTCTTTGCTCATTTCCCTAATGAGAAAACAAAATAACTTCAAACCGCCTTGGTCAAAAAGAGTGTGTTTTAACAATACGTGTTGCATACATTAAGAATTTCTTTTACGTTCCTTTGTTGCATTACCCGATATTGAAATCAGGTCGATAAATGCGTTTAAATTAATTTTTCTTCCCTTATTTTATATTCAATGTGCGTTCTTATAAATTCACACTATGTAGTTAAGTGGCAATAAAATGGTACAGTTTATTGCATTTAAATTACAATATATTAAATGTAGGGTAAAGCCATTACCTTGCCGGTCCGGCCTAAGCCTACACGACTGCAGATTTAAGTGGATATTCTATTCCGTTATATACAGATCTACTTAAAAAAATTGCCACGTATAAAATACAGGATTTAAATGCACATTCAGCTACCTTTAAGATTAAAAGAGGGGGTTTTAATACTGAATTTAGAATTTGGAGCTCACTGGTATGCTTAAAATCAACTGTCTACCCCTGACCATCATAATCTTCTTATATCTTTTATATTTTAGAACACCGTTTAAAATGATATGTTTATAGGTCTTTTGGGATCATTGCCTAGGGTCTACATTGAGTTTGCAATCGTTCATCTAAGCTGCCTTCCCAAAGAGGTCCACCAACCGCCTCGTTAGCTTCAAATATGGCCGCCTTCTACTCAAGCCTCATTCTATCAACCGCGCTTTTAGCCGGAAGAGCTGCTCCTTGAAAATTCACTTTTTTTTCAACGAGGATGGACTTTTATCCCTTAGGAACATCATCAAACACTTAAGATTTCAGGATCAATCCCTTCAAACATCATGTGCCATACATGCTCCCATGGACATTTTGTCAACATAGAATGTGTCAGCAGATAAGAACCATTCGGCCCATAGGTTTGTATTTAAGTATTTATATCATATCCCCCCCCTGTCACGTCTGCTATCACCTGCTCTATTGCATTGTCTACCTACCTTTAAGACCTCTGAAACAATTACCCCTAAATCCCTTTTCTTCAAATGTTTTAGGACTGTATGAAATATTCAATTTCAAGCCCAAGATGCATCATCTTGCACTTATCCACATTAAACGGCAGTTGTCCCAGCTCTGACCATTTTCCTAGTTTACAAATATAATGAAGTCTTGCCAAGACCAACTACTTGTGGTCCAAAAGGCTTTCCAGTTGAATAACCCTTCATTAAACCGGTAACTCAATTGAAATAACCAAGATTAATTTCCCCTCCGGTAAATATTTCTAACCCATCCTGTGAAATGAATTTGCTGGATAGAAAATTAAGCTTCTCAGAACATAAGAAAATCTATCTCGTCCATCACCATATAATTAATTGCCCCAACTGTACGCCATAACACGTTCTACAGGAACCCGTCTTTGCAGAAGCAAATACTGACGGCAGACATGCCTATAATTAATGGGTCAGGGCAGGGCAAAGTCACCGACAATCTGTTATTTCTCAGCCCGATCTTTTATCGCACGTCTCTTGGCTATCAGAGGTGTCTGCGCCATCCATTAACAAGCCCTCGATCCTTTGATCTTTCTTGTAGATTCCCGGGTCTCTGGGCTGATGTCGTCCTCGTGGGAATTTTTTTCTTCTCCTCTCTGTAAAACTGGTAGACATTCTAATTGAAAATATATGATGCATGGCATATGGGAAGACATATGCAAAATATCCAGGAAGGTGTCACGATAAGCCGCCGGTTAACCCCTTAATGACAAAGCCCGTACATGTATTGTTTTCAATGGATTTAGGGACAGCCCATTGTTCTTAAGGGGTTAAAAAAGTGAAATGAAATAACAGAATTACCGTCCTGCTGAATATTTAGGAGGATTATTTAGTAACGAATAAGTCACTGCTTAAAGGACCAACAGAATCTAAAACGGGACATATTAAAGGCATAGTCTGATTATTTTTATACATATATATTATTTTAAATAAAAATTAATTTTGGATACAATGAGAAGTTAACGTAAAGAATAACATTTTTGACACGGAAACTAAGGATGTCTGCGGGGTCCAAATTTAGGAAGGTATGCCTAAGAATCAAGCTCTTCTCCCATCTCTTTGGTCCTTCTACTTTGAACCTTGATTCACAGCTGGACTTGTGTCCCCCGTCATATGAGTCGTCGTATGTTCTTAGCTATGGCCCAGGGGCCAAAACAGTATCCTAGCTCGTCTTCTATTCAGAATGACCTCTTAAGCTATCCTTATGATGAATAACCATGCCCATTTCGAAGAAGAACAAGACCTAACAAAGACCTAAGAAAAACATATTTTTATTGTTAGTATTTTCTTTTTTGTAGTTTTTTTTTTTCTTTTCTTAAATCATAATGCCCATTGGAAAGATTTGGAAAAAAAATGAATTACTGCTACACCTTTCTCTTGCTGGGTTCTCCAGAGAAAAGGAAAGGGAAGTAATAGATGTTCGCGGGATTAATTCTTTTTTAATATGCTGACAGCGGGTGTGCGATTAAAGAAAAAAAGCCTATGTCAATAGATCAATCCGTTGCCAGAATTATTTTTAACCCTACCGGAGCTATAAGGTGTCTAAAGTGTATCCAATTATACGGTCCGTTTATTAAGGGTTAAATTGAGTTACTTTATCTTGGGCACAAAACTCCAAGTTTGGACCTCTTTCTCCCATCATCGCTTCATTCCACATGGATCACAAAACTTTTACTTATATTGGATGTTTTTTCTTTGAATTGGAATCTTCATAAGGCATTTCATATTTTTTTTAACTCAACTTTCCATTAAAAAAATGCAATATTTGAACAAAATTAGTCATTATTCATGACTCAAAAAAAGGAAAAACTCTTTTTACTTAAACATGCCCTAAGCCGTAAATTTTTTTTTTAAGCCAGTATTTTTGTCCACGCTCCTGATTCCACTTGAAATTGCTAAAAATATATTTGCAGAAGTCAGAAATTTAGTTTTTTTGAACTCTACCGGTGGAAGTTGTAAAGTTGTACAAAGGTGAGAGGTCTACTCGAAAACAATTTGCCGGAGCCGAAAGAATGTTTGCCGATACGCTTTATTTCTGTGTTGTTTTTTAATCCTGTAAACAAAAACATATTACAAACAAAACAAAAAAAAAAATACAGAAAGATATCTGTAAAAAGAGACAGCGTCAGAATTTAAGCGCTGAAAAGGAGGAATAGGACAAAAAAACATCTAAACAATCATGAGAACGCACATTTTTTTTTTGGAGACACATCCCCTCCCCCCCCAAATAAATTATACCAAACCATTAACTCATGAAGCTGCTTTAAAATAGAGAACTAGAATTTTAATAAGAAATTATAATTAACCCCTTAAGGACAATGGGTGGTCCCTAAACCCATTGAAAACAATGCAGTTTGAGCCCGGGCTTTGTCATTAAGGGGTTAAAAATGTAAATTCCAGGGCATGCGCAAATCATCAAATCTGGCTTGTGCTGCCATATCTTTACGTGTCTTCCCATCCCATTGCTCCCTTCTTCTAAAACAATCATTTTTCTAGCTTGCCAGGTCCAAAAATGGCCGAAAATGTATGGGGGTTGCAAAATTGAGCACTTTTGGTGCCCTGATTTATGGAGCCGCAGAAACAGACGTTCATTATTTCCTATTTTTTTATTACTTTTACCTAGGATTCCGGAAAATAAAAACAAAAAATAATGTTCCTCAATCAGACCCATAGATTGGATACTTGGTTTTATCTATTAATTTTACAGCTTAGATATTTGGGAATTTTCTTGCTGGTCCGCAGTTATGTTGAATCTTTTTTTTAACATGTCCCGTGAGTTTATAATAGTCAAATATTTCTGTTGGGAACTTCCATTTCTTGTCATTTATAATCACTCTTACATTACACTCAGGCCAAATACATTTACAATAAAATCAGCGAACATTATTCATTTCCACTGTCGTTGATAGAACCTGAAACCATCAATTTTTTTTTTCCCCGACTATAATTCAAGCAGCGCTCCTATGGCTAAATTACATTTTCTTTAGCTTTTCTTCTTGGGTACAATGGTGTTTCTAAGCTAAATTCACTGAACAATGAATTTCTTTTGGCAGGATAAGAAAGGAGATGGAGCAGGGGGAGAGACAAAGATATTAAAAATGTACAGAACGTTTTTTTTTTACATTAAATAAATGTAAATGGTTTTGGTTTTTATCGTATGTTGTAATTAGAAGCATACTTTTAAAGGGTAGCTGGGTAGGTATACATCTCTACCAAACAACAGGTAAAACTCCCGATGTCCCTCTTTCCTCCCCTGAAGCTCAGAACATTTTTTGAGGTATGAGTGGATCACAAGGTTCTACACCCCTAAAAGCCACAATAATGTATGTTTGATGTTGAACTATAATTTCCATGGATACTAACTCAAAAGTTGGCTGGTTGATGATCATAAGGCCCATCAAGGTTGCCAACCCAGATCAATTTATGGAAAGCCGGGTACAGTTGAAGGACATCATGACTTTCCCTGTAGGTCAGTCATATCTAGACTTCATAACATGTATCAGACCTGAGTGCGCATTGGGACCAGGCCGGAACAGGCCCTCTGGCACACAAGGCAGAAGTGCCCTGTGCCGCTAGTCAATAGTGAGTCATACTTACCCAAGTTGCTGATCCATTCCCCAGCATGGCCCTACATGGGACATTGTTGGGTAAGCATGTAGCCCTAGCCTACACTAGCCCTAGCCTACATGACTACAACAAAGTTCAACAATGACTTGATCCCCATTCTATTACTTTTAAGCAGAGTGAGCTCCCATAGAGGGACATCCTTGTGGACCTCACCGTGATGCCTTATGCATGAGTTGCCATGGCCAACATACGTGAACGAGCTGATGCTACATTTGTATAAACCTGAGATCTTTAATCTGTTGTAGACATGTTTTTGCTCCTACACACTAGGATCAAAGGGTCCTTATCTACCGCGTGTTCAACAGTCCACCCTTGCATGACACGCTTTGGTTAAAGCTCACAGAAACTTCTCCTTAAACATATCTTCAAGAAGTTAATTTGGCTCACAGAGTTTTATGTGTAGGCTAAAAGCTGATATGATTTATTACGTCATACTCTGATACCACATTGTTCGGGATGAGTCATTAATCGGATCAGCTGTCGTCAAGTTGTAGCATTTCATTAAATCTCGCTTAGAATCATAATAAGAGAAGCGGTAGACCGGGGCGGACAGTGTAGGCTTATACATATGTATGGTTGAGGAGGCCAAACTCTATGCCCATTGAGATTGGGAAAAAGCCATGTTGAGGCCGCCATTACATAGAAAGGTTATGAGCAGACCCTGCTTTAAAGCAGGGCACGTAGAATAATAGAGCCGCATAATGCATATTTCATAAGAATCTATTCTCCAAGAGGAGGTCAGCAGGCCTTTTGGTTTCTTCCTTCCATGAGGGTTTCACATCGTCTGCTCATATAGAAACAAACGAAAGCAAGACCTGAAAGATGGAGCAGGGATAATGAATTCTAAAAGCCCAATTGTCCCAAAAGCCCAAGAGAACCCCAAAAGACACCAACAATGTTACGCTTATATTGTGTCCCTATTGAAATCTTGATTTATATCATGGCAGAACTGGGGTTAAATCATATAGTTTTCTGTATATAAGGATTGAAAACACATGTGTTGGTGTTTTTATAGAAAAAAAAGGATATTAGATCTTAGGCCAGGAACATAACCTTACTTTATATTATTATTATTATTATTATTATTATTATTTATTTATTTTCTCTACAAACAAATCACACTTTACATGGTCCCAAAATGTCATTATTTTCTGTAACCTTAAAAAAAATAGTGATTTTTTTTTTAACGGGAAGAGATGAATTCCTTAAACTATGAGGTCATGATGGCAATATGACGCAATCCAAATCTGACCATAATGATGTAATATGAGATCCGTTTTGAAACGATGGAACTTTGTAGCTTTTTTTTAAAGCATTGTTTTTTTTTCTTTATGTTTGTGTCGAGATGTATTCTGCAAACTGTTCAGACAGCTTCAAAACGAGAGCATGTATTAAAAAATGTCATTTTGGCGGAGCGTAGAAAAATAATTGAAACCCCCCCCCCAAAAAAAAAGAGAGGAGAGAGAAAAGGTAAATTGAAGCAGATGGGATAAGGTTATTGTAATCTTATGGCTTTGGAGATTGGATTGAAGTTTGAAATGTTTCACATCCGTTGTGCGGTTTTTAGGAGAGATAGCGTGTATCTGGGCTCGTCTGGGTTCCGCATGGCTAAATATAAGAATACTTTGCTCGTATGGGATTTCACGAAGGCTTAGCTTTACCCCTAGGAAAACTGGGATATGATTAAAAGTTTTCGACTTGGAGGTATATTTCTAAGCAACTGTGGATAACAAAAAACGTGCTTTTTTTTAACATAGAAAATACATATTTTGTGAAAGGCTCCAGAATCGGGAAGGTTTTCCTAAACGGGCTCGTTTGTTTGGCCAGGTTTTTAAGCTCTTTGAGAAGTCTTCTTCTGCCAGCCTAATCCTGGCCTCCAGATAGAAGTCCATTGCAGGTCCATCAATTGAGTGAAATCCTAACTCTAAAGCTAATTCTTTGCTATGTTAGTTTAGCAACTAAATCCTTTTTTATGCTTCTGTTTCCTGGAAGTAATAATGTTACCCCCGGCTTCCTTTTTTTTTTTCCTCTTTTTTTCTTAAAATATTAAGAAAAAATGCTTATTTAATAATAATTAAATATATATTTATTGAGTTTTGTACATTTGTACGTATATATTGAGTTATGCCCCTTTTTCCCTTTTTTTTCTTCTGTACCCTTTATTTTTCTTTTTTATGAAATTCAATAAAATTAAATTTAAAAAAATTCTTTTTTATGCTTCTGTTTCCTGGAAATCTATGAGGACTGGATCCTAAAACTAAGTAAGGTCTAAACATACCACAAGTAATAATGTTACCCCCGGCTTCCTTTTTTTTTTTTCTCTTTTTTTTTCCTTAAAATATTAAGATACAAATGCTTATTTAATAATAATTAAATATATATTTATTGAATTGTGTACATTTGTACGTATATATTGAGTTATGCCCCTTTTTCCATTTTTTTTTTCTTCTGTACCCTTTATTTTTCTTTTTTATGAAATTCAATAAAATTGAATAAAAAAAAAAAATCCTTTTTTATGCTTCTGTTTCCTGGAAATCTATGAGGACTGGATCCTAAAACTAAGTAAGGTCTAAACCTACCACAAGTAATAATGTTACCCCCGGCTTCCTGTTTTTTTTCTCTTTTTTTCTTAAAATATTAAGATACAAATGCTTATTTAATAATAATTAAATATATATTTATTTAATTTTGTACATTTATATGTATATATATTGAGTTATGCCCCTTTTTCCCTTTTTTTTTTTTCTTCTGTACCCTTTATTTTTCTTTTTTATGAAATTCAATAAAATTGAATTAAAAAAAAATAATTTTTTATGCTTCTGTTTCCTGGAAAGTTTGTAGCTGGACATTTTGTTTCTTCTATTTAGAGTTTTTCTTCAAGACTATTCAAGAAATCCATATCATGAACACAAGAAAGTGTTTTTTGGGGGAATTAACCCTAAAAATAAAGGGATCAGCATCTCCAGCTCTCCATGTTGCAGGAAACAGAAGCAAAGAAGGGGCTATAACCGCTAAGTGATAATAAGAAAAGTAGCTATTTTTGGTAAAAAAAAGTAATGTTCCAAGTAAAATACTTTGAGATCTCTCCACACACGCGCTTGCTGGAGATAAACTAATATTTTTGCTTTATCAGGAAATATTTTATGGCCTCATCAGGATATCGCCAGCGGCTGGGATGTCATAAATAAGAGGAAATTCTTCTCAGCTATCAAAATAAATGCCTTTTTTGTGCCGTTGTGAACGTTGACAGCATTTCCCATAATAAAGCGAATACAACGTGGAAATTAAACCAGACAAGCCTGTGAATCCCCGAAGCCTTCAATAATTTTGCAGGATGAGAATATTAGGTCGCGGTGAACGGCAAAGCAGATGGTGGCGGAAGTTTTTTTATTTTATTTTTTTTAAGGTCTTTGAGTTTCTGTCTTGGAATCTTTTATCATAACAGCGGTAGATGCGACACCTTAAAATGTATTCTCTATTAAAAAAAAATGGAAATGGTAATGTGAAACAAGCAGAACTTAATGCTGACACCTGTTCGGCTGCGATAACTACGTCTATAAACTAGCAGATGAAAATTAACCCCTTAAGGACAATGGGCGGTCCCTAAACCCCTTGAAAACAATGCATTTTGAGCCCGTACATTTACGGGCTTTGTCATTAAGGGGTTAAACAACTGTACATTCACAATGCTGGTAAACAGCCAGCGGATCCACCACCCCAGTTTTTGGGGTGGTGGACAGAAAGCATATGAATAATGGGTGATATGTATAGTCAATTAACAGAAGCAGGGCTGGCCCTAGACTAAATGACACCCCAGGAAAGAATATTCTCCGGTGCTCCCTTAATTTGAAGCATGATAAGACAAGTTTACAAGCCTCGAGTGAGGTTGCCAATGTCACGTGACCATGTTGAGAACGTGCCTTCCGACCCCGTATAGAAAATAGAGAGTTAAGTTCTTTTTCTGGGGTTGTCCTGGTGAAGCTAGGGTTGATGGCAACCCAAGGCTTTGGAGATTGGGCACCCCATGCAGTTGGGTCCATTGGTACTAAGACTGCCATCTCAGAACATCTTTGAGGGATCAGAAAGCCTATAGTTTTGAATTCCCTCTGCTATTTCAGGAGCAATAATATCCCAGGAGTAGTCTGAGTATTTGATGATCAAATAGACATAGTAGGACTCCATTCAATTCTTCAATGCAATGTTCAATTCTTGGTTTTGCACAAGCTCACCGTGAGGACTCTGTTTCAGGCCATGCTTTAGTTTCTATTAAAATGTATTTAGGTGGCTGGCTGTGACGCACCTGGAAGGGGGCTGGCTGGATTTGTACAAGCAACATTTTGTGTGCAGCTTGCAGACTCACCACAAGAGGGCTTCGGTTGGGTGCTAGTTCTATAGTAGTGCTTCCTGTTGGACTACAGCCACAGGAAGTGCTCACCTGTTAGCTATCTGCCATTTCCGCAGCTGGCACTCATTCCCCAGTCCTGTATAAGGCTGCTTCCTCTTATTCTACTAGCTGCTAGTAAGAGCATCTCATGGTTTAGATCTCCTGTTGTTGATGTTGACGTTCCTAACTCCTCCAATCCTGACCTCGGCTAGTTCCTTTTGTTTCGTGATTGCTGCCTGCACTGACTTTTGGCTCGATTCCTGACATTCCGTCTCTCTCCATTCCTGAACCTGGCTTGTCTGACTTTTGTTCTACACTGTGGGTTGCAGTGGATCCTGAAGGCCCAGGTAGGCCATCGGCAAGTCCCACAGCCGCTCAAACTCAAGTGCTTACCCTGAGGGCGAACCAGTTGGAACCCCATTTTAGTCCTTTGCCTGACAATCCTGCCATCTCGCATCAAGGGGTCTGTCTCCTTGGAAAACATGACAGAGGCTATCAATTAATTTTAAAAATTTAAAGCTCAGACACAAGCCTTATTTTATTATAGAAGGTACCTATTTGTAACTGGGTCTACAATCTGAATCTTTTAGACATAATATTCGCCAACAATATTTCTCTGACCTGTTTGCAACAGAGATGCTCATTATTTTGACAGTTGCATGCCATGTTCTCAACATCTATCTGTAGAAGCAGAATTTTAAATTTACCAAGCACAGCAACAGTAAAGATTCTGTAACAGTACAGTCATTTGTAAAAGCAAGAATAAATAAAATCTAACATTCTGCATGAGGGAGAAAGACAAACCTACATAATATCAAAAACAGGGTCAAGGATAAGCAACGATCCTTGAAGAACCATCTAGTTAATTTTTTTCTCCCTTCTGGTTGAATTGTGTCTTTGCTTAGAACATCAAATTACCAATAATTGACAGGACAGAAGTGAGCTTTGTGGAGTACATTTTACCTCCCACCAGCAGGTGTCACTGTGGAGAAGGTCACGTCTATCCACTGCTGTAGAACCGCCTTAGGGTTACAGCGTGTGGTTGGCTTAATTAGGTGAAGACCTTACAGAGCTCTGTAAGTAAATTTTGGATTGTTGAAACATTTCCCGATCCTTTATGGCCTTAAGGTTTGCTTCTCTTCTTGTAACCCCGGTGGTTAATTTTTAATTCAGATTCCGAGTCACTCTTAAAATGCTAACCTTTGTGTTGTGATTGAGCCCGAGACCAAGACCAATATACCTTATGGACATTTATCAGAAATACTAATAATTAGGACATTTAAGTAAATTCATTCAATAAAGCCATTGATGTCCACAAGTCATGGAGAGTGGGTCCATGTTCAGGCGTGTGACAACCTCTGCTTGGGACTTATACCTCTATTACAGGGGTATATCCTCCAGGATCCTAAACTGGATAGTGGTTTTGGGTTTCACTGATTAACGTTCGACCAGTCAACATTTAATTGTTGAGTGAAGTCTTATGTGTCCTCATTAACCATTTATTTCATTTTGTGTATTTGATTAGCTGTATAAACCAAAACTAAGGGAAACGTGTTTGCAGGTAGGGAAGAAGGGAAAGAATAGGAGAAACAAGCGTAAACGATACATTTATGGAGAAGGACGGGATTGTTCTAGGAATCAGGGAATGACAGACATGTTACATTGTTGTCAAAACAACTTTCATTTCTGAAAATGACAAAGGTTAAGCAATGTCATTTCTTTCATTAAAACGCGTTTGTGTTGAAGTGACGTTGAAAAATATACTTTAACGCCACTGTCAAAATAAATTACATTTTAATTCAATAAGGGAATGCATTTCGGTGTTCTTTATATGTTTGTTTTTGCATTGATTTAAAAAAAAAAAAAGAAGAAGAAAAGTCAAATAATCTAGTTAATTGTATGCCATTTGTATCTAGCCGGGAAATCAAATCCTTTCTGACACCGATAATAATACATTACCGTAGCTTGTGTGGTTGTAATAATATATTTGAGCATCGATTTTAATCCATAGCTTCATCCTTTCGCTATTGATTCAGATAATAGAAGTGAAAGGGTACTTTCACATTTAACCCCTTAATGACAAAGCCCGTTTTCAATGGGTTTTGGGACCGCCCATTGTCCTTAAGGGGTTAAACTAATATAGGAGAATACAGTAACTATTGTATCGTCCCGTTGGTTTACCGTATGTGAGAGTAGGTGTACAGACGGATAGTATATATATATATATATATATATATATATATATATATATATATATATGTATTCCAATCAAAAGAAGAGGGATAGAATGTGCGTGTCAGCCAAGCAGACAGATATAATGATAGTCTATGTACTACGTAAACATAAAATTCACTATACTTAAGAGATACGTCGTTGTTCCATCCAAATAATGTTTACCGAGATTACTTTCTAAATGATGGTTATTTTGATACAGTGGTAAATTACCTAAGGTATTTCACAATAATTGTTTTTTTTTTTTTTGTCAGTTAAACCAACTTGTTGAACAATCTTAAATGGACAATGAAGAAGTAGAATGTGTTGACGCTGTTCAATCAGCGAGCACAGACCTCCTACATAAGTGTCAATCAATAGTTTGACGGTTAAGTGCTTTTCAAAGCGCGTTACATTGTTTCTGAAAACAACAAAGATTAGAAATAACCTGACGGGACCTCGCTAAGCAAGCTTTCAAAATGTATCCTAAAATTCATTTCCTATTTAAGAAAATAAGAAAAAAAATGTGTTTAATTTTTTCTTTTTTTACTTTGAATTTATTTCTTAAAAAATAATTTATTTTTTTTCTATTTTTTTTTTTTTTTGCATTTTCTCTCTTGTACTTATAGAAAATTATAGAAAATAAACAAACTCTGTTGTTCCAAAAATACATTTTTGTTTACATTATAAGACACAATAAAATGCTAAATATATTCGAAAAAATTTAATTTTTTTTTTTTATGGTGAATTTACAAATATTTTTCAATAGGTATTGGGCTAAAGATTCAGTTACCGCTACTTAGCGATCTCGAGTTTATTTTCATAATGCAGGCTGAAATTTCATTACATTTTAGTGATGTTCGGCTCATATCGCAGTTTATGTTTACCAATTTCATTATTATTTGCTTTTCATATTCTTTTACTGAATTGGGACCAATTTGAGTTTAATGAAAACAATGCATTACGTTATATGTTTATGTGTAGGCTGTTATGTTTGTATTTTGGCATAAATGGGCGAAATAGCTCGGATAAATCGCTCCCTCCTTGTTTATTTCGATCTGTCGCCTTTTAACCCCTTCATGACAAAGCCCGTACATGTACGGGCTCAAAATGCAGTGTTTCCAATGGGTTTAGGGAGCGCCCATTGTCTTTAAGGGGTTAAACTTTGCAGGATGAGGAAACTTTGATAGAGAAAGAAAAAGTATAATCTAAGAATGTGTCAATGTAGCAAAATGTGAATCTTTTCATGCTAGGAGTTCTTATAATACTGGACTTATTGGAGAAGAATCAGTTCCGACCAATTTTTTTCTTTAGTTTTTTTGCCCCCTTCGTTTTCGGACAACAAATTGAATTTCTTGATCTTTCGGTTCAGACTAAATTCGGAGGTTTTTCTTTTTATTTAAAATCAAAATTTGGTGTAATGTCTTCAATAGAGAAGGTCCATGCCATCTTCTTAGTGCACATCTCATCAAGATTTACTTCAAGCAGCAGAGGTGGAAGTCTACTGGTGATGTCATTTAGTGACATCACAGGGGCTTCCCTCGGGCAACTGACATCAAACCCCTACGGGAATCTCCAGACGCTGGAGATGTAGGACATGTAGTATTATCTTGTTTAATGGGAGGCTTTTTAACCTGTAAAGAGACTGCTTTACCTAGAGCTATTGTTCTAGGAGGGGTCCGTGATGACAGCAGTGATGACATCATAAGTAGTGGAGGTGCTTACTTCTTTATGCCTCCTAGGGCAAACCATCGCTGACCCTACTTTTATTTTACCGGGTATATGTTTGTGTATTTTTTTTTTTACTGGTAGCTTTACATAATCCTTTCAAAGATATTATCTCTGTTTGTAATTTAGTTAATGGGTCTGACACTTTGTGCAAAATTAATATCCATAATGAAGACAAACGCAGGCATGTTTATCGACTCGAGGCGGTATTGATCCAAACCGCTAATCTATTAACACGTTTTAAGTGATTTTTTTTTGTACCCTAAGCCATTAAGCATAAATTGATTGAAACAGAATACATTGGGATGGAAACTTGGCAAAACTGGATATATTTCCGCATCCTCAGATAAAAATACTGAAAAGGGAATACAAAATAACGGCAACGGAAATAATGAGGTCTGTGAATTCACAGCATACGTTTCTCAACGAGGATTGTTACATAATATCGAATCCATCTAATTAAAATATATAAAGAATCTTAATTAAAATATACAGCTCATCATAATTTACATTTTTTTTTAACTCTCTTCTGGTTGGCTCGCTCAACGCTCCGAGAACTAAGTCGGGAAAAAACTTTTTCTAAATTTAAAGAATTCTTCCAAATGCAAAACACAGCCAGGCCCTAAATTTTAAACTAATTTCTAAAATTTCAATTAAAATTCTCACAAGAGCAATTTATAATATAAAATAATAAATTAATATATTATATATATATATATATATATTTTTTTATTTATTTATTTTTTTTATTTAGTATTTATTACTGATAAAGACAACACTGCTTGTGTTTTTTTTTTTTATTTGAACGTATGTTTATGGTTTATAAAAATAAGTCTAAATCTGAACAGCGCTTTAGAATATGTTGCCGCTATATTAAACTATAATAATAAAACTGGGTGTCTGTGATATATCCCACAGTTGTCACATGTAGAAATTTGGAAAAGTAAATTTAACTTCTAAAATGTTTTTCTTTTTGTATCAATTTCTTCTTGTAATTAAATTGTGAATCGTACCATAAAACTACTATTTTTTTTTTTGTTTGTTTTCTATTGTACTGCTCCATTTGAGGGAAATATTAAGAGTTGTTAATCTGAAATTAAATGCGCAGCGGAGAGATAAATTGGTATTTATTATTAGGCTGTTGTGTTTGTGATTCACTGCGTCACTAAAAATTCAGGTTTCGTAATCACCAAAAGTTGTCATTATAGCGAAATAAGTTCTCCGAGAAAAAAAAAAAAAGAAAAAGAAAAGAAAACACTGAAAGTCAAACATAATTAGAGGGAAAACACAGATTAGTTTGAGTTAAAAGTTTCATTAAAAATACAGAAAGTGCAAATATTTTACTTCTGAATTTGAAATTATAATTAGACGTGTTATATAATTTCTTGATCTTGTACAGAGCAAATAAAAATGAAACACGGAATACCAAAAAGGTTTTAATTGGGCAGCTCATTGAAACAAACAAAAAAGTCATTTCTCTTATTTTGCCAAACATCTCCTGAATATTCCAGGTGTGTGTTTAGCGATTGAGAGCTCATCTATAATGTAAAGTCTAATAATTCCTGAAGGCTGGGGATTCATTTGGTTTCCATTAAGAGAACCGGATTAGCTTAAGAGTCATAAAGTTAAGAATGATCATATGATACATTCCGACGAATTTTGGAATTTGGATTTCTTTTTTTTTTCTCTTGAATCTGAAACATTAAAAAAAGTGATCACGAGAAATGTTGAAAGAGATTAATATCGCCGGTTTTAAAGCTTCAAGAATGTGTAACTATTGGATATAGACTTTGTTGTCCATGGCGATTCCCAATAATGGCCGATACAGAGACACCATGTTTTAAGAATGTTGGTAGGAGAAACATCTGAGGTATTATTATTTTTCTCACATTCTCCCCATTGAATATTACTTTCCAAAGCTACATTTCCTACGTCAATCATTGGATTTAGATAAATAAGACCCTATCTTTATGACCAAGCATTGAGGTTTTGGGGTTGTTGACAGTTGATGTTGCCCAACTGGGTTGGCTGGAAGTAAACTTGAAAGCATAGCAAGCCAACTTCATTGATGAACCAGAGAGCCACTCATCCATCTGGACTCTCAAGTGGACTTGGTCAAGTACTGTTGAGTGTTTAATTGCCAACTTGGTCAACTTGAAGGATCTCAGATCATTGGCAGCTCATGATACAATGCGAGTAGTGGAAAAACGGGATAAAACATGGAAAATCTCAACTTACCTTCAAATCAGATATCAAGAAAAAAAAAATATTCTTTCTGAGTACCCTTTTTTTCATTCCGTTAAATCCAATCCGCCGTTAAAATATGCAGTAGGCATTTTAGAGATTGTGAGCACTTTTCATAAATGCTCACATAATGAACTGTGACATTTCACTGTTCCAGTAAAAAATCTAATTTATCAAATCCTACTGCTAAAAACCATTTGTGCCCGTACAGGTGTAGAGCAATCTGATTTGAGAGCAAATTTACATTATTTATATATGTCACTAAATCTTCTGGCAACATATCCTTGGGGATTACCATAAATTACTCCCAGAAAGCCAGATAAGGTCAAACGGTGTGATGTTCTAATGCAGTAATATATATTTTTTTGCACTTAATTCACATGTAAAACTGTAATTGTGGTTTGCATTTCACAAAGATAAGGAATGTCTACTGTCCACCGAGAAAAAAAACAATATTTGAGGACTCAATGTGCAGATGATGAAAACATGCATTTTCTCAAAGAGCGTTATACTTTGCAAATATTCCTAATAAACATCGCACTTAAGTACATTTTGTAAAATGAAAGGCTTGTATCCGCACAAAATTATGCAGAAACATAGCGATTGATGTTGGTAAAGATGCATAGCCATCAGCTTTAACTTTGCCTGGGAACTAGTTTGTTAAAAATGCTATATCTGGATCAATTAGCCAAAATATACCACTAGTTTTCATAATGTTTTAGTGCTATAATGTTTTAAAATATTGTAAGTTTGGAAACATTCCAAGAATTGTCCTTCGACCTGACGGGCAAGCCTTTGGGCACCATACTCACATCCAAAGCACTTAAGAGTTCCTCTGTTCCGGAAGGTTTGCTATTGTTCTTTTCAATTGTTACTTTTGAGAAGAATTCCTTCTGGCTTCACCTTCAGATTAAGTAAATTGAGTCACGGGCTTCATGCCACACAGCTGTTTAAGAGCATGAGGAGGATCTCGATAGCCTCCAAGGGTCACAAGGTCCTCTTCTGCTACTCTGATGTCCTAATGCTCCTGGTCTCCAGAAGAAGAATACATGTAGTGGGTCAGTTTAGCTGTCATTGCCCAAGTTCAGGGTGATTAAGAATGTTGATTGGACCCTGGAGTAGTCAACTCCACCATGACCTATTGGGTCAACAGGTGAAATATCTTTTATTAAAATATTATTATTCCATCTGATCCTAACACTGATTGCACATTAGCTTTTGGGTAAAATAAGGAAACATCATTCATTAGTTAAGGTGTTTTTTCTCCACGTACTTCGTGATGAATTCCCCATAAAGTGGAGTCCTGGCCGTTCAATCTGTATCTATTGTGAGATCATATAAAGAACAGCCACGCTATTAATTAAATTCAGATGACAGCTTTTATTGTGGGACTTTGCAACGTACCATCTGCTTCATTTCCATCTTCCTCATAAATAAGCCGAGGCATTTGCATTTGAAGGGGGAATGATCACCTCTTTATAACGTGTGTTAAATAATTGCAGCCTGGTTGGAAAGTTGATGTGATTTTTCTTTTTTTTTCCTGGGATGGAATAAAAGTTTGTTTTTGATTCTTAGAAAAGTGTACCGGTGGTAGCCGATATGGACGCA
The DNA here is from genome assembly GCF_027358695.1 of Spea bombifrons. Lineage (NCBI taxonomy): Eukaryota > Metazoa > Chordata > Amphibia > Anura > Pelobatidae > Spea > Spea bombifrons. The sequence continues at coordinate 23,480,328 of NC_071099.1, read as the reverse complement.
AGATGTATAATGTGAGGCAATCCCTTACACTGAAAAGGACCATTTTAACTACATTCTATTCAAAAATGGGTGTTTACTGGGGCCTCAGGGCCACCATCAAAAATATTGGGGGCCAGTAGAAACCTAAAGACAAGATACCTTGACCCATGTGCTTCCTACCCCATGTTCTCAATGGTGCCCCTAGGTCCTAAAACCCTCAATGGGGCCTTCAGGTCCTGGAAAGGGGCCATCTAGGCACCAGAGTCTATGAGGGGCCAGTCCCTGGTAGCAAATCACAGGGGTCCAGTCACAAGTAGTGACCCACAAAGGGCCCATGACATAACAGGGAGTGTGGGCCCCATGCTTGCCAGGGCCTTATACCCTTGTACCCTTTTGATGGCAGCCCCGTAGGGACGGGCAAATAATTTCTTCTGCCCAGCAAACATGCACAAATGTCTCCTTTTTTCCTTGAGATGAGTAATGGTTCTGAAAAAAGTTGTATTCTCTATTCTCTTCCCCGCATATAACGTGTATATGAGTCATGGCGGGATGTATGTATAGGTCTGGCGCTTACTTTATTCTTTCTGTTGGTTACCTGCCAAAGAGCAGTTAAAAAAACATAACGAAAATTATAATCTTGCAAAATAATTTTTGATTTCTGCTTTTTTTGGCTTAGCTGCAGTCCTACTCTCCAATACAAAAATTGGATTGAGTATTTCCCCTATGGATAGAACGAACTTTTGTTCATCATCCCAATCTTCAGTATATTCTGCACATTACAGCTCTTCAGGATGGACATCTGGAGCCGATTATTGTTTTTCTTTTTTTGATCTTTTTCCCTTTTTAATGATTATTTTCACTTGAAAGTATGCCCGTTGCCATGGCAGGGTCCCAAACAAATGCTGTATTCATCTTCGCTTTGACAACTTTTCTTACGAACCTCAATATTCGGTTCTATCGATACTTAACTGCATTGCAGTATTTAGCGTTTGATCTCAATAGACACTTCTTGTCCCCTGGAACAATCTCATCCTGTGAGGAAGGATCTCAGGTGCCGTTCATTATGTACAAAACAGATTAAAAGCATATAGTCCTCTAGATAACAAAGTCATGGCCGTTGAGAACCCAAGAGATTCCAAAATGGAATCCTAGTAAACAGAGCAACAGGAAGTGATGAAACAGGAGCTGGAAATCAGCTCTCGGTATTCGTGTTGTGTATACAAGTGATATGTGTAGCATTAAGCACAAGGGCCTCCATGTGGGACCCACAACACTGTTAAATGGTCCAAATGGTATGGACAATGGACAAAAAAAATGTCCCTGCCACTTTAGGGCCATTGTTCTCTAAATGACACCAGGGTGCTGGTTGCGTACATTCAGCGGCATGCAATGCACTTACACTTGCACAGGCGCATGGCTGCCTGTATCCAACTCACAGCCGCACATTAAAGCAAAAGAAAGCGATCCACTCCATTCAGACCTCCCACCAGGGATTTGTTGTTCACCATCTGGCCACTAGGGGGACTCACTCAGAATAAGAGATATTTTCGTGCCAGCATAACCCACGTAGACAGGTTCTTATAGTAGCAGCACCACAGAGAACCCCAATGAATTCACAGTTGATTTATAGAATGGTAACCTTAAGCGCAGAAATCAGGGCCAGTACATAAAGTAAGGGATTTAAACACGCATGGGATAGGCGTATGGCTTCCGTTTAAGGATTCAGTCTTTTACAGCAGAAAAAAAAGGGCAGTCAAGATGGGCCAGCAAACTCAATGTTTCTTTGTATCTAAGTCCATTTATTGTAACAATATCAAATAAATTGCACTGCGCCCGTGTGCGGTTGGTTTAGTTCATTTGGGGAATTTAGACATTACTGGCAAAGTGCAATCCACTTAGTAACAGTACCGACAAATTAGATAAATCTTGCAAGTAGAAGAACAAAAAGCCAGAGGTTGCAAGCATTTTAAGTCTTTCTTTTCGAATCATTATATGTGAGATCTGATTATCAGGCAGCCATAATAAGGTATCCAGCAGGCCTTGCATAAAAAAAAATAAACAGTAAAAAAAAGGAATTCACATTGACAGCAACTAATTAAATATTTCAAATGATTAATAAAATAAATATTTGGAATATTTAGGTAATTCAAAATGGCCGTCTGCAAGAACAGAAATTAATTTTTCTGGGTTGCATAGGAAAGGACTTGAGAACTGTTGAGAGTATTTGCTCACATCATCATTCCACTGAATTTATATACATTCTGCTCTTATTTTTCTATTCTTGGCATATAACTTTCACTTGAAACAATGCGGAATAAACTCAACAACAGATGAACTGTTTCTGTAGAGCTATCGTGGCGTGGACATAGTTCTTGAAGATATTGTTATCCGGTTACAAAGTTATTCGGAATCCATAGAGTATTAACTCAACTCAATGACCACTTAGTTACAAATCACACATGTCCAGATCTTTAATGTTTTGCACATTGTGGCCCCCAAAGGGAGTTTGCGTTCGATGCTCTCACTGAGAGGACAGTCTCTTTTAATTAAACGGATATTATTGATTTAAGAAAACCTTACTTGGTATTTACATTCAGTGATGATAACGCTGGAGAAACGGCGTCCTTATTTGCAAATAATTTAGCACTTTCCCTTAGAGAGTCAGTTAATTAAGCTGATATTGGAAACATGGTCTTAAAGAAATACAATCAGATCCAGAAAGGTTCTATTAAGGAAAGGTAGACATACTTAATCCCAGTAGTTTTGGCTATGAGGCATTTCACCTAGATCACGTCAGAAGGAGAAGACAAAGGTGTTCTAGGGGATCATTGGCACGTGAGTACTAATCTTAAAGATAAACATCATTCCATTACTTATATATAATGAGCTAAGATAAAACATTAAATATGTATCACTTAGGGAAAATAAAAATAAATATTGGGGAACATGTGCTTTGCCTTAAGGACATCACTAGAGGAACATCTAGCAGAAAGAAACACGTATATGGCCAAGGCAGACAACATTTCCCAAGCCTATGTGGTCCACTCAATAGTAGACTTGTTTATTGAGATTTATACAAATTGATAATTTACCAAATTTTAGAAAATTTACCAAAATTTATTAAATTTGGCGATTCGTACAAAGTCAGAAAATTAGACCAACCCCCCCCACAACTTGGATGAAAACAAAGCAAAACATTTTCATTCATTCACACTCACACTTGCGGAGACATCCTCTCCCTGATCCTCTAATCGGGAGAGAGGAGGATGTCACCAGAAGCACCGTCATATAGCCCTCAGTTCAAGTTAGGGCAAAATGACGTGGCTTCCGATGATGTTTCCTGGCCCAAATGGAGGCTCACAGAGAGAACTTCCCCTCAAGCGCCTCCATTTTGGCAGAAGCTCCTGCCGGGTTTTTTCTACAGAGATGCAGACGAAGATAGAAGATAACAGATTGAAGAAAAGATAGAAGATGAAGAAGATGTGGAAGCGACGTCGTCAACAGAAGCGGAAGTGGTCGGCAGAGAAGGTAGGGAAACATTTAGAGATCAAGAGAGAGAGAATGAGAGTGTGAGCGAGAGTGTGGGAGAGTGAATGTGGGCACCGAGCAACGACTTTCATTCCCAAATTAAAAATTCACCCCTGAATTTTCAAAAGAGCCAAATGGGCAGGAAACGAAATTCATTGGCCGAAAATTAACAGAAAAAAATTGTCTGAATTGTTTCTGCCCCGTTTGCACGTCTAATTAGTAGTACAAATACATTAGAATGTTGTCTTTATCCGACCATTTCATCTTACATCACAATTCCTTATTCTGTATCACTATAAAGGTAATTACATTTAATTTAAGTAAATATGGTTTCTAGCTTCTGGATTTATTGTGGGTCATGCTTCTCAGATTAAGATCACTTCCCATTATATCCGTCACTTACAAGTGGAAAAGAAATTACCTTGTTACCTTCACAGAGCTTGCTCAGATTGATTATACATTCTTGCTTATTGTGTCTGCACAAAGCTGATTTATAAATTGACTCAATTATAGTGTTATTTGCTTCTAGTTATAAAACCTTTTTCTTACAAAACAGAACGCGTTATTATAATACAGGTTACAACCCATCTTCTGGAAGGGCCAATTGTCACAATTACCCGACGCGCTTGGCTTTTTTTTTTGTTTTATGCTTTTTTTTTTTTTATCAGATCTGTTTTTATCGCACTTCATGGAAATATTAAGCCATTTTTACTATTATCAGAAAAATGTTTCCAGTGAATAATAATGAAGCCTATTCTAGATATAAAGGACGGAGAACTCATTGACCGTGCATGGATGAGGCTGTGTCCGGGTGTTCATTGGTTTCATTATCTGCTGCTTTCTATGAATTGCGTGTGCAAAGCTAGTGAACTTCTTGCTGCCTGCCCTGACCTAGGCATTGACCTGACGCTTGATGTGTATCCATTGCTAGAAGGAGAATTGAGTTGAAAGAAAAGAGATAATCGGATGCCGAAAAAGGAACACACTTACCCTTCTTTCTCTATATCTAGAAGGTACCTCTTCCCCGGTTTATTATGAGCTTCCCATTTGGTATACTTAAAACCTTCTTGATTTAGAACTAGTTTAGAGTAGATACGCGTTCCATAACCCATGTCTGAATTCCCTCATTGTATAAACCTCTGTCACCTCTGCCGGGAGGCTGTTCCATTGATCTACCACCCTCTTCTTGAAATCAGAGCGGACCAGGGGATAGTTAGCTCACGTGCCACCCTCTAACCCCCCCGCTTGCATGCGTATTGCAGGCGTATTGGTGACCCCCTCTCTAGTATCTGGCTTATCGACTCTTCCCGGTCCTTCTTGGATGCTTTCACTGCCAATAGCTGAATATCCGCCGTTCGGTGTCGGAAGGTTCTCCGCGCCTCACAGAAAATCCATGAAGGCTCCTGGTACGGCGATTGTGTGACAAAGGTCAGAACTGAGCTACTGAAGACAACATGAAAGATGGAACACCTCCTGGTTTTTAGCTGCGAGAGACACAAAGAACAGATTGATGATCTGTGTTGTGAGTCTGCGGAGGACTCGCTACCAGCTTCCTAGTTCAATTGCACAAGGACTTCATTCCGCGTCGCTTTCGGCACCAAATAAAGCAAAGTCATTATTTACCGGAGACACAGAATAGACGGAAGAGTGGGGATTAATAAAAATGCTTAACGTCATCTCTTGTCCGGTGTCATTTTATTAGGAAACTATAAACTAAAACGCTTCATAAAGCGCAGCTCTAAATAGAGTGGTGATCGCAAACAAATTTCTTAACTTAAGTATTTTTATTGCCCAAAAAAAGAGCAAAGACGGCAAAAACAAAAGCCCTCAATACACAATCTCTTATTTCTCTCTTCTCTTCCCACTAGCCCCTTCTCTCTCCCTATCTCCCTCTCTCCTACCCCCCCTTCCCGTCTCGTGTCGGCAGCTTTAAAACGTTTCAAAAACATGAAAATGTGGATTTTGAAATAAAGCTCATTCTGTCGAATCCATATCGAAAAGCTCAACTTTTAACTTTGGCTTCAATGCCTGCTTTGGACAGCCTTCCTCTACTCAAAGACCATTCCAGAACTCAAATACCCCTCAAATATTAGGCTTTTTTTCCTTTAAAATAATCTTCTTTAACCCCTTAATGACAAAGCCCGTACATGTACAGGCTCAAAATGCATTGCTTTCAATGGGTTTAGGGACCGCCCATTGTCCTTAAGGGGTTAAACAAGATTGTTCGGAAGCGTGTCCATCATGCCCAAATTTCCAAGCAACAATAAGGTCCTCGCGACATTTTGGTCCTCATCATTTCGGACCACAACGACATTCCGTTCCCAAGAATATCCTGTTAAGAAATGGAATCTTAGAATAAAGATGAGACTCGGAATCTTCCAGCAGCGCCGGTACCGGCGATTATTCTAATTCAGCAAACTGCTATTCGTGACAAAGAACAATCACGCGTCCTAAGATGAATTCGCAAGCGCGGTAAATGATGGAAGCACAAAAGTTTTATTACAACTTAAGTTCGGGGCTGGCTGAGAGCAGCAAAACTGTTTACCGGTTTCAGGCAGAAATGTAGACAAATGATTTCGGCGCGATCGTCGCTTCGCCTTTAATGGGTAAGTACTGATGGAAATAAGGATGAAGTGTCAGCACGCGCCGCTGGAGACATAACAACACAGATATTTCGGGAGCTGGGATGGAGTCTCTAATGATGATAAACACTACACCACATTCACTCCAATCTCAACACTCCAGAGGCTGTGATAGAGATTTTCGGACAGCGCCCATAGTAAATGATGTTGGTCTACTACACATTTTAGAAACTTTGGAAAAAAAGCCTTAATACTAACGAGTTAAACATCATAAAGAAATTAAGCCCAGTGTATTTTTTTTTACTAAAAGTAAAAAGAAAATGAAAGAAAATACATAAAAAAAAAAAAAATTACATAATCAGTTCCAAATTTACATTTCATGTGCGCTAGGGAGAAATTCTCTAAAAAATATAAATTTGCTTTGTCGGGGAGGGCATGAAAAGCAAACAATGGGAAAAAAAGAAGCAGAATATTTGAAGTGGGTGGGGCTTAGTACTGAGTGGGCGTGGCCACTATGAGGCCACCTCCCTTTGTCTCTCGTAGTGCTGACTATGAACAATCCATGCCGTTTGGACAACCTGGCCTTAGACGTGAATGTCTTTATGGCACGGATATAGATATCAGTAACTACCCCTTGTTTTAATGACATCATAACTGGCCAGTTGATGTAAGCATTGTGACGCTCATAACCATTTGTCATAGAATGACTGAATTTTGTATAAACATAGCAAGAAATCACGGATTGGAAATCACTCGTCAGTAAGCAAAGTGTGTTTCCTTGATTGAAAATGGCAGCATCGCCGATGGAAGCAATTAGAGAGTGTGGGCAACTTATAAACACGGCTTTAAGAGAAGCACAATATGACCAAGTCAAGTAATAAACAAAACACTATTTCTGTACATATAAATGTATATATTAAGTAGATATTTTCCAGAAATTCGATTGTATTATACATGAAAATGGGAAGAATGTTGACCTTGGCCAGGTCATGACCGGTTATAGTCACTTATTGCGTTTTTTCCCCTCTCCTGGTATAATGTGGATATTTACTCGTCCAAGAGCTGGCGTGAGGTCATAGAACTTTGACCTTCATAACATCCACTAATAGAAAAATCGATACGTAAGGCCCTTGTTTCCGACCATTGGTGTTCTAAAAACATATTGTGGTCATGTCACGACGACATATGGGGAAAATGGAGACATCTCATGGCAAACACGTTCTGAATGAATACATCTAAAATGTATCCTACTCGGGTAAGATTAACCCCTTAAGGACAATGGGCAGTCCCAAAACCCGTTGAAAACAATGCATTTTGAGCCCATACATGTACGGGCTTTGTCATTAAGGGGTTAAAATAACTTTTTTTTTACCACGGACAGCCCTCCGTTATGTGATTTGTTTTCCGATGTCACGTGGAGCGTTCTGTTTTATTTTATTCATGTATTTTTTCTTATAAAGTAATTTTTGTAAAAATTACACTGAAAATATTCAATAATTATCTTAAGTCTAAAAAAAAAAAATAAAAAAATAGCAATATGCATTTGTAAAATATAGATAAAAAAAGCCTAAAAAAGTTCTCTCGCAAAACTCTGAAACTAAAAACTAAAAACCAAACTGTATTTTCTTAAAGGCCATCGCATGAATTAATGTCGCCTCTAGGCTCAGGTTTTACATGTGGGATTTTGTGTGATTTTCTCTCTTTCTGTTCAATATAAAACCTTTGCTTACCATAGCAACCAGTGCTCTGATGGTATGCAAGCGCTCATCCCTTTAGATGTAGAGAATTTGATCAAGAAAATCAGTGCAAAACAGTATGTAAATTTTTACCATGCAATATTATCTGGATTAACCTCTTAGTTTCTCTTCTGTGGGTTGCTAAACAAGATATGGATTGAAACCAAGGCATCCATTGACTAGATGGAGATGTTTTGTAGGGTTAAAAATTCAGCTCGTGATGTGTGTTTGTTGCAGAATGATTTAATAAAATTTGGAAAATATTCAATTAAATTTCAGATGAGATTAACATTGATAAATGTAAAGTTATGCAGCTGGATAGTCATAAAATTAAACAAATATTTCCAACTTTTTTAAATTAAAAGCAAAAAATGTAAAATACAATTATAGACATAAAATTAAAAAAAAATTGACAAATATATATATATATATATATATATATATATATAGTTTTAATTAATACATAATTAATTGCTTTTAATATTTCATTTTATTTAGCTAAATAGGTAAAATAATAATTTATTGTTATATTAAATGACATTATATGTTATGATTTAGCAGTTATAATTTAACAATTCTTTATAGTGCTAGAGCACAAAAATGTAGAAAATTTAATTTAGAAAATAAATTATAAAAATAGAAAAGACAAGATATGATCAAATGTATAAAATAGAGGTGGGTATGTAGCCATTTTGGGCTCAGTTAATTTACTTTATATATTAATAAAATAATTATTTAACTCCTTGAACAAATGGGCACCGAATTCTTTATTTAGTATTTATTAATTTTGCATTACGAGAAGCGTATATTTTCCAGCGGTTTAATGATTTTCATTGATCTTATTTTTCATTTATATATATATATATATATTTAATTATTAAAGGAGTCGATTTTGCCTTCACAGGGGTATGGTAATGAGTGTGACAGCAGAGGCATTAATCTTTATACCCCTTTTACAAATCCATGTATAAGTTTATGTCTGTCTAATAAAAGGATTCCAAGACAAGCAAACCGTCTCTGTTTAAAGCTGACAGTCGAGGGGATTCTAGAGTCATGTCAGCGAGAAGTCCTTGTAATGACATTTAATAGAGAGCGTCTCGTTGATAACCTTAAACGATGAACGAAATTAAATTAAATCTCATATATAAATATCAAATCATTTTTGTTTTACTTGAAATTGTCCTTTCTCTTCTAATAGAGACTGACATTTGATTCTTTCAAGGATTGTTGTTGATTTCAATAAAACCTGTCACCGTGAAATGTTATTGACTTATATGTAAGTCCTGAATATATGCTTCTTCTCGCTGGGGAATACCTTATTGTGTGCGAAAGGACTAGAGGACAGAGATATAGTAAATACCACCTCCACTCCCCATTCCCCATTGCTATGAACTATAACATTTGGCATGTAGCATTGGAAATCACGGCAATCGATAAGTTTGGCTTGATAAAATATTAACAAAACTTAATGGTTTTTCCTTAATGAGTAGAACCCTACCTTTTTTATTTGCTTGGCCCATCTAAACATGGCTTATGTCTCTCTTGTCCATGTTGTCCCATAAGTTTGACATTTTTTTCTACAGCTAGCGCGACCAATATACTCTTCTGCTTTTCTCCTCCGCTCTAGATGACCACCCTGACCTTCTCCCTTGTACTATTATTATTATTATTTTATTTTTTATTATTATTATATGTTATTAAGTGTTAACATATTTTGAAGCACTCTAAAATGTCAATATGTAAATAAGTATATAAAACATTTAAATGTACAGATACAACATAAGGACCTTGCCTTGCCTTATGACACCTTCATACCACGTTCCAAGAAAGAATGATGATCTTTAGGAAGCCCCACTTACATTCTAAAGGTCCACAAGACCTGCCTGTTTCCTCCACTTGTCTAGATACATGTTCTCCATATTTCATGTCCTTCTCTCTTATATATCATGCCCAGACATTACCAGATGACCTCCTACCTATCCCCTAACCTTTTCCGAACCATCATCTTCTCATGAGCTCCCCACGCACCCGTCTCTTGATACGTTGTATAAACCCTCATCCTTTTTATTTATTTTGTAGCCAACGATGATACTTAGCTCAGAAGGAGACAAGAGACCACAAAGTACCCTGTGATGGCATAAATGAGGCCTAGGCAGCAGGCCGCGAGGGCTATAAATGAAACTAACAAGGATTAGGGTGCTAAAAAAAAGAGAGCTTTAGAGGAATAAGGGGAACGACGCATGAAAGATGTTTGGGGCTTGGTGATTAAATCAATGCTTCTTAGATGAGGTTCTATTGAATAGAGGAGTAATAAAAGTGTTGAATGGATTTTGTATTATATTCCAGCGACCGAATGTTATTATAATAATTGTTCATTCTTTTTGAACTAAGAGAAGGGAATGTTGTCAGGTCTGGACTCCCTGTCTAGATATGGCATTGAACAATGAAATATCCGCTAGAAATGACACATTTTTCATGTTGGACCATTAAAGATCCATCACCACCCACAGCCACGGATTCCATTGACATATTTCAGGCGCCGAACGGCCTTACTCTTAAAAGCTTTTACCGTAGATGCGAGAACTATGTTACATATCAGCTTTCATTTAAAACGATTGCAAAAAGCAGTCCATATTTTTTCATGAGATCATCCCGTTTAACAGGAGACTCGTCGGAGTGACCTTCTCCGTAGCATGAAACAAAGTATCAGATTTGTATCATCCCTCCGAACATGCTAATGAAACATTTCTGTCTCGCGAATCCTGAAGGCCATTTAGACGCCGCGGTCAATCTGCAACAAGGACAGACAAACTGCATTTATGTCGATATAATGTGCCCCGGGGGTAGAAAATTAAGGATAAACAAACTTTAATGTCATTATAACAAGTGGATGAGATCGTATCTGCTCGTATAATACAGGGTCCAAAAAAACATTAAAAAAATCTCTTATTCGACCTTGATCTTTTATATTTAGTACAGTTCAGATAAAAATGGACTGAGGTCCTTTATTCTGCCCCCACGTTGGCTGCAGCCCCTGTTCTGGACCCTAAAGCGTATTTATTCACGACGGAAAATAAAAATAAACACGCCGAGAATAACAAAGTTGAGTTGTGGCACGAACTGTAATATGCCAAGGCCATCGTCGACAAATTTCACGTCCTTACATCAGCCGCGGGAAGGAGAGACAATTGCCCTGATAAGGAGGTCAGAAGATACAATTGTCCTCATCATACTCGAAAACCCTCACAAGATAAAAGCAAGAAGAAACGGTCAAACGACCAAAGAAACATAGTGTTTTTTGGATGATTTCTACTGTTACGGAAAGTTTTTGCCCGAATCCAGAGGAAAGCCACGCAAACATTCTCATTGTTCAGAGATCAAAGGATAGAGAGAGGGAGGAGATGTCCCAAGGTGGAGGATCAGACGTATCCAGACACAGGACATGCCACCGCTTTGTACAGCCGCCCCCAATTTTTGGGACTCCGTTGGCTCCCAAACTAAAACCCAAGAGAGGTTTGCTAGCCCAGCCATGGTTTGTATCATCCGCTAAAATTCTAATCTCCTTTAGTTAATATAAACCAGACAAAAGCAGGTCTTAAGAGGGCAGAAGTCTGAAGAAGGATAGGCAACGGCACGTAAAAAAATTATCTGTCTTTTCAAATAGATTACCATTTATCTGTTCGCTCTCAGCCGGCGCACGATACCCAATTACTCGCCACGCGATGTAAGATTAATGCAAAATCTGTGAAAAATTGGATTTTCATCCCCTTGTCCAAAAACCATAGGTATGTAAATTTTTTTTTTGAATGGGAATACAAACACTGGTATTTTTATTATTTTTTCCCCCCCATAGATTTAAATAGGAATCAAGCAAATGGTGGTTCTTGAACAGAAAAGCTTTTTTTTTTTTTTTTTTTTTTTATAATCAGGGGATATTCAACTGAAACGTATCTAATCTCCATTGCGTTTTCATAATGATTAACCCCTTAATGACAAAGCCCGTACATGCACGGGCTCAAAATGCATTGTTTTTAATGGGTTTAGGGACCGCCCATTGTCCTTAAGGGGTTAAATTCTGAAATATCCAGCTCTGCGCGCTCATTTTTCTAATCCTCCAGAAGTAATGGGTAAAAAAAGTCGGTTTCTCTGTAATAAGGCGACAGCAATGCATTTATTAAAGTTAATTGAGAGGTTGTTTTTTTTTTACATGAAAAATTTGTGTTCCTGGCATTCATAACTTTTAGGCTAATTTTCACCGCTCGTTCATTTCTCCGGTGCCGGTTACAAACTGTACTTTCGTCCTTGTCATTTTTCACCAACGGAATCACGGTCTCGAAAAAAAAAAAAACTGATAGGCAATTAATCACATTAAATGCTAAAGTTTGGTGCCACGAAATCATTTTCCTGATAGATGTATCAAGAGAGCCCTATTTTCATTTGGAGATGGGGAGACATGACTTAAAATATATCTCCATGGCACAAGAGCCGGGCTCGATCGCTCTTTTTTTTTCCCATTTTTCTTTCAAGTGCGTCAATGCCGAGTGAATTTTGAGCAATACTTGACAACGGATGATTAAAGGAAGTATAGTTAAAATATTAATGAAATATATATATATATCCTGCCAGATATGTGTATAAAAGATTGTAGATCGTTACCGGACTGGCAATTTAAATTGGGCACTGGCACTTTAAGGCCAACAGCCAATAAACTACAGGCCTATGGCCACCATGACTTTTTTACAGCTCATCCCCCCTCCCCCAACATTCCAAGCTGTGTTGGGGTGTGGTTAGAGGTGGAAAGAGGCGGGGTTAGAGTTGAGCGTGTATAAGCTGGAGGTGGGTCCAAGTGGGGCCAGAGGAGGGGCCACATGTCCACCTTACCCAAAGCTGCAGCACAGACTTCCATCAATCTTACGGCTCCCTGGACTGGAGGTAAAAGATCAAAGGATCCTGCCTATGACCCCCTCTGCCCTGAAAAGTGGGACAGTGGCGGAGCTCTGTGCCCAAAAATCAGGACCGTCCCACAAAAACGGGGAGACTTAGAAGGCATGACAGCATGAGGCCGGAGTCTATAGGTAGGTGAGAGGTGAGTTAAAGATGCCGGCTGGTCATTATGGGGGCTGTCTCCCCGTGTTTAGCTGCAGCACCAGGTTTAATGTCTACATTTTCACCCAATATCCATTTTGAGCTTTTTTTTTAACCAAAAAAACTACTAATCACACCTCTTTCCTCAAAACCAAAACCAATTTGAAAGTTGCCATACGGGACCGGGTTAGAAGTAACAGCATCTCTTATAAACAATAACAAGAAGAAACAAAGAAGAAAGCAAGTAAAAACCAAGTAAAAACTTGTTATTATTACTTCTGTATTTTTAGTCCAGTTTTTCCGTCGAGCTTATAAACCGTATTAAACTGTTAAGAATTCAATGACTTTTTTATAAATCGTTATCAGGCATATACCAAGAAGAGCTGGAGTTTCAAGGACCGGTGCGGATGCTTTCATGACAATACCGCTTCCCTGCAAGCTGCAATGTAATTATTGTAGGAATAATCATACTTATTTATAGAGCACTTTATGTCAAGGCAATTTCATCTACGGAACATTATGTACACATACGGAAGGGAAAACAAATAAAGCATTTTACACTCACCTACTAGAGAGCATGGGAGTTTCAGTGAGAAAAAAAGGAATTCAATGTAATTTTTATTATTCTTGAGTCCAAAAAAGTGGCTCTTTGTGGATGAAAAACCCAACTTTTTTTTGTTTCGCTGCAGATCTGATATTATGTTTTTACGTAACGCAGGTTCTACAAGCGTAACACTTTGAAAGAAAGCTATGAACAACCATTAATGTTGAGTTTTTTTGGTAGCGTCAAGGCCCAAAAATGCCATCCGTCTGTATGAAGAACGCCACGCCGCATGTCAATGAGCTAGAGCTGGGGCGACGTCAGAGATCGCGGCCTGCACGGACTTCACATCCATTTCCAGAAGAAGACAGAAGCAAAACAAGGAGGCACGGGGACATTGTCACTGGGCAGTACGCCCCTCACCTTGGGGCAGTCTGGGCAACTGCCCCTCTTGCCCCATGGGAGTTAAAGCCCTCCAATGAGCTTCCAGACTATGCATATCCCAATGCTTCCCGTAGGCCATTCTAATACCCATGAAATGGGTAGTGATATGGGATTTTTAGTATATATTCCTTTAAAAACACTTAAATATTTTATTGACCCAGGCTGTAGGTTCCTGACTGGTCTTTACCTTAGTGGCGCGTAGCTGCAAGCACTATGGATTGTTTGTTAGTAGAAGGGTACTGGGTGTTCGGGACTTTTCAGCTTGATAGTTCCAGGAGTGAAGCAGAAATGAGGAGACGCAGAAGTGGAACAAACTAACGTAAGACACACATGGATGGAGGACAGACAGGAATTGATTAAATGCCGGCTAGGATTACCAATCAAAATAGGTCAGAGGCATCGTAGCATGAAAGGAGCAGCTAAACATATTCTGTAACACAGCTTGCGTCTGCCAAGAGGCAGCCTCGTGGTGCCAAGGTGGAGACCCACCAGGGGATTATGGTATTTGTAGTGTCTTGAACACAGGTTTTACATCAACCCTTTGAACCCAACCCTTAGGGTTCAACGTGTAACAGGGTGTTAAAAAAAAAAAGAAGAAAAAGGAAAACTGTTGGAATGGACAGAATGATCGGAGAATGGAATCACAGAGATAAGTAAAGCAGAAATTCTGCTGATCATGATTGTGAAGAGATTGAACGCATTGGCCAAGGTTCCGCGAGCGGCAACGCGGGAAACCGACGACCGTACAGTATGGTGTTACATAACCTGGGCCAAAATGTTGACCTTTCGGTAAAATGCCAAATCTGTTTCAATAGCGTTTGTTTAATAAGAATCAACTCTATATCCTGTTAAGCAAGCATATTGGAACAGATTTGATATTTTACCAAAAGGTCAAGCTTTTGGCCAAGGTCGTGTAATGACATTTTGAAAGTGGTAGATGGGTCCTTAAGGGGAGATCCTAAGGAAGGACATTGTGGATAGATCCTTATAGAGTAAGGAGACATCCCGAGGAAGGACATGGTTGGGACCTCACCATGTAGACCCTTTAGCTGTAGACTTAGGAGATGCGTATTTGTGTCATGAATGGGAAATTTTATCAATATGACCTTAATAAAAATCCTCACTAACGTAGAAAAGTCACACCTATCCATTATTTTTGGTATGACCCATTATACCCCTAGCATAACCTCTTTGTTGTTTTTTTTTTTTATTAAAGTCTGATGATTTGGAGTTACACGGTGCGGCAGATAAATGAAAAGTCAATACAGTTTTCCCAGAAAGGAAATAATGGAATCAATTTGTTTGGTTTTTTTTGCAGTCGGATCCTGAGCGTTTTATTTCGTTCCGTGTCAATGTAGGTCACCGAGAACGAGCAGTGAAACATTATTCACATAATAAAGAATTTGGAACAAAGAAATGAAATGGAGCTAAAGGAACTGAATATCAAAACCGCTAAGAATTTGTAAACATGCCTGCCGTACTACCGTACTACCGTGAGAGTATCTTAAAAGCAAGACGTGAAGGATCGTCCTTGATCCTTTGGCCACAAACCCATTTATCGTCTGTGTCAACCGAAAGGACGAATGGTTCAGCATCAGCATTTCGAGATCGTTTCAAGATAAATTCTTCTTTTAAAGCTGGCACCAGGCTTCCCCGCCGCTGCGAACGGCTATTAATATGTATTAAGTCTCTAGACGTTGGCCAACCCTAAGAACGTTTCAGAATCGGTTACGACGCGGTCTTCCATGCGCTTGTCCAATCCAGCTGTCCCTCGAAGCACGGACAAAAAAAAAAAAGACTAAAACCATTAAAAACTTTTAAATTTCTCCAGAAGGAAGAACAGATTTGTTGCAAAAGCAACAGTTAAAAAGCAGATGTGTAAAGATTTGTTTACAGCCCACCTGGGGCCATGAATAATAAACAGTGTAAATATTTTACGGTATGGATATTATAAGCCACATGCATCCCCGGTATGGAACATTTTACTTTATTTGGCTAACATTAAAAAAAAATATATATATTTAAATGTATTTTATTTAATTACAGGCAAAATTTACAGATAACGTTAAATTTAATAGAAATTGTTCAATTTATTTATATTTTTGAATTTAATTTTAAATTAGTTTTAAAAATAACTTTATAGAATGATGAAAAAAAATATGCTAAAAATTTTATACTACAATAAAACCTCTCATTTCCCCAAGTAAAATGGTTATCCCCAAACTCGGTGGAATTTCATTCAAGTTTGTAGCAATTAAACCATCTTCTTGGGCTAAACATTGATATAGAACGTTCTAAATCAAAGGAGAGAAGTGGTGATGACCGACACCCCCCCCAAAAAAAAGGGAGAGAGCCAACGGATGCTATAGAACTGTAACCGCTATATATTGCAATTCTATAATATTACAGATTAATTTTGGAGTAGAAACCATAATTATGAATATTTCCACTAAGAAGTTTCAGAAGCACTAATGCTATAACGGTCAACCAGGGATGAAAGGGCATCTTCATCAAGGTGGACGCCATTACCGGACGCCATTAATTAGGCGCCTGTGGGTTTTAAGTTTTAGAAAGCTGAGACTTTTCTCTATGTCCTGGGTGACTACTCTTCAAAGGTTAACCTTCACCCCCTCTACATATGAAAGTTGGGCAATACTTCTCTGGAACATGGGACGTCGTTGAGGTCCTTCTCATTCACAATTTGAAGGGGCGAGATCAGAAACATCAACATGTGCAGAAATGTATCTCAAAATTCTCAGGTAAAGAGTTAATTATCGGCACAAGATGCTTTATGGTTAACTTTTCAACTTCAAAGTGAAGGTCCATGGATTTAGACGATTCCTTTCGAGAACGTTTCGACCATTTATTCAGTAAATAGTGGTTGTCTTATACAAGACAGCTTGATATCTCTTGAAAGTTGGTTGGAATTCTCTTAATTTTGTTTGAGCGGATGTATGCTCCCTGTGGGAAGCCATGGTGTTGAGCCGTTGGCTTCTTTTATCATCTTGAAATATAATTACTTCTTCTATATCTCAGTCTACGGGATATTTGGATGGTTGGTCCACCGGCCTGTGAGTATTTGACCTACTTAAGAAAAAGAATGAGTTTAAGTCGCTTGGGGATCGTGTGAGTCCTTTCACGGTTAGACTAACCAAAGAAGATAACCAAATTATCTTATATCTGATGACCATACCCCATATATGCTTTTCTTTTCTTAACCCCTTAAAAAATGCATTGTTTTCAAAGGGTTTAGGGGCCGCCCATTGTCCTTAAGGGGTTAATAATGGTACAAGAACAATTATATATGTTTTATTGTTTTTTATTTATGACAATGTGTTACAAAAAAGATAACAGCCTCTTTAGTAATGGTTTTAACCTTTTGTCTGCCACAGGGGTCTACCGCGGGGGGGGGGCTTTCTCTGTCTTCTTAAACCTTAAGAGATTGAACCTCGGGGATTGCGCGGCCTCTGGAGAAGAAGAAGGTAAACTGATAGATGGCAAGCAGAAGTCAGGAGAAGGAGTCGAGCAATAACGTCAACCTCAGTCCGGGAGTCAGAAACGTAAATAGAATCTTAGAGACAGAAACATTCCGATGACGAATTACGGACAGTTAGGGTTTCTACATTGATATTCCAGCTGCCCTTATATCGCAGTCCCTCAGTTATTTGCTGGTATGAAGGAGTTAATGGAGATGGGCTCCTGCCTTGCTGCATTTTACATGAGATAATGCGCATGCTGACTTTTGGTTGTCAACTAAATAAAGGAAGTTCTCGCAAATGTTGTTTCTCGGGAGTGCACATGCTCCAATGGCATACGGATAGAGTTTCATCGCTGTGAAGCTTTGTCACAGAGTCGTCAGAAGGTATGACCTAGATTCCTCCTAAAACATTTTTATTAGTTGCTGTTTTTTTTTTGGAAGTCAGAAACCGTCGTGCTGCTGGGATGATGACTGGAAACCTTGGATCGAAAACAGGCGGAGCAGCGCAAGCAATAAGCAATTTATTTCAGCCATGAACTTTTAGAAAAGACAAGCTCATGTAGGTTAAGGAGAAGGGGAGTGCTGGCACCTTTTGGCTTGAGGGCAAGTAAAGCTCAGTGGTCCCCCTAGTCCCTACCCCCCCCCCCAAACTAACACACACTAACACACACTCACTCTAACACACACACTAACACACTTACCCTAACATAAAGTAACATAGATTTACTTTCAAACACTAACTCTAACACACTTAAGCTCACACACTTACAAATTACAATCCATACACACTCTAAAGCCAACGCACTCTATCACACACTCACACACACTTACTCTATCACTCATGTAGTCCGAGCTGCTACTCTACTGCCGCAGGGTCATGGCCCATACTCCTGCCTCCACAAGTAGGTGGGCCAATTGTCCTCTCGACCAGATGCTACCTGACAAGGAGTTAGGAAAATGGATGGAAATATTCATGTTGAATCTGATTTTGTGTGGCGGCCAATGATTTTACCCCCAAACACACAACCAAAGCCACTTGTTCGGGAGTTGTGGCTTGCTGCGCCATGCATTCAATGGTTAAATGGAATAAAAACACATAGGAATCGATTTCCCTTCCCTCCCCCACGCTTTCCAGTAATGATATCATAGAGCAGGTAAACAAGGCGTCACATTACTCATCTTTTAGTGCTGCCGATAGCCGCTGCCGGTTAATGATGCCTTTTGTACCGCGCTTCTGCTAATGGGAACAAACGTACCTCTTGCTTAATTTCTCTTGGGATGCTTGTGTCACGTTATTGACTTCTGACCTCCGCGAGGGTATGATTTATGCCAAGAGAATATTGAATTCCGATGCGTGTTTGTAGCCATGCCCATTCTTCGCGCGTTGAGTGTAAATGTGCGTTTATGACTAATAATGGATTGGGAAAGTTTACATTTAAATATAACGTCTTTATGCTGTGTTAGGGAATTCTTTCTGCTCTGGGTCGGGATGGAGATGCAATGACGATACGGCCTCAGTAATAAGCGGAGGATCTCTCAGGGGTTAAATTACTGTATACAGCGCTGGGGGGTTATATTACTGTATACAGCGCAGGGGGTTATATTACTGTATACAGCGCAGGGGGTTATATTACTGTATACAGCGCTGGGGGTTATATTACTGTATACAGCGCTGGGGGTTATATTACTGTATACAGTGCTGGGGGTTATATTACTGTATACAGCGCTGGGTGTTATATTACTGTATACAGTGCTGGGGGTTATATTACTGTATACAGCGCTGGGGGGTTATATTACTGTATACAGCGCTGGGGGGTTATATTACTGTATACAGCGCTGGGGGGTTATATTACTGTATACAGCACTGGGGGGTTATATTACTGTATACAGCGCTGG
This sequence comes from Spea bombifrons, assembly GCF_027358695.1. Classification (NCBI taxonomy): domain Eukaryota; kingdom Metazoa; phylum Chordata; class Amphibia; order Anura; family Pelobatidae; genus Spea; species Spea bombifrons. Next base: position 23,461,059 of record NC_071099.1, on the reverse strand, counting down.
GGGTTATATTACTGTATACAGCGCTGGGGGGTTATTACTGTATACAGTGCTGGGGGGTATATTACTGTATACAGCGCTGGGGGGTTATATTACTGTATACAGTGCTGGGGGTTATATTACTGTATACAGCGCTGGGGGTTATATTACTGTATACAGCGCTGGGGGTTATATTACTGTATACAGCGCTGGGGGTTATATTACTGTATACAGCGCTGGGGGTTATATTACTGTATACAGCGCTGGGGGTTATATTACTGTATACAGCACTGGGGGTTATTACTGTATACAGCGCTGGGGGTTATATTACTGTATACAGCGCTGGGGGTTATATTACTGTATACAGCGCTGGGGTCATATTACTGTATACAGCACTGGGGGTTATATTACTGTATACAGCGCTGGGGGTTATATTACTGTATACAGCACTGGGGGTTATATTACTGTATACAGCGCTGGGGGTTATATTACTGTATACAGCGCTGGGGGTTATATTACTGTATACAGCGCTGGGGGTTATATTACTGTATACAGCGCAGGGGGGTTATTACTGTATACAGCGCTGGGGGTTATATTACTGTATACAGTGCTGGGGTTATATTACTGTATACAGCGCTGGGGGTTATATTACTGTATACAGCGCTGGGGGTTATATTACTGTATACAGCGCTGGGGGTTATATTACTGTATACAGCGCTGGGGGTTATATTACTGTATACAGCGCTGGGGGGTTATATTACTGTATACAGCGCTGGGGGTTATATTACTATATACAGCGCTGGGGGGGTTATATCACTTTATACAGCGCTGGGGGGGTTATATTACTGTATACAGCACTGGGGGGTTATATTACTGTATACAGCACTGGGGGGTTATATTACTGTATACAGCACTGGGGGGTTATATTACTGTATACAGCGCTGGGGGGTTATATTACTGTATACAGCGCTGGGGGGTTATATTACTGTATACAGTGCTGGGGGGGTTATATTACTGTATACAGCGCTGGGGGGTTATATTACTGTATACAGCGCTGGAGGGTTATATTACTGTATACAGCGCTGGGGGTTATATTACTGTATACAGCGCTGGGGGGTTATATTACTGTATACAGCGCTGGGGGGTTATATTACTGTATACAGCGCTGGGGGGTTATATTACTGTATACAGCGCTGGGGGGTTATATTACTGTATACAGCGCTGGGGGGTTATATTACTGTATACAGTGCAGGGGGTTATATTACTGTATACAGCGCTGGGGGGTTATATTACTGTATACAGCGCTGGGGGTTATATTACTGTATACAGCGCTGGGGGGGTTATATTACTGTATACAGCGCTGGAGATTATCACATGACACATTAATCTAAATTGTCCTTTTGCCGTTAAAGGGTGCTTGGGCAGCTCGTTGAGTGAATATCTGCGGATTTTGTGTTCCAAACCAATTTCCTTTGAAAACACAAAACACATTTTCATGACACCCAGCGGTACTTCAGAGAGCTTTGTTGCTTAAATAGTAATTAGTTCGTCATTTTAACAATTAGTTTATAGAGCTGTCACTCAGCGCAGCCTCATGCCGGTGAAATACGGTATAATGGATTAGAATGCATTAAGGGTGATTGATGTCATTTATGTAGCGGAAAATGCAGCCGTATTATATATATATATTTTATGGAAGACGATTATACCAAAATAATAATGGTAACAGTAATTATGGCAGCAGGACGCACTTCACAGCGTTAGAAACGCTGCACCCCATTGAAGTGCATCATTACCGGAGCTCTGATAGACCGGGACGTAGACATGTTGGATTGCGGAGTCGTTTATGCTCGATGGCTCAAGAATAATAACGTACAAAATAATCACGTGCCGGGCACCGGTTCAGAAACATCTTAGTTGATTGCAGGTACCCCTCAATACTCCCCCTCAATGATAACATCCATCCTCTTAACCTGCGGGATACACGATCCACCTCCTCCGATCCTTTCTAAAGGAATACTTTAGAGACAACTTGGTCCGACTCTTGAACATTTGTCGAAAGTCTTCAACCCACGAGCCCCAGCGGTTATCTTGATGCGTGGAAGAACCTTCAGGACCACCATGATGATGAATATGGGTGGCTTGAAGAACAGAGCCACACGGTTTCTTAGGCTTAATGGTTCTTGCCCATCTTAAACACGCCTGGAAGAGGTGATCTTGAACATCCGACAAAACCAAGGACCAAAAAAAAGTTTGAGTATTTTTTCGGAAGAGAAAAAAAATGAGAAGACGAGACGGGCCAAATGGTTCTTATCTGTCCTCAAATTCTACATTTTTGTATGTCACTGCTGGGCCTGTAACCTTGGGACCTGTGGCATGTTCTTGCCTAGGCCTAGGGCAGCAAGTCCATGGGGGGGGCAATCACCCGATTAGGTGATCAGACTCCTTGTAACACCACTGCTCATTGGGTCATTTAAAAGGGAGATCACTGATCCCCCCCAACACTGGAGAGCTGTGACAAGTCAGCACAGTCTTCCATTGCTTACTTCCGCCTCGCGCCATACTTCCTTAAAAGGAGAAAACCAAGATATGACATCATATCCCAACTTCGGCAGTACGTCGGCGGGGCGGCAGAGGCGGCTGGTAGCGATGCCCTGGGTTAGGCCTTGGGTAGTGCCAAAGATACACCACTGCCTCTTGAATCGATCCGGCACGGGGTAATTATTTCCATGGTACCACAACGTCTGTGTTGCTCGTTTTCTATAACCCCTTTTAAGCCTAAACTAGTTTAGATATACTTTAACCCCTTAATGACAAAGCCCGCACATGAACGGGCTCAAAATGCATTGTTTTCAATGGGTTTAGGGACTGCCCATTGTCCTTAAGGGGTTAATCACCCCCATGTTGGCATTTTTAGGAAACATTTTCTAATCCCTAGACAGGAGCCGGCGCTAATTTGTGTCAAATTGCCAATTTTTCTAAGTAAAATTACGTAAATAAAACCACTCAAGGCAAACTTTAACCTCATCCAGGAGCCCAATTCAGCCGGAAAGGTCAGATTTGTTATCTATCAAAGTAGCCTAGAACCGAGGAATAATGAGCGACCTCGAATATCTGGCCTTTACCCTGCGAAAAAAGCGCTTTTAAATCAAGCCAAGAGAGCAGCGACTGAAAATCATTCCTTTCTGTCTGCACAAAAAGGTCACCGTCTGAAATATTATGGGGTAATTTTATACAAGTTTATAAGGCGGAACAAAACATAGCAAAAAAAAGCATTAAAACCACATTTACGGAGCATGCGAGTGCGTTAACGCTCCTCGCCGGTCACTGGGAGTCCGTAAGAGCTGCCAAATGCCTAAATTACGTGAAAAAACACCAATAAATAAACGTGCAAATAAAAAAATGTGATATTTACCTTTGCAAGCGACTTTATCCCCTTCTAAAGCAGAAACATAGAATCTAAAGGCAGATCAGGCCCACTCGGCCCTTTCTAGTGTGCCCGTTACAATCGGGAGACAAATGCCTATGCCATCAATGTCCTTTTTACTGCATTATCTACTACCCCTGCTGGGAGGCTGCTCCGCTTATCTACTACCCTCTCAGACTGAACTGCCAGCAAGTTCTGTGCGTCTATATACAGAATATAAAAAGGCTCTGACTTCTTCTATTTATTTGAGTCATGGAAGTAAGTATTATGAGAAATAAAATATTTTATTTTATTTATTAAATTATCTTTATTATTTTATTAATTTTTTTAATTTTATTTTATTTATTTTGTTAAATTTTTTTTTTTAATTTTTTTTTTTTGCGCTTTTCTGTTCCTTTAAAGAAAGACTCGCGCACTTGGGTAATATATTGCAATTCTTCTATCGTGAGACGTAATGTTGAAAAGGCACTTGTTTCCATAATTGGCCGTATCCTCCGTCTCCTAGAGGATGCTGGAAAAGTTTTGTTAGCCAACGTTCCTGATGGATTGTTTTTCTGATAAGGATTCTGATAGCTCTCCTTGGGGGGAAATAACCCAAAAGGTTTTTTCCGCGATGGTCGAGCATGCGGCAATGCGGTTATTCCGGTTTCACAATATGACCCTATGGGACTCATTACGATGTTTCCACTGCAAGTCTGATTTCAGCACCTTGGACAGCGGCCAGAACGCATTCGAGTTATTTCCACGACTTCTGTACATTGGAGATGCTGCCTACAGCTTGTTATTAGGACCATTATCTGTTATTTATATGGCGCCAACCCTTTCCGCAGCGCATCTTACAGTCCCTACATTCAAAGGCTCTGACAAAAGTAGGAAGGTAAGCAAACAGTTGAAGACGATCTTGAAGACGCTGATTTAAAGGGACGGAAAGGCTCGCCCGCTACCCTTTCATTGTTTATCATGCATCGTAAAGCGTCTCATTCCACGGGCTGCCCGTCGACGCGGTTCTGTTATTTGCTGGGCTTTAAAAAATGTCTGAAATCAGCAATTTACGGGTATATTTTAATAAGAGATACAAGATCAGAGTCCTGGAGGTTATTACTGTATACAGCGCTGGGGGGGGATTATACTGTATACAGCGCTGGGGGTTATATTACTGTATACAGCGCTGTGGGTTATATTACTGTATACAGCGCTGGGGGGGGATTATACTGTATACGGCGCTGGGGGTTATATTACTGTATACAGCGCTGGGGGCTATATTACTGTATACAGTGCTGGGGGATTATACTGTATACAGCACTGGGGGGGTTATATTACTGTATACAGCGCTGGGGGTTATATTACTGTATACAGCGCTGGGGGTTATATTACTGTATACAGTGCTGGGGGGTTATATTACTGTATACAGCGCTGGGGACTATATTACTGTATACAGTGCTGGGGGTTATATTACTGTATACAGCGCTGGGGGTTATTATTACTGTATACAGCGCTGGGAGGGTTATATTACTGTATACAGTGCTGGGGGTTATATTACTGTATACAGCCCTGGGAGGGTTATATTACTGTATACAGTGCTGGGGGTTATATTACTGTATACAGCCCTGGGGGATATATTACTGTATACAGAGCTGGGGTTATATTACTGTATACAGCGCTGGGGGTTATATTACTGTATACAGCAGGGGGTTATATTACTGTATACAGCGCTGGGGTTATATTACTGTATACAGGGCTGGGGGTTATATTACTGTATACAGCGCTGGGGGGTTATATTACTGTATACAGCGCTGGGGGGTTATATTACTGTATACAGCGCTGGGGGGGTTATATTACTGTATACAGCGCTGGGGGGTTATATTACTGTATACAGCGCTGGGGGGTTATATTACTGTATACAGCGCTGGGGGGTTATATTACTGTATACAGCGCTGGGGTTATATTACTGTATACAGGGCTGGGGGTTATATTACTGTATACAGTGCTGGGGGGTTATATTACTGTATACAGCGCTGGGGGTTATATTACTGTATACAGCGCTGGGGGGTTTTATTACTGTATACAGTGCTGTGGGTTATATTACTGTATACAGCGCTGGGGGTATATTACTGTATACAGCGCTGGGGGTATATTACTGTATACAGCGCTGGGGGTATATTACTGTATACAGCGCTGTTCTTTATTATTTTTACAGATGGGACTTCCCATTTTAACATGATTTTGCAATAAAGTATGTTTTTCTACTTACTATTACATTTTGATTGGTAGACGGATAATCATTGAGTGTTGAAAAGAATAAAAATGCTAAATATAATTCTTTCATTTGCAATAAATTCCGTGTAAGAAAAGACAAAGGTTCCTCACTCAATTTCAACCAAAAAAATAGAGAGAACCCAGCAAGCGAAAATTCTATTTATAGTAAATTATTACATTAAGTACAAGATTTAGATCTGATTTGCTTCCGATAAATCCCACCTCGTGAGATTATGGATAATTTCCACTAAACTGAAGAGTGAATTATCCCGTCCCAAATGAGCAATTTATTTAACAAAAGCGTGGATGGAAACCGGTTATCTCCGACGATGTCATACAAGCAGAATTTCCATAACAACTCCATCAAATCTCTGAAACGTGGCTAGACATCAACATACGCGCAGTTCTTGGCTGGAAATTCACGCGTAAAAATGGACTCCCATACCTGAAGGATCCATGCGGTCACGAAACCCGATGAGTTGGTCCGTCTTGGTTACGTCTTAGCCTTCAACACCGGATAAATAGTCTGAAAACCAGAAATATACATCGTGAACCTCTAACTCTACCTACATACACCTCATACTTAATCTTCTACTCAGTTGGCCTTGACATGAGCTCGATAGGCGTCCATTGGCTACAAGTCTACGAGTCAGACCTTGATGTATGGAACTACATTGGAACAAAAGGCCACTTGCATTTAAAAAACAATAACAAAAGTATACAAAGCCATTAAGCATTATTACGCAAGCTTGTCTAGTTATGAAACCTTGTCTTCATAGATCAGGCATGCAGAGATGTTTTTGTAGGCCTCGTTGAAGGTCAAAGATCTGGTCTTGCAGGCAAAGCCTACTGTAGTACACGTGATCCTTTGTACGTAACAGGGGTGTCTGGCTGGGTGGGTTCCAAAGTGTCATATTCATGCCATAGTTTAATTATTTCTCCAATTAACATGAGATCAGACAGCCAACAGCGTCCATCACTAGTGGTGGGTCAGTTGGCCAAAAGCGTAGGAAGACCTAACCCAGCTTCAGGAGACACTGGCCCATCTGCCTGAGGTGTCTAAAGCCAAGCCCGATTCACACACTAACCCTGGTCAACCTGACTTGCCAACAAGGTTCCATGATGCTCCTAGAGGCGCCCAGAAAGTCAAACGCATCATTCCGCGTCGTTGGCCTTTGGTACCAGTTTTACTGGTGAAATATTTTCATCGGTGAAACGTAGGAATCTTCTGTAAGGAATTTCGGAATCCAGCAGGCACACAAAAGGCTATTTCTAAATGGCTCCATACAACAGCAAAATAATATTTGCAACGGTTGAGCAGTAATTTGTGTCTTCGTCTCAATAGGGGACCCATCTGGTGTGCATGCACGGCTTCTAATTACATTTACCTAACAAAACACAATAAAGCAGCTGGTTGCTGGTTAATACAGTGAAAAAAAAAACACACGGAATCAAATGACAATAACTCATGGCTCCGCTGTTATTTCTGAAATACCTAAAAATGCAGCAATTTCGCCACTCAACGCGCTGCCTTAACATCATCATGCGTGCCAACAAGATTTTATTTTTTGTTTTTTTTTTTTTTACTCGAAATGTGTAATGTTTTGAGAGATGACAGTCATTGTGAAGCCGCGGGTATAGTTAAATGTAAGACATGTTATTATATTTAAGTGCGTTTCCCCCCATGCTGTATACAACACTCGTCTTAGGCTCGTCTTCAATGGCAGATTAGGTACACAAAATGCCATAGATTGGTTGTTTTTTTATATATATTTTTTTGTGACACTTAAAGGGCCAGTGAAGGTCAGAAATTAGCTAACAACATAACATTTATTTGGCTTTAATATGTACCTAGCAACATGGACACCAGCTAATGGGTGTACAACCCAACATAACCCACAAAGACTCAACGTTCTAGGCTCCCTCACAACAGGTGAATGGTTCAACCCGGTCTGAATATGCGATTAAAGTATTTATTAAGAGTATAAGAAGCATGGATATTAATAACATTCTATTACTGTGTGGCTGGAATCGAACGCGGCTGTGATGTAACTAGTTATGACATCATATTGCGCCAGGCCAATAGCGCGCGCCAAGCCAAGCTCACCCAAACTGATTCGACGGCATTAGTGCCCTACTAAAGCTCACCCAGATTAGTGACAGTGATAGCACACAAAGTCAACGAGGGCAAGAAATTTAGGGGTATGCATTGGAATAGGCGTCATGTCCCAAATCGGGACAGTTGGCAAGTACTGGGCACCTGTTAGTGGATGAAATGTCCAATTGGTGAATTGAATTGGTGGCGCTTCATCCAAAAAAGGTATCTTGAAAATATGCAGAAAATTACCGTGTGGTGGGTGGAGCTTTAATAGAAGTAGGTGGAGCTTATTGTAAGCCCTCCCTTTAGGTGCTCTTCATCTCTTAGAAAGTAGTAGTTTAGCAGTTCGGAAAGAGTTATTATTTCATGTTAAATTAGCAAAGAATGTTCCAAATAACACATATTTTTGTATCGACGTCACAAGATGTTTAATGAGCGTATTTTTAAACTTGGTTTTGTATGATTCGGTAACCGGACTGCATCAAAGGCGTTATTGAGCCTCTGGCATTAAAGAGCTTCTCTGAAATCAATTAAGGGTCATTAATTGGATTTTCCTATTCGGTACAAGGAACAACGATATTAATGATTTAGCGCATTCCAATCCAATCACAATATGTTCCGAATCATTCCCGTGTGTTAGCAGCGCCAATAAAGCGTTCCCTCAGTATCACGCGTTAAAAGGTCTCTAATCTGTCTATAAAAGATATTGTTCCATTCTTTCTTGTTCAAACCCAATTACAACCTCAATTCATCTTAGTCTCCAGCTCAAGACTGTGTAGACAACCAAAATTGAAACAGAAGAGTATAATGGCATGGAATTCGGCGAAGGAGAGAACACAATGTGCATATCCGTCCCAAATGTCATTTAGTACGTCTTTTGTCTTTGAGGAGGTAATCTCTTTAATCTGTGAAGATGCTAGTAGTGCCTGCGCTGGAAGGGGATCTGTGGCCTTCAAAGCTTTTAGCGTAACTACATTTATTTATCAAAACTACCTACAGCTTTTGCCTTTTGTTTTTTTTTAAACTGTAATTCTTTTGGAGATATTAAGTTTAATACCAAGGGACTATTTTGCATCTGGGAAGCTGAGATTGGTGGCAACCCGTGGCATTATCTAATCGCTCCTCTCTCTCCTCTTCTTTCGTGATGTGTGTTGGTGGTCCCTGCTGACGTCGGTGGGCAGTCCTGATGATGTTGCGTACGTGGGGTATGCCCCAGACACGGTGGAGGTGGTTGGAAGGGAAGTGGGCAGGGAGTGGGACATGTTGCAACGGTGCTCCCCCAACTTGGAGTTTCTCTGTGGTGACCCAGAGACTTGGAGAAGAGGCTCTTCCCCGGGAGAGTTCCCAGGTATGACGGTGCTCCTGCCTGCAGGACAAGGAGTGTATAGGTATTATGGTGGCCTACCTGGTCCATGTCCTCCTCTCACAGGTGCTCTCCTCTGTCAGAAGGCCCACTGGCAGTTCCCTTCTGAACAGATATCATGGGTTCCTCTGCTTTTTAACAATGGTCAACACGCATGGGACACGGTCCTCTGCTCTACTCTGAAGCCACAGGATACTGAGTGACCGTACAGGACTGTGAAGCAGTCTCACTGGCTACTCTCCCCAAGAGAGTCTCTCTAACGGGATTGCGAGAGCGACGTTCCCCCATCAACAAAAGCGTCTGTCCTGAGACGTCAGTGGGACCGCCCAAGGACGCCGGCGGGACGACCCATGGGTGTCAACGGGATTCCGGTTGGGGGGATCCGGGTAGCTGGAGCCAGAAAGTTCCCAAGTATGGATAGCACTCAACTATAACCAAGGCTTACTTTGGACCTCGTTCTCAGTCTAAATGTCCTTCCTTCAAGCTTCCCTCTCATGTTTTACCCATGAAATTATTTTCAATATTACTTTTTTTACTTTAATTCCAGCGTAAAATCATCATATTAAAACAGAAAAAGACTTAATATTTCTATTAACTGATGCCATGCGCAACATCTAAAGCTAAAACAAAAATGAAGCCGGAAATGGTTTATTGAGCATTTAAGATATTCGTTTAACGACCCCTCGCCAGAATAAGACCCTCTAATGCAGAACCGATCAATGGCAATTAAGTAAATTAACAAACGTATTGACCACGGCCCCTAACCAGAAAGATTCATTGCAATACATCTCTTCAAATGAACGCAAGCCGCCGACATAAATCTGTATCACATTAGTCACGGAAGAAAAATTGGCAAACTGTGCGACTTTGCGAAGGAACGATTACGGTTATTACATGTGAGTCCAATCATGAACAAACTAATTAAAGACTGCTCTTCAAGGACCCAACTTCTCTGAACACAAGTGTTGTTGTGTTATCATTTATATATATATTTTTTACACCAAATTAAATTATCCTATTTTCTCTAATAATTCCTAAACAATAGTTGTGAACAAAAAAAAAAAAAATCATTTTTTTTTGTAAAAAAAAAATAAAAAAAAAATAAAAAAAAAAATGGAAGGATAAATGTAGTCAAGGAGGTCAGAGGTCAAGACAATTCAGTGTAAAAATATTATTATTCATTATATTATTTGTTACCATAACGCTCCTCACTTTGACACAATTAAATATGCCAGACCTGGAGCCGCCGTTGCTGTCAGTCATGTGATATTTTGGGGGACTTCCCCGGCTCAATCACTACACTGAGCTGATGCTTTATGGCGATGCTAATGAAGTCCGTTCCTCCATAGACTTTCATTAGTCAGAGTGCGTGGCTGGGTGATTGAGACTGGGGCATTCTATTCCTCACCACAGGCAGTATGATAAGGAGTCTGGGGGTTTGTCTAGTAGATCAGGGCTCAGATAACAGAGTGAGATATCTGATATTAGTAATAAATAATGGGATTTCCCATTAAAGTTTGCCTTAGAACATTTTTTTTTAAATAAATACCCATAAGCAGCAGCGTTACAACCGCGGATCCTAAAAAACGCGTGGAATATATATAATTTTTGTGGTTTTCCTTTAAGTCTCATGGTCTGCACAAAATATGGGGATCCCCTATCTCTCTGTCTGTCTGTCTGTCTGTCTGTCTCTCTGTCAGGCTCATTATATTGCAGCCCTAAACTGGATGTTGGAGTCCAGAGCGCAGGAGCGTAAGAACGCAGTGATTTAAATAAACTTCACAAAGGACACAAGCAGAGTGTTTGGTTATAGGTTATATTAGAAAAGCAAAGCAAGGCATCTCACCAGAAGCAGCAGAGTAGGAGGCATATCATGCATATGAGGGAAGAAAAGTCCAGGCAAGTAATCAAAAGGGTCTGGGACAGGTAGCAAGCAAAAAAGGGGAAATCCAGTAGGCAGTCCAGGTGAAAGCGGTAGGCAGGCAGGTCCAACAGGCAGATCCAACAGGCAGGTCCAACAGGCAGGTCCAACAGGCAGGTCCAACAGGCAGGTCCAACAGGCAGGTCCAACAGGCAGGTCCAACAGGCAGGTCCAACAGGCAGGTCCAGCGTCTGGCATGAACTACGGCTCCACATAACTTAATGAACTCACAACTCTGTTACAGGGAGGCAGGGGTATAAAGCACGTTCATTAGGTCAGGTGTGAGTCGTCTAGGCTTCAGGTGAGGGAGGCATGGTAAAACCAAACAGCTGAACAGAAATACACAGCACATTAATTCTATACATAGCAAGACATGTATACATGGTACAGGGTGCCACATAGGCAACAGGGCAAGGAACACAGGGGCTGGAGTGAGGAGCTGAGATGTATAAGGGAAAGAGGGCAAAGGTACATAAAATACAGACAGAAATAAACAGGACAGCAAGCTGTGGAGAGGAGTTTAACTCCAGGCAGACCTCTTAAAGGGGCCGCCACGCCTGGCAGTTTCCAAGGCTGGGGCTGAACCCTGACTCTCTCTCACTCTCCCTCTCTCTCCCTCTTTCTCTCATCTCTTTTTTCTTTCTCTCTCTCTTTCTCTCTTTCTCTCTCTCTTTCTCTCTCTCTTTCTCTCTTCATCTCTCTCTTTCTCTCTCTCTTTCTCTCTTTATCTCTTTCTTACTCTTTTTTTCCTCTTTTCTCTCTCTCTCTCTCTCTCTCTTTCTCTCCCTCTCTCTCCCTCTCTCTCCCTCTCTCTTCCTCTCTCTCCCTCTCTCTCCCTCTTTCTCTCTTTATCTCTTTCTTACTCTTTTTTCTCTCTCTTTCTCTCTCTCTTTCTCTCTTTATCTATCTCTTTCTCTCTCTCTTTCTCTCTCTCTCTCTTTCTCTCTTTATCTCTCTCTTTTTCTCTCTCTCTTTCTCTCTCTCTTTCTCTCTTTATCTCTCTCTTTATCTCTCTCTTTATCTCTTTATCTCTTTCTTACTCTTTTTTCTCTTTTCTCTCTTTTCTCTCTCTCACTCTCTCTCTCTCTCTCTCTCTCTCTTTTTCTCTCCCTCTCTCTCCCTCTCTCTCCCTCTCTCCCGCTCTCTCACTCTTTCTCTCTTTATCTCTTTCTTACTCTTTTTTCTCTCTCTTTCTCTCTCTCTTTCTCTCTTTATCTCTCTCTCTTTCTCTCTCTCTCTTTCTCTCTTTATCTCTCTCTCTCTCTCTCTCTTTCTCTCTCTATCTCTCTCTTTATCTCTCTATCTCTTTATCTCTTTCTTACTTTTTTTTCTCTTTTCTCTCTCTCTCTCTCTCTCTCTCTTTCTCTCCCTCTCCCTCTCCCCCTCTCTCTCCCTCTCTCTTACTCTTTCTCTCTTTATCTCTTTCATACTCTTTTTTTCTCTTCTCTCTCTCTCTCTCGCTCTCGCTCTCTCTGGAGGCATCAGGGCTGTTATCTGCTATCATAGAGAAGGCTCTAGAATGGCTTGACTTGGATGTAACATCTTCTGTTTGTCAATCTTGAGAATGAAAAGATCGATAAGCCCACCGTACATTGAGAAGTTCTTTTTTCACCCCATTTCTTTTATAGCCGCGGAAGTTTGTTAGTAACAGGCAAGGTGCTGTCTTTGAAAGCTCGAGATAACGCCGATGAAGAGAGAGATATGTGCTCCTAACAGACGAGCAGGGAAGTGAAATATTAGTGAGGAATCCTAATTCACGGCAGCCCTATCACACTCTCAGCGCTATGAATAACACGAGAAAGCCAAGAGGAGGAGGAAAAAAAAATGGCACTTTATACCTTATTTTTATTGCTTCGAAAGCCGCTTTTGGAGTCTAAAAAAAAATAGCATTTCTTTACCAGACATAAAAAAACTGAGAATTTATTATTATTTTTTTTTTTAGTTTTTAAATGGCATTTGAAATGTGTTTTATGAAGCTTGTATAGTTGAGTAGAGAAGAATAATATTTCGGGTACCAGTCTTTTATTTTAACCCCTTAATGACAAAGCCCTTACATGTACGGGCTCAAAATGCATGGTTTTCAATGGGTTTAGGGACCGCCCATTGTCCTTAAGGGGTTAATACTGATCTCCTATTTGAAAAAGTTTAAAAAAAAGGGAAGATCATAAACTAGATGACATTTCAACCCAATTCCAGAGCAATATTTTTATGTATATATTTCCAAAACAAGGCCAGAAATGTTTAACCCCTTAATGACAAAGCCCGTACATGTACGGGCTCAAAATGCATTGTTTTCAATGGGTTTAGGGACCGCCCATTGTTCTTAAGGTTAAACACCCATGAATAGGCACAAAAGGCGAAATGAGTAAGGGGCTTCCTCCTCTTACCCTTCTCTTTCTTTAATTCGTTCTCCATAACCCGTCTGGCATTTTCATGAAATAAAGTATTTTTTTTATTATTATTTTTTTGATCTTCCAACAAATGTCCTCTTGGTCCTGTTTCAGTTTTTGGGTCAGAAATGAGGTCAATAAAAAAAAAAAAAAAAAAAATGGATTCTGAAAATATTTTTATCATAAATATGATAAATATAAAAAAAATAATATTAGACAGGAATGTTTTTCATCAATGTTTTGTTTACTTTTCATAAACAGATTTAATATAATTTCTCCTTGAATTTTGCTTGTTTGTCTTTGCGGTTCCCTCGTGCTTTTTTCCCTGTGAATTTTTTATAGCCTTTTACGGTCTAGTATATTATTATATATAGTATATGCATGGAAATTGCTCCATTAAGTGTTTCCAATCAGTGGTAATTTAAACAAATAGTAACAGCTAATGTTTTAAAGGAATGGTAAAGGCCGTAGGGTAACTTATAAAATGTACATTATGTAAAACCAAAAAAAGAAAAAAAAATCTAAAAAAAATAATTTTATTGCTATAAAGATATTAAACACCTTTCCTCATTTTGTCCAAACATTTTGTCACGTTGTCCTACCAATTTGCCAATATTTACAATTAAAGTTGGCCAAAGAAATCTGCACTTTCAAACATGAGAGTAAAGGGTTAACCTCCATAATCTGTCAAGTTTCCTAAACAATGGGTTGTATTTTTAGTTTTTTTGCAGGTGAATCGAAACACTTCATCTCTCTGGCTTAATGATGCATTATGAAGAGTCAATGCCAATGAGCTTCTGCCGTGGAAATGGCCTGGTTCTGTTCCTCTAAGAACTGTATATTACAGAAATAATCCTTACCAAATGTTTCCATTCTTTCCTCTGAAGCTTTTTAAACACAGAAACATTTAAGAAGCAACAACCTATCAGTGTCTGCTTTTGTGTCACGTGACAATAAAGCATTCCCTGAAAAATGATGGATTTTTATAATTTTATTTGATTATTTCTGGGATCAGTACTAGGAATTATGTTTCTAATGCTGTATTTATTTACAAAAGTCAGGACAGAAGGGTTTCTTTAAAGTCATGTCATCACCCAATGGACTGGGAAATCCAACTTAACCCCTTAAGGACAATGGGTGGTCCCTAAACCCATTGAAAACAATGCATTTTGAGCCCGTGCATGTACGGGCATTGTCATTAAGGGGTTAAATCACGGAAAACGCAAATATAATTCCTGAAATCTTACATTCTTTGTCCTTTCTTTTTGCTGGCTTTATAAACGGACGCTCGGCCTCCTGCACAGATAATTATAGATCTGCTGCATGTAGAACTCAAATCTGATTAAATCAGCAGAGCGAAGGGTATAATTATACACTATAAGAACGTGTTTACACCTCCCGATCTTTTAAACTGATATCGGCTAGGGGCTGCCGTACCTATGAAGCTTCTCGGTGTTGGAATCTAATGATTATTCGAGGGTTAAATACCATTCCTGACAGTGTTCTCTAAAATCTGTAGAAATGAATCTGATCACACAGTGACTCGCTTACGGTGGCAGCCAAAAGGTTCTAAACAGCCCTTAACGAAAACTATTACTTGTCCGGCGTTAAAGATATTCTAAATGAAGTCACCTGTATTCAGGCAGGGGCTTTTAACTGTCATATAGCAGGGAGAAAAGCACCAATCGGGTGCCACAGACTGTGTGGCTCAGAACCTGCCCTGAGATGCTGTTATTGGTTTAGATTTTATTATTATTATTATTATTATTATTATTATTATTTTATATTGTATTATTATTATTTTATGTTTATTGTATTACCGTATTATTATTATTATTTTAGATTGTATTATTATTATTATTGCATTATTATTATTTTATTTTTATTTTATTATTATTATTATTTTTATTTTTATTATTATTATTGTATTATTTTTATTATTATTATTATTATTATTATTATAATTTGAGTAATTTGAGAACATATATATATATAATCTTTATTAAATCCTAAACCCAAAAGCGAGTCTTTCTATTCTTCGTACTTATAGTCTCCAACACAGAAGACTCCGCTGTTAGGCGTAATTCAACGAATTAACATTTATAAGAAAGAAAAAAAAAAAAAGACAAAAACATTTTGTTTTGGTGACATGTACAAATCTCGACACTTTCTCTAACAACGGAAAGTTCTTTTAACTTTCAGGTAACCGATACACGCGCATGCACCGCCAGCTTTCTTAAATAATTAAACTGCTTTGATTAAAAACTTTTTTTCTTTTCTTTTTTTTTTTCTTTCTTTCTTTCGCGTGGGGAACACAATAGTCAAAATCTTAATTAGAACATTCTCTGTGACTGATCTCCCTGGAATTAATTCACAGGTTCTCGGCGATTCCAACTTATCTTTTCACATTCTGTTATATTATGTTCTATTTTATTTATTTATTTTTTTTTTTTTCATTTCATTTGTATTTGGTACATTTCCCATTTTAATTAAATTATTCTTCATTCTTTTATTTTTTTTTATTTTTTTTTTCTGCGGTAGCTGACGCAGAGGGACATGTTTTTTTTTTTTGTTTTTTTATTAAAATAATAAAAAAATAAAATATTTCAGACGCAACGTATTCCGCGAGCGTATTGTTTCTTCACGTCGCCTATCGGTTTATATTCACGGCAGGTAGTACAAGGTGCCGACAAAAAGGAAATAAAAAATGTTTTGTATTCCAAAAGACGTCTTCTTGTTTCCTCCCCAGATGTTTCCGGCGGTCTATAGCATTATGCGATAATTAATCCCACGCAAACACATGAAATCCGGCATCTGTAATTTATCCGAACGTGGGGCTTAAAAAAACATCAAGTATCTTTTTTTTTCTCATCTACAAAAACAAACACACGTACATAAAAACGCAAAAAACAGAATGTCATATCTAATTGGAAGACGGCGTGATTTCCTGAGAGGCGCGACTTATATTATGTAATTACAACCTGCGCACGCTTTGTATTTCTCCTGAGAGGGTCTCGTACATTAGCATAAAGATATTTCAGACTGTATGTCACATACAGGCCCTTTTTTTTCTTCTTCTTCTATTTTTTCCCATTAACATAATTGCCCCGGCCAAGGTACACAATTATCAGCTGTTCTTCACCGTGAATCATCTCTCACTTCACTGATGAAGGCCAGGAGAGGCCAAACCGTACGTCTGGGAATGGTGAATCTACGATGTAGAGGAAGTAGGCCTCATTTTTTTTTAAATCTATATGGATGGCATCAAATAATTAGAGATGTTGGTAAAATCGGTAGGGTTTTCAGCTTTTCGAGGAGAGGACTTGATGCCCTCCAAAAAGAGCCATGAAAATGCCACAATGCATGAGTCTACTAATGATGGAAAAGTCTTGGTGGCATCTCATACAACTCCAACGTGGAAGAGCCATCCCCGTATATAACATTTATATATTTCTGAAAAGAAAATGCCATTTTTTTGTCATTTTTCAAATGTAGGAACGAGTGCAAAAAAATAAAAGGCCAGCAATCAGACAGTAGCTCCCCCAGAACGAGTTCTCCCCGTGCATAATTCATGAACGGATAACAGTAAAAGCCAACTCGTAGACCAATTTACAGGAAAAAAAAGAAATAAACACACAGACGCTCCGCTCCCTGTTCATCGATAAAACGTTCACGGACAAGCAGCGCTCTGCAGTTAGACAAAAGGATTTGATTCCGATCTGAATGTGAAAAAGGCCGCACTTCAGGAAATCCCACCACGCGCGCACGCTCGCTCCCAATCCACAGAGAACTCGGAACAGATTTTAGGGGTCGACACCGCTGTCCCCAAGTTAGAATCACAACTGTGACCCCGCAACCCCTTTTCTTAAAGAATACGTTCAAGTATTTGACAAGCTGATGGGACCTACTAGGTTCTACCGTCTAGTATCCACATGAGAATAATGTCATTTTTAACCCCCAAAAATAATCTAGAATGCATAATTTAGTAGATGTTCCGTTTAGAGTAGATTGCGGCGTTTACGGAAAGGTTTGCCCAAAAACAAAAGCGCCAAAAATACGATAGAGAAGTAAAAAAAGTGAAATATAAAATAAATATTATAAATAAATATATATATATATATATAATAAAAAATGTGATAGTGATCAAAAACATAGAATTCCATAAAAAATACTTTTGAAAAATCTGAAAAATTATTTTTATAGGTTTATTATATAATAATGATGGCTCTTGCTTTAATGTTTTACCTGGGGGACTGAAATACGGTGTTGTAAACACTCTTTACGGTCACCCATAAACCAAGGGGTTAAGACGCCAGGGAGATGCTCTCGGCTTCTACGATGACAAACAGCGAAAAAGCCTTGGAAGCGTGAAACGCCTTGAAAGACTTTAATTCTATCAATGATCTGCTACATTTTCTTGCTAGGTATGTGTGCAATTTAAATTACACGCCTGCTCATTTCGGGATTGAAATACGTCAAGAGGAAAAAAAAAAAAAAGGAACTACAGAAAATATACAGAAAAAGGGATTTCAAAAAGGAGAAGATGCACTTTGATCAAAAAAGTTACCTTTTATTTGTAAAATGTCTCTGAAGAGAATTTGAATGATCTATGAAGATCTGAGAAGACAATACATTCTCTTGAGTGTCCATTAAAAATTTTATTTTTTTTAAAAAAAAATAGTTTTTGTTCTTGGAAGTGTCACTAGGGATACATCTAACTTTATCTGAACATCTGTAGTCCACATTCACTCTCTCACACTCATTCTCTCGTTCACTCTTTCTCTCATGCGCTCTAAAAGTTTCCTTACCTTCTCCGTCAACCACTTTCTCTTCTGTCGACCACTTCCACATCTTCTTCTTTTATCTTCTCCCTTCTCTTCTCCCTTCAATTGGCCAGCTTCAATCTTCTATATTAGTCCGCATCTCTGCGGGCATAACCTGGCGGGAACTTCTGCCAAAATGGCAACTCTTCCGGTGACGTCCTCCTTCCCGATCCTCTAATCAAGGGAGAGGGCTTCACTGAAATCACAGCCATTTTGACCCAAGTTGAACTCAGGGCAATATGGCGACGCTTCGGTGATGTCCTCTTCCCGATCCCCCAATCGGGGGGAGAGTTTTATTGCTATAGAGCGCCTTAACATGGGCAAAACATTGAAAAAAGAAAAGTTGACCTGTCAAAAAAAAATTGTACTTCTTCTATTTCGAAACATAGACAAGTTGATTGGGCTTTCTTGAGTGATTTTGTGCAGTTTAGAGTCTTCAGTTGAGTTACCTCGATTGATACTGTAAACCTTAGTAAATAGACCCAGCCAAAGGCCATGCCTGTTTGTGATGAACATCAGACATGGTTCTGCGACGATGATCTGAAGTAGTTTGGTGTTTTCAGCCTGAATATGTTCATTTTGCAATAATGCTTCTTTCTCAGGTCCAGGGAGCACTTAGCTTCGGGAATTTAAACAGAACGATTGGATTTTGTTATTTTAGTTGAAAGGGAATTATATAAGAACAAGATTAGCCTGGCAACACAAAAAAAAAAGGTAAATGGTTGGTTGGGTTTTCTCATTTAACTTAACATCCTTGGAAAACATGTCACAAGAAAAGCAGCAATGGAAGATCGGTTTCAAGAAGAACTTCATTACCACCAATTCTATCAACTAGAGTAACACTGATATTCACGCTACTCCGGGATACCCAGAGACAGGCTGAGAAAGAAGCCCAGCTTGGCCGGTTTAGAAAGTAAATGAGAAGAAAAATTGCATTAAAAATGTACATTATTTGTTCTTAATAACCTTGAAGGTCGAACACTGCTGTGTTTTTGTAGCGTATGGGGCAGTCCATCTTGAAGAGCCCATTTTGCACTGAACTCCGCCATGTCATTCGGTTAGACTGCAGTATTGCGTCATCATGGTGGGACACGCCAGCTTCTCCCGCTGGATATGCCACAACCGAGATCTGTCCTAACATCCTATGACAGTACGCGGGTAACCGTGTATCCCTAACTATGTACAATGTTTGCCCTCTTCCTTGCCTCCTCCATAGACTCCATAAATACATCTCAAATAGCCAGGAATAGAAAAGAATGAATGCACACATCTTGAAATGTAAAAGATTTCTTGATTTAGAAACAAATGACAGCGTCTTAAAGATTAACTCATTATCGCATACCCCTGTCAGATGTACCGGGGTTATTAATGTCACCCATCATAGCCCTGTCGCTGTGGGACTGAGTGGGATTGCACATTTAAATTAAGAACCGTCTGTAATTAAGACTTAAACACACAAATACTGAATACCGATAAACATATGCCTTAGCATATGGATGTGCGAATGAATGTAGCTTTAACGCAGAACTGTTTGAATGAACGGTAAAATATACATGCTTGCATAAAGCCTATTAGTAATTTCATACTTTGAGTGAAGTATTTAACCGAGGCCGGACCTGGAATAGGGTTTAATGTCATTTTGATGCCTAGAACACAGTGATTTTAAACCATCTCAGGTCTGTAAAGTATTACTCATTCCTTTTGTACTTACTGAGCCATATTTAGACATACAAAACCCGAGATGTGGAAACCTGACATTTGAGCCACTCTGTAAATATAGCTGCTCAGAAACAGTCAATTCAACCCATGACTATTAACCCAATACATGTTTACCAAAACTGAGAAAGACAGAAGGGATCCAGCCAGGGTGTAAATGCTTAAAGGTCTTCCAATGCTAGACCCTTTTCAGGGC